>NW_006431918.1:12578921-12600837 GCF_000325575.1 Pteropus alecto | reverse complement strand
ACCCATCTATCTATCGATCTATCAATCATCTATTGGTATTTTAATTCTCAAAAGAGACAGTCTTTGTAGAAAGTTTAAAAAAATAACATCATAGAGAAAAAATAATTCATCTATTGTCTACAACTTAGAGACATTACTGAAAATTTTTTTGCATATATTCATCCAGTATTTTTTTTTTGGTCTAGCTCTACATACACATATGTCTTTTATAACAGATATTTTGTTTATTAATATTAAATAAACATTTTTCTATGTCATTAAACTTTATAGTTCTGCAAAAAAAAAAAATATCTCCTTTGCAGTTGAAAAATCAATATAAAACTTTTTGGAAAAAAGAAAAATTACCCACTACGACCCTGACAAAACCATTTTCAACTTATTTATTTTTGTACGCTGAACTCCCTAGACCTGTACTCATGTGTTCAGAATTGTATCTGGTGTGCTCACAGCACAGACGTAGGTCTATTGGTATTTGGCTCTATCCTTTCAACGTCCTGTTGTAGAAGGTTTGCCACATTGATATTTGTCCTCACATTTGTCATTTTTGATGACAGCACTATACTTCAGTGCATTAACGTAGCTTAATTTACCTGATCACCTCCTTGCTATTAGATAACTGAATTGTTCCATTTTAATTTTTTTGCCATTACAAGTAACACTGCAGGGAACATTTACTTGTTTACATCCTTGGCTGGATCCCAGTAGGGTATCACTGGGTCTAAGTGTGTGAACAAGTTCGCAGGTTTTACTTCAAACTGTGTGATTGTTGTCTTTCCCAAAGAGTCTCGACTAATAGTTTAGGCACAAAATGACTCGGTTTAATTCGCAGAATGAACAGGCTCTTAACAGGAAGAATTCGAAGACGGTTTATAACTGACTTACATCTAACCAGGCTCAGGTGGCTTCCCTTGTCACAGTGGCTTTGTCTTCTCGAGGACCTATTATGTGCTTGCTGCTAGCTTCCATCGGCAAATTGAGAGTGTTCCTTTCCCTAAACACCACGTGGATGGCGTGTCCTTCCCTGAGCATCGACTTAGTATATTGGGGAAAGGATTGTTCTGTCAGTTAGCCAGGCAACTGGATTGGTCTCCCAGAGTCCCCAGAGCACAACCATCTGGGCTGCCAGCTGCATTAACGGGCCCTCCGAGTTCTAGACATAGCGGGAGGGTGTCTGGAAAGAGCTGGAGTGGGAGTCTGGCCTTACCCCATCACTGGATTTTGACTGGGACTTCAGTAAATCCTAGACCTGTTCTTTCATCTAAGGGGGCACTTAAGGAATGTGTGGGCACTTGAAAAATTGTAAAGCTTAATATGTGTGTACAGGATAGCTATTGTCTATTTTAACTTCTTTAGACAATTTCCATTTCTTTTAGGCTTGGTGGCAGGTGCGAGTCTGAAAAATCTGGAGCCATGCGTTCAGCGATTGTCATCCCGGGATTGTGTGGGGGACTCTGTCGGTTTCTTTCTCTGGGCACTGAGCTGGAATTGACAGAGACCATTGGGTCATTTAGTCCATTCTCCTGCCTCTACGAGGACTGCCTCTTAACCATCCTTGGCAGATGAATTTCTGTTTGATTTGAGAGTCCTCTAGCAAAAGGGATTTTTTTCCTCTGGAGGCTAGTCTAACAAGTTCCATCATCAAAAATTCTTTCTTCTGCCACTCCTAATTCCCTCCTGCTTCAGTCCAAGTCCATGTCCACTCGATGTCCTTTCTGGAGGTATACACACTTCGTCCGCATCTTGCCCCGATAGTCCTCATCCCCAAAGGCTGGTGGTCGGCTCTTTTCCTTTTGGTTATGGGACCATGTTTGAGGCATAGCAGGGGCTGTGGTTCCCTCCAGACCCTCTCTCGGGTCTGCACTCCCCTTAATCAGAGGCTAAATGTTGTATGGACACTGGGAGAGGGGAAGGTGGGGGATTTTGCCAGCGAGTGGGAGGGTGGATGCTGTGGGCACTTTTAGAATGTTCTGCACGTAGGCGTAGGGTGTGGTCATTTCTCAGTGGTTTGCATCAGTGGATCAAATAGTCACTCATCTTCTATCCATCCAAGGGACTGTGGTGTGGCGAAAGTCTAGAACAATTAGGGGGGGACCTTAAAACAAAAAGATTCCACTGGATTCTGGAAAAATCACTAGATTATGATGAATGAAAGGCCTTTGCAGCCTGCAGGGGCCTCAGGGAGCTGGCTATTGTGTCTCATGACGAAACCTGAGAGGTGAGGCTGTGACTTCCAAGGATGAGAGGTTATTCGCAGAGGGCAGGTGGCCAAAGCTATCTGCTTGCTCCCACCTATGTCTCTTCACCCTGGTTTGTTCTCGTCATGCTAGAGAATCCAAGAGAGATCTCCTAGCTCCTCTGTTCTGATCCCAACAAGTCCATAACTTTCTTTTTCTCTATGCCCTTCCCTGACAAACAGAAGCACCAGCTCCCATATGTAGGGGGCTGCGAAGGTCAAGGAAAGTTTGTAACATTAAACTCTGCAAGAGAGAACATAATAAGAGAAAGCAATGTGTTCAGATGAAGATCATCAACTGATGGAGGTGCCCTAATGTGAACAGAGCAGCCCCATTTTTACTGGAGAGAACACAGGCCTTAGAATTAGGATATTCTCATCCCACCTCTGTGACCTTGAAAAAAATCACTGGCGGTCAGAGCTGGAAAAAAATCGTTATCATTCTGTCAAGCCCCAGATTTGATGAAAACGGAAATGGAGGCCCAGAGAGGTCAGGGGATTCGCCTGAGAGCCAGCAACTGAGCTCAGAAGCTGTCGGAGGGTTCTTGGGGTGGGAGGAGGGTGAGGGGCCAAGCGAGACCCCTCAGGGTCAGGCGGTCAGTGCTTCTTAGCAGCGCCAGCCAAGTCGCCGGACAGGGATGAGGGAGAGGGCACCCCATCGCTCTCTCTGCTGAGTCAGAGTTCTCAGCAGTGGGCAGGGACTAGTGGCACAGATACAGGAATGTGGGGTGACAGGGAGAGGGGCCGTGGGAATGTAGGTGGGAGGGAGGCAGGAGCCCTGTGTGTTAGCATGCCTTCAGGAGACTTCTCACAAAGATGTTTCTTCTCATGTTCCTTGAAGCCAAGATGATCTCTGTGGGTTTTGGCCCAGGAGAGCGAGGCCTGGAATGGGCCTCCCTAAGGCAGGCAAGTGCCCTCGGCTTCCCAGGCACTTCAGGGAACAAATGGTGGCTTCTGAAGATCAGGAGCACGAGGAGCCCACCTGGACATCACTGGGAGATAGTGCCCCTTTGTCATGCTTCTGTCATCCCTGCCTGCCCCACCCTGCAACCAGGCTGCAAAAAAAAAAAAAAAAGTCATCAGGCAACCCAGGGGCGGAGGAGGGCTGGAAGGCCAGGCGCCTGGGCAGAGTTCCGATGGCGGCAGACCCAAACACCGAGCGCTCTGCCTCCCCAGTCCTTTGGAAGACAAGGAGGAGGGCGAAGGCACACAGGAGGGGCTGGAGAGGGCGGAGGAGCAGCCAGGCTGCTGAGTGGTTTCCTGCCCCTGGGAGCTGCTGTGACCAGGAGGAGGAGGATGTGGCCAGAGCCCAGTGTTTCCTGTCTGATAAGCCGGCCCCTCCCTGGGAGCCCTGGCTGGCCTCCCCTCCAGCCCAAAGCCCTGCCCAGGGAGGGGCTGGCTAAGGAGAAAAATCACTTCTCCAGATTAGCTGGCCCAAGCCGAGTCTTCCTCCCCCACCCCTACCAGCCACAGGAAATGGGGCTGGGGCACAGCATGCCCAGAAGTCCCCACCTCAGGGCACTCAGGCTCCAGGCTCCGGGACTCCTGTTTGTCTGGGGACCCACTGCCCAGCTGCCTGCGCATGGAAGCCTTCTGCCTCCAAAGTCAACCACTTCCAGGAGGGCAGTGACTGCGAAGTACTCATCAGATCTCACGCTTGGAGTTTGGGCCTAGAAAATGGATCAGTGCATATACCGGCCCCCTCCCAGTCAGCCAGTTGTCCCTGGGCACTGAGTAAAGAGGGTGGTGGGGTGGGAAGGCAAGATACAAGGCTAGCATTGAGGGAGGGGCAGGGGCTGGGCCCCAGGACCCGGCTCCTGCCCTGCTCTGCCCTGACGGGCTGTGTGGCCGGGGTGAGACCCCCACCCTCCCCCACCCTCTTAGCTTTGCTCCTCGTCTGTAACTGGGGTGACCATGCTTGAGCGAGGGCCTCCTTCCCTCCCAACATTCAGGACTGAGGACTAGGGTGCTGGACTAGACCATTTCTAGGAGCACCAGGGACAGTAGCCATCTCTGAAATGAGGACAAAGGCCGGGGTGGAGTGGGGGCTGCTCAGAGACACATTCACAGACATGAGCCTCACCAGGACTGTGGGCCACCAATGCCCAGTTGAACCCCCTGTCACAACAACATGGCTCCCCCCAGGCCCACCGCCCCGGGCATTCCACCTCCAAACGTGGGTGCCAGCACCTTCTCCACACCCCCAATCTGCTACCCAACCCATTGGTAAAGGCACCCCCTCTACCCTCACTGGGGAGCCAGCTCTTGGTAATAAAAGTGCACAAAGGGAGTATTTAACGCCCAGCCCAGAGGAATATGTGCTTGCCCTGGAGAAAGCATTCGCATGGGTGTCAACAGACACCTGAGCACGCACACTCACGCAGACGAGCAGGCGGCACCTCTGCCTTTCACAGGTGGGGTGCACTGCCGTTTTCAAAGAGCCATCACATTGGGTACTTCATGTGATCATCACAGCAATCCTGATAGAAGTAAGATTATGCCCATTCGCAGGTGGGGAAGTTGATGCTCAGGAGGGGCAAAGGGTCTGAGTAAGGTCATGTTGCCGGCAAGCAGGGATGGGGCACAAACTTGCCCTCTCCTGTTCCTACCCAGGAGAAGGGGCTATCTGTCAGCCTGACCCTGGTGGGGAGCAACCACACAAACACAGCTGAGCCTGAGCAGCTGGTGGTGGCTGAGGGGAAGGTGGGGAATTCCCTGGGCAGCAAGACAGCCTGCAGCCCAGCTGATGGTGTGAGGCCACCCGAGCTGTCTCCTCGGCTGCGCAGCCCTCCCTGATCTGGGGTCTCCTGGTCATGGGAGACCTGGTTTGGGGAGTGGTGGGAAGGAAGAAACATCGGGGCCTAAGCCTTGACATTTTATACTCTGTAGGGCTAGCCCAGCCACTTGCCACTGTGTGACCTTGGACAAATCACTTTCCCTCTCTGAGTCTCTGTAAATTAGGAGACCAGACTCGATAGTTTCCAGGAGCTAGAATACCCTGGTTCTCTGAGTCTGTGAAGCAAGGAAAAGAGGAGAGTCCCCTTCTCTCTGCTCCTGGTCTTGGCAAGGGAGTGGTCTCTAGGGAGGTGGCACTGGTGGGGTGTCCTTTGGCAGTGACAGACATAGTGTGCCCTTGAGCAGAGGTAGAGCTGCACACACCTGTGCTGGAGCTGCGGCTCCCTCATCCAGGCCCTGAACACCTCCCAGTGCATCGCCCACTCCTGCCTCGGCTGCCCTGGGCTGCCGCCCAGCCTCTGTCACCAGGCCACAGCATGAGGCCCCCAGAACACCTGGCCTGGCCGCATTCCCACGCATCACCCAGGCCCCGGTCCCACCTCCTTGGAACTCTGCCTCATCTTGCCCACATCGCCTAATCTCTCTCCCTCTCCACGTAGGGCGTTGAGTTGGACAGGATGGGGCAAGTGGCTTCTGTCGTCTGGGCCCAGCCTGGCAGGTCCTCATGTGAACTTGATATCAAAGAGCACCCTCCCTGCCAGGCAGGACAGGGTGCAAAGGTCGCATCTGATCTCCTGAGGGGGTCCACGGAGACTCCTGAATGCCGTGCCCTGCCCCATGACTAATTATCCACTTCAGACCCTCACGGTAGCTATCGCCCCAAGCCTCACCCCCTCCGATCCAGCGGGGGGGTCCATAAGTTCTGCCCCCCTTTTGCTTAAGCTTTCCCTATCAGGTGCTGCCAACGAGGCGAAGCTCAAACTCTTCAGAGACAGATCAAGTCCCAAATAACCAGCCAGCCTCTTCTGCCCTGACTCGCTCCCCACGGCCCGCGTTGTGTTCTGGGCATAGCAAATTTCCAAATAGGATTTGTTTCCTCATACCCAGTTTCTTTGCATAGGCTGTTCCCTCAGGCTAGATAGAATGCCTTTCCCCACATCCTTACTCTGTGGCTTCCTACTCACGTCTCAGGACCCAGCTCAAATATTTCCCCTCTCAGAAAGCCTTTTCCATACACTCTCCACCTATCCAAACTATCCTCCCCCAACCCCCATTCCAAGTGAGTTTGCGGCCCCATTTTCTGCATATTCCTACAACTCTCTCACATAGCACCCTATGAGTGTTGACGCAATCTCTCTGTTTTTAAGCCTCGATCCTCCCACTAGTCTGGGAACGCATTTATCTAGGAAAGGCATCTCATTTATCTTCGATTCCATGTGGCCTACTTTGTGCCAGGCACATAGTAGGTGTCCAATCAATATTCGTTAGATGATGAAACAGCTGCTCAGCTCTAACACGTACTGGTCCGTCCTCTGCTCAGTGTTCGAGCTTAGACCTGTTGACTGTTTTTCCCTCTGTACATTGGTACTGGTTAATGTGAAGAGTTTTAGATTATGGTAATAAATAGAGGCAATGGGAATAGCTCAGGAGATGATCAACAGTGAGGTATAAATTTGCAACACAATTACCTTTTGACGATCCTTGGAAAAATTTAATTCTACGCTGACTCTCTGCCACTTCCTAGCCTGTGTCCATCAGTCAGGAATAAAAACTACTTGGAATATTGTCCCCACCAGAGCAGATTAAGAAGAAAATTTGTGCTGCATGTGGAGGTGCAACACACACACACACACACACACACACACACACACACACGCATGCACGCACGCACACACACACGTCACGACTTTCCGAGGCCTGATATAAAAGACACTAGGATATCTTGCTTTCTGGCTGACCCCAATGAGACAGATACAGGGGCTGTCGCTAATAATGATTAGTGTTGGGGTTTATTACAATGAGGAGCTGGCTGCTAATTCTACAGTAATAAAAATTTTAAGTTCTCTTTGGAAGTAATTTAGACCTTTGGCAATTTCCCTTTTCCAGGCCTAATTTAAAAATTGTTAATTGTTTCCTTTATTAAATGTGTTATGTAGGTACATACAGAAAACTTGGAAATACAGAGACACAATGAGAGAGGGAGAGTTGCGGGGAGAAGTACCCCGTAATCTCACAGTGCAAGATCTTTTGTTAACATCTTGTCGTGTTCCTTCTAGGCTTCTTTACACATGTATGTGTGTGCTTACACAAATGTTTTTGAACTTTATTTTAGAATAGTGGGATTATATTGTTCCATAAACTTGCTTTCTAAAAAAGTAAAAATGTAGCCTGAATCTCTTTCTGCGTCAATGTGTGCCTCTTGAGGGGTGACGAACATTCTTTGGTGGGCTCTTCGAGGAGTCACATTTCTGTTCCCCATGTTACTGGACCCCATGAATGTCCTGCAGTTTGCTGAAGAAGCCTGAGCTTTCCTCAATGAGGACCTTCCTCTTTTGCCACAAAGCAGTCTACCTGCTGGTCTGATAAGCAAAGTATACATTCCGAAGCTTTGGGGTTTCTCAGCCTTCGGCTGCCCCTTTTCCCTGGAGTACAGCCACCCCCAGGTCTCCCATCAGGGCTTGTCCCCACCACCCAAGAAGTATGCGGTGTGTGTTATGAAAATAAGTAGGCATTGTTTTCACTTTCTAAATGTAGGTTATATTTTCTGTTGAATATCAGTTTTCAGACGCCATGTTTCCAGCCCTTCGGTATCACCTGACCTCCCTCTGCACTCAACCAGCTGCCAGTGGCTCTGGCGAGAAGGGTCCCCTGGCACGGGTTGTGGGCAGCGAGGAGCACCGGGATGCCCACTTTCAATGCCACGGGTGCCCAGGAGGGAAGTGACTTGTCTGAGGGCTGCTCTGTGAGTCAGCAGTTTGGCCCAGCTGCCCTGAGAGTGCTGGGAATCGGCCCGGGCCGAGGGCTGCCAGATCTCAGCCTCTGACGTGCGCTGTCTTGCTCAGGGCGGAAACCTCTCTTCCTGGAAGGAGGGGCAAAGGCCCTGGGGTGTCCCTGGGCCTAGAGATGGCTCCCTCTGCTAGAAAATTCACAGGGGGCTTTTGGATGGTATTTTCCTGTGTGCGTCTCCTTTCTCCAGCCAGACTGTGACTGTGCAGGATGTGGCCTTCCTGTCTCCTGCACCTTTCCAGGTTGAAGCCCTTCTAGCTCGTTGCTGTGGGGGGAGAAAGGGCTCGTAGGAGGGCAGAGGCTTGGGCCTGGCTCTCAGCCCTCTGGTTGCTGGCTGTGAGCCCCAGCGTGAGGTTCTTAGTTTCCTTGAGCCTCAGTTTGCTCATCTGGAAGAAAGGGGACCCTGAGACCCCCTCAGAGGGTAGATGGGTGGATTGAACTTCCCCGCTGTCATTGAGTGACTCAGAGCAGACGCTTAATAAATGAGCACTTTTCCTTTTGCCTCATCCTGTCCCCGACCATCTGGGCTCCTAACCCTGAAAACACCACTCAAATTTAGGCTCTTTCCCATATTCTTCTCCCAATCTTTGTCTGCAGCCAGGCGGGGTTTGTGAAGGGAGCACAGCACCTCTCTGAACGGGCAATTTGAAAAACAACAGGGCTTGCTGTGCAAATGTGGCTTCAAGACAGGCTCCCTAGTTTCCTTTTATGAACTTGGAGTACAGGATACCCCCCCAGCTCTCCTACATAGACATTTCAAGTCCCTGGATTCCATCAGTCAGGTTACCTCGGACACTGCCACCAACTCTAACCATCCGCCCTTCTTCCCAGCACAGCCTTTGCTCAGGTGGGCACTCTGCCTGCTCCGGTGCCCTGACCTGCCCTCCCTCTTTCTGAAGCCTCCTATTCCCGAAGCCGACCTTCCTGTGCCCTCCTGGGGTCCTGAGGTCCCTCCTAGGCCTGAGTCCTGCTTCTTCTGTGACTGGCCCACCCCATGCCCGTGGGTCTGTAGCCTTCGGTCACACATCACTCTCTAGACCAAGTGTGCTGTGTTTCAGCCTCTTGTTTAGATTGAACCTCCTAGAGGGGAGGGATCACATCAGTGTGACAACCGGTTTAGGGAAAACAGTGGATGATGAGGATTCGGTGAGATGGGCCTGGGTTTGAATCCCAGCAGGTTACTCATGAGCTTGGGAACAATAGGTAAGTCCTCAACTCCTCCAAACCTCAATTTCCTCATCTGTACAATGAGGATAATGAAATAAAGTAGCCGGCACTAGGTAGGTACTGAATATTAAGTTAGAGATGTTATTTTATTGTTATTTTTGCATCTCCTATATGCCACACGTATTCCAGGGGTTTCACCATTGCTCCCAAAATGGGGAAGCAACACACCGTTGATGAGACAGTCATGGGAGTGCTGGGCTGGGCCAACTGGCCACGATGGGCACAAACACGAAACAGGCAAAGCTGCACACACAGACCTGGTTGGGTCCAGTCGGAGCCTCTCCCCCACGTTGACACCCTCGGCCCTTTCACAGGCTCCCTCCTGTGCTCGGTGTTTGAAGAGATTTCAATAGCTGCTTACATCAGGTTGGAGTGTGGCATTTCCGGGGGATAAAGACTTGAAAGGGACACTGAAGACAGGAGTTCCTTATGGGGAAGGCAGCCCTTCCTGCATTCCTCCTGCCAGCATCACAGCACGGTGGGAAGGTCCACACTGAGAACTGGAGCACTGGGTTGGTGTCTGCCCTGCCCGTCGCCATGACAGCGACCATGGGTGAATCTTTTCCTTTCCCTGAGACTCAGTTTCCTCAGCTGTACCGTGAAGGACAGTCTCCCGAGAAACTCTTCTGGGGTAGTGGAGCCTGATAACATATTGTACCAGATTCAGAAAACTGTCCCTGTTCTCACTCTAACCCAGGTGCCTTGCACACTTGGCCGGGAGCCACATCACCACGTTCTTAGAATGCTGGAGCAGGAAGGGGCCTCAAGAAGGATACAAGTTTTACTTTGCTCTTCATTTTAAAAATGTGGGCACTGAGGACATTCTCTTTTTTCTCAACTTTTGGAGTAGGTATGAAAGAACTTTACAGAAAAATGTCAGAAAGCCCTTTGAGTTCTTTAAAGGACATTTTACAAGTTCCACTGTGAGCTATAATAATAAAATGTTGATGGTTGACGGAAGTTTAGACTTAATGCATTTTATGGTAGAAATGCTATGGAATGACTAAAATATGATGACGCTGCTGTTGGGGTAAAAGTTTTCTGAAGAGAGAACAATGATGATTGGTAAATTCTGATCAGCGTTGCTCAAATCCTCCATTTGATTTTGTGTGTGCAAGTTGTCAGAGGAGAAGTTCTGTTCCCTGGGCCCTGAGGTAGATGCTGTGGTCTCGCTCAGAGTTCAGAACAAAAAGGGTGACTTATACCCGGGAGCCAGTACACATGTGGGCAGGGCGGTGGTCTTGGCTACAGGGACTGTGCCTTTTGAGGCAGTGGATGAGATATGAACTCTCATCCAGAAGGAGGGTAGACATTCTGGTTGCTTCAGTTATGGCTTCACCCCCTATTAGCCAAATGACTTTGAGCAATCATTTCACCTGTCTGAGCCTCAGTTTCCTCATCTGTGATGGAGGAAGCATTCCCTGCCCTGCCTGTCTCACTGACCTCAGTCAGATAATAGGTGTGAGCACGCTGGCTCAAACCACTGCCAGGGTGGAGGCTGCCTCCAGGGTGATTGGATTAAGGAGTAACCTCTCAGTCAATCTCTCCTTTTTCTCCTCTGCTTCCTTTTACATGCTGCCTTCCTTCTCTCAGGCTGGAATCAGAGTTACCAGCTGCTCTGACCTACTAGAATCCCTACAGCCTCACAACCAAGAGAGAGAGAGAAATTTGCCAGCTGTAGGTAGAAAAATTCCTGAATCAATCACCGTGGCTGGGGGTGTGGTGGGTGGGGTGAGGATAAAATATTTTGATTGGTCTAGCATTGGGTCATGTGCCTATGCCTGGACCAATCACTGTGGCCAAAAGCAATGGAGTACTATGATTGGTCCACTGGGGGCATGTGCTCATCTTTTGGCCAGGGAGGGAGGCACTGTAGCTGGGAGTCCTCATCAGAACCACCTGATTGGGGCAGGAGGTGGAGAACAGATCTTCAGAGTTGTTGATCTGTACAGTCAAACTGTAAATGCCCATTGAGATGTAGTGTTATTTTATAGGGCTATAGGTGTCAGGTACCATCAATATTTTTGTTGTTATCCCTGTACCTGAGTTCTGTGAGGATGACTAGAGCCTAGGACCCTGCTCCATTCTGAGTACTCTGTCTGAGAAGAATGAGGACTTGATTCCTTACCCATATTCCAGTATCTAATATGTCTATATTTATATCTTTATATCTATGTCTATCTATCTCTATCTCTATCGCTATATCAATCTCTATATATCTATATCTATCTATATCTATATATCTGTATCTATATATCTACATATATCTATATGTATATTTAGAGAGATTTATTATAAGGAGTTAGCTCACATGAGTATGGAGGCTGGCAAGTTCAAAATCTTTAGAGCTGATATTTCAGTTCAAGTCCAAAGGCAGGCAGGTGGCTGTAGAAACAGGAAGAGCTGATGTCCCATTTCAAAGGCCATCAGGAAGGAGGGATTCTCTCTTATTCAAGGGAGGTCAGTGTTTTGTTTAATCAGCCTTCAACTGATTGAATGAGAGTCACCCACATTATGGAGGGCAATCTGCTTTACTTAGTCTACTGATTTAAATATTAATCTCATCCAAAAACATCCTCACAGAAACACCTAGAATAATATTTGGCCAGGATTTATCACAAAAACACCCAGAATAATGTTTGGCCAGGATTTTAGACAGTCTTCTTAAAGTAACTGATGACTTTTTGGTTAAACGTTGATGCTTCTTGAGCAGATTTGTGTCTTGCTTTTTTATGTAATTGTTGACATCACTGTGATTCTCAAGGGGATGGTTAACACAGATAACCATTTTGCACATGTTACAGTTTCATCATTAATTTTCTTAAAAAAGAGAAAGTCAAGATAATTTACATTTTTATTACTCATGTACTTCCTTTTTTTGTCGAACTCATTGCTACTAAGAGTTATTGAAAAATGAAAATGCCATAGCAAACACCAAGATAAACAGTCGTAGATTCACTCCAGAGAGTAAATGGCAAAGTCTCTGCAGCAAGGCTGCTCCCGCTGGCTGTCTGACCCTTGCCTTCTAGCTCCTGCTCATCATGCACGTACCTCTCACCTGTCACTCCCACCTTCCCCGCTGACTCTGGAACCTGGTGGCTTCATGCATCTTGCAGGCTGTGACTCAACTGGCAGGAGCAGCAACACTGAGTCCATCTCTTAGCACCACCCCAGAGGGGAGATCAGCTCTCATCATTTGCTTGTATCTGCGTACATTTCACTGTCTTGGTTAGCCACATGAGCTGCCTCTGAGAAGGTTATACTGAGTCAAGAAAATGTGAGAAGGAGAGTCAGGCCAGCCCTCATTGCCTTCCGAAATTAGCCTCCAGTTGAGGTGAAAAGTCACTACGCATGCAACTCACACACCATGATATGCAGTCTTGGCAGAAGCTGGAAGTGCAAGTGGAGGGGTCCCAATCCCATTCTGGATTCTTTCAAGTAATTCTGAATAGGACTCCACCAAACCATGACAAACCAGGCAGGACACCAGGACACGAGGAGTCAATCAGGACATATGGTTACCTCACCTCTGGGGTATTTTATCCTTGGGCTTTAAAGGATACTCTACTCTTAGCCCAGTTTTAGTCCATTCTCCCATTTTGGGGTTTCCATGCCTAGGTGGTGTCAGCATCCAGGACTTGCCTGAGTGTGGGAGCATAGGTGGGAACTCTGCCCTCCCACAGCAGATGTGGGGTCCTCCACGAGTTGCTGCAGAAGGTTGCTTGGTGCCACTTCTTCAGGTGGGGGAGAGAGAGGGGCTTTCCTATTGGGACCACCCATTCTCTGTTCTCACCTTGAAAGCCCAGTTTTAGCTCCCATGGTGTATGGAGCTTGAGGCCTCCACTCCTGTCCCGAGGAGGCCTTGAATTTACTCGTCACTGTGTCTTCCCTCCTCATTTCTGGTTCCTTGTGATTTCCCTGTCCCCATCTCTTTCATAAATGCAACTCGGCTACACATGAAATAGACATTTCACAAGTGCTATAACCAGGACGTGTACACATTTGGGTAGGAGCTGAAGGAGGAGGGTGACTTCTTAAGTCTACTCAAGGCCCTGTGCTTGGAATTCGACATTTCCACAGTCCGCCTGGTTTTTCTTGGGTCAGGCTGGCCTTGAGGTTCCTTCTTCCTCAGACACCAATCTCCCCCAGGCCCCCTCTGCTTGTCTTTGAGCAGATGACACCAAATGACCCTGGAAGTCATCTGGGTATGGGGGTGTTGTCTCCCTTGCTAGATGGGGATACCTTCCACAAGGCAGAAACTTAACTCGGTGGAGGTTTCCACAAGGCAGGGCGGGATGGGCTCCTATTTCCACTAACTCCACTTTTGCCCTTGGCAAGTCTGATGCTGGGAAGTCTGATGAGCTTCTGTGGACAGAGGAATGAGGTTCCAGGACTTTCTTAAATTTTTCATTCATTCATTCATTCATTCATTCATTCATCCTTCCTTCAGTTCCCAGACATTATTTAACATCTGTACCTACTGTGTGGCTGAAACTGTAGCTTCAACCCCAACCCTTCCAGGTTAGAGAACAAGCCACCCCTGAGAGCGAAGGGGTGTCCTGCAGGCTGACCCCACAAGGCTGCAGGGACCACCTTCTCCTTCTCGCAGCCTCTGCAGCACCCACCCCCTTGCTGGCTGCTTGGCTGGTGCTAGGATGATGACCCTGGCCAGGCTGGGGGTCTAGCCCTTGGAGTGGTGACTGGGGCTTTCACATTAAGAGTCCTCCTGGGGGAGGCCCAAGTCTAGAGAGGAGGACAGCACCAGTAGTCCACTACCCACACTCAGAGTCTGGATGGCCTGAGTCTGAAAGGGTTCAAAGCCATGGTGGTCCTGAGGGTCTCTCTGGGCACCAGGAGGGCAAGGCTGGGATGCTGGGTGTGGGTGTGGATGTGGATAGGATAGATGAACTTTCTTCAATTTGGGAGAAAGGTAAGGGAAGAGGGAGCTATTAATTCCTTTGTACTGAATTGACCCAGCCCAGTGTCAACCGATATTTCCAGTGCTTTCCAGACACCTTACCAGTGCTCTGAGCCCCGTTTGCTCCCGGGCTGGCCAGGGATCCTGACTCTCTCCTGCTCCAGCAGGAGGGGTCTCCGGTATATGACCTGGGCTGCAGCAATATCCACTTGCCCTTTTCACCTCCCCAAACACACACACACACACACACACATACACACACACACACACACACACGCTTGCATGTGCATGCACACACACAGGTTGCATGGCAGCTTTCACACTTCCCTCTGGGCCACAGCAGTTTCACTTGCACAGTAGATTTGGATGCTAAAAAATGTTTGTGAAATGAAGGATGACTACCTAAGTGGACGAATGAAGGATAAAAATTTTAAGGAAATGCTGGAACCGCCTTCCTCTGTTCAGCGAGGTATTGAGAAGCTTATCAGACATCTCAGGTATAAATCACCTTCACTATGGCATCAAGGTAAGACGGGGAGAGAGTCTGGAGTAGTGTTCCTGGCGAGGCCCTCTTCCCCGTCAGGGTTCTCATGGCCCCTGGACTTCTCTCAGAGGGCTCCAGGGCTGGTGACATGCCCTCTCTGGGGCTCCCTCTCTCTACCTAAGTCCAGCCTGGCCTTCAAAAGCATACCCAGGCACACCTTAGGTGACAAGGCCTAGAAAGCAGCTGTGTCCACGGAGAGATGGGCACGGTGATGACAAGGAGAGCTGCACCGTGGCCCATCCCATCGTGAGCAAGTGGCGTGGAGCAGATGACAGAGGTAACAGAGCAGGTGGCCGGCCTAGGAAGAAGCAGCGAGTGGCCATGTCCTTTCTGCCCTGATCTCAGTCAATTCTATGGCTGCGGTAAGCCAATCACTACAGGATTTGTGTGGCCGTTTGCTCGAAGCACAATGCTGCAGGTGACAGAGCCCGGAAGTAAGAGTCCAGAGACTTGAGTTCTAGTCTTGGTTCCTTCACTGCCTCACTAAGTGACTTTGAGTAAATACTCCACACCTCCTTGAACCTTGAACCCCTTGACGAGTAGGAACAGCGAAACTCGCCCTGTCTCTTTCCTAGGATGTAAGAGTGGGAGGAGGACTTTAGACGCCAGCCAGCAACTTCCTCACTGGAGAGAAGAGAGAGCTGGAGCCCAGAGACGAAAGGGACACACGCAAGGTCACGCAGCAGACCGGGGGCAGAGCCGGGTGAGAAGCCAGATCTCTGACCCCCAAGACAGCACTCGCTCTCCTGCTTCAGTCTAAACAGTGTAGATTCTCCCAGGAGGAAGAGTTTCCTGGAGGTACGTGGCCCTTGGTCCTCCAGCAGGAAAACCAGTACATGCAGAGCAGCTGCGGTTGCACAAAGCTGAGAAAGGCGACAGAATCCCAGGACCTGTTCGCCCCATGCCAGCTACAGAACCACCGTGTCAGCTGGAAGTCCTTCCTGGTGTCTGGTGCCACCCTCACTCTTACTTGCTTCAACCCCCTGTTGGTAATTCTGTCTTCAGCGTCTAAGCTCAGGCTTAGTCAACAAGTGATGTTTCCCTGCCTGCCGGACGCAAAGCTCTGTACTTAGCAGAGAAGGACAGCCTTTTGCCATGACACAGGAAAAATCTATTTGGGTTAGATTTTCAGGTGGTAGAAGACAGTTTCCAGAAAAAAGATAGAGGTAAAATGATAAGTGTTGTTTCTTTTAATCACTAGAAATCTCTGATCTGTTGCGCATATCACATAAAACTTTCATAATTGTCGATGGTTCTTCCTCAACCAGAGTTTTTAGACAATAGGCACCAGGGGCCTTCTAGTTCTTGGCTTTCGCTTTCTTTCCTTTGTTTGCTTTGTTGAACTTAAGAGATTCATCTTGGCCGGGCTGGCCAGTGATTGAGAGTGGGAAAGGAACAGGAGCATTGAGATTTAAAGCCTTCTTCTGAAGTTTCAGGTCCAAAATATCAAAAGTTATCTGTATCTCATACTGTAGTAGCTTTTTTAGACATTCAATCTGGATTTGAATGGCCTCTTGGACAAGGTTTTCTAATTCCTGGAAGAAACAAAACATGGCTGGTAGAACAGGGCTCAGGAGAGGGTTAAAGCCATCTACAGATCAACAGGATCCAATTTTACTGTGTGCCAGGACCTTCCATTTCCCCCTCCAGATCTCCTTTCCACCATTCTCTACCCATCTCTGTGCCCTGCATTTCTGACTTATAAGGGCAGCATTGACTGGCCACCTTGACCTCTGGCTTCTGGTTGAGTTCCTTCGGTGGGAGGTCCTGACAGGAGATCTGAACAAGGGAGAGGACTGAGATCCCTCACCTTCCTCCTGACCAGCCCTGGGTTGGCCATTGCTATGAGCCTCTACCTACAGCCACACCTCCTGTCCTGTGGCCTCTCTTACATCTGTCTTTTGGGATTCCGGTAACTGCTTCTTTCTTTCTTCCTTCATGCCTACTGTGGCAATCGCCCTGTTAAAGTGTGTCATTTATTACTAACATTGTTCGGGCCCCAGGGGCCAGTCCGTTAACCCCCGTATTTTGGTCAGTGCAATCTCTATTTGGATATCATTCTCTATCCTTCCCTTCCCGCCTTCATCTCATCCTCACGTCTCAAAGTTTAGTAGCTTCTTCGGAGGGGATGGAGACTAGCTCAGGGTGTGTGTGTGTTTCCCAACCAGCCAGCCTCTATCTGCCGTGTTAAACGGGACACCCTCTCTGTCATCTCGATCAGGATCACGGCATTGTGGAATCCCAGAGACATGAACAGTGTGTAATTGTGTTTCTCCAATTTCTCTCCTTGAGCAACCAAATAGCAGATGAGAGGTCGGACTTGCCCTGGGGGGTACTGGGGGACGTACTTGGAGTATCCAGTCATCCAGAAGACCTTTCTTTGAGATCTCACATTTTAACTTAGAATCTCTTGCAAAATCTTACATTTGCCCCAGAATGTTTTCCCCCTAAATCTTTGGGGAGGACGGTCTTCCAAGAGGATGCATCATGTTGATTCTACGGTGTTGAGTGTCCCCAGCTCAGGCATACCACTGGGGCACACAGTGAGAGGACTCCAGCCCACAATCCACGAGGCTGGGATCAGTAACAAAGTGATAGAGGCCCACAGGGGAGCTGGGAAGAGCAGGGAGGAACAGCTGTGTGTGTGTGTGTGTGTGTGTGTGTGTGTGTGTGTGTGTGTGTGTGTGTGTGTGTGTGTGTGTGTCGGGGCAAGGGGTGGGGGGAGGTAGGAGCCGGATGGGCGGTAGTGCCTTCTACCTGTGACCTTGCCCACATATTCTAGAGCAAGGTCCCTCTAAGGGAGTGGAGACAGGCTGTTGCTTGGGTTCTGTTGGGTCCTTGTTGGACATCTTAATGCACTAAGATTATGTGGCAGTCTAATGTGCTATTTATCCGGGAGACTTACCCTCATAAGAATATCATTCATTCTGTTGTATTAATTGTTATTTAGAGATTTTCCCAATGTTTTATATATAATTAAAGGAATACTTTTCCAGGGCCATTTACTCTTTGGCTGACAATTCAGAAACCAAAACCCTTTTGGAACACACAGGCCCTGTGACGCCCAACCCCACTCCCAGACCCACTCCCCACCCCCCATCACATGCATACATGTACATACACATGCACATGTCTCTGTGTTCAAAGACGATGTAACAATGATGATATTGGTGACTATGTATAGTTGAAAAATAAGTTTAGACTTTTCCAGGCCCTCAAGAGATTGGCTGCCCTGGGACCAAGCTAGTCGACATTTACTGAAGACCTCATCATTGGAGACTCTGGCTCCGAGAGTCCCAGATGTCTGTAAGACCTGCCAGGAGGGCAGCCCAGTTTCTTAGATCCGCACACCAGACTCTTCTAGGATCACTGTCTCCACCCCTTTGCCCACCTTATCACATCGCCTACCCTGAGCTGTCCCCATCCCCAGCCCATCCTTCATCATGCCCCCCAGGCCTTGATGGACATGGCTCTGCAGGCAGACAAAGGACACTCAAAGAATTTGTGGTGGTTCAGAGTCTGGGGTCTTTTTTTGGTAGAATCTGTCACTGATCGATGCTGCAGTGGAAAGAACTTGGATTTGGGGGTCAGCCAGGCCTCAGTCTAAATCCACACTCTACTACGTGCTGGCTTGGTGACCTTGGGTAAATTGATTAAATTCTCTGAAGCCTTGGTTGTCTCATCATTAAAATGGGGACATGAACTATACCTTACAGGGATGCTTGGTGAAATGCGCATGGAAAACCTGTGGGAGATACTCAACGACTCTCGGTTTCTTTCTGCCCCCTCCCACGTGAACAGACAAGGGAGTCTTGTCTGTGTGTCTGACTCCAGCCTGAATGTTCTCTTGGTAGAAGTGGGCATTTGCACAAGGCCGGTGAGCAGCCTCCCACCTTGAAGGCACAGCCTTACCTCTCTCTTCAGAACCTGGGTGTGCTGTGCGAGCACCTCCGAGAACTTCTTCTGTAGCATGTGCTCCTGCTCCAGGTGCAGCGTTTCCTTCAGGAGCAGCACATTGGTGCGCTTCTGCACCTCAGCCATGCTGAGCTCGGCCACCTGCTGCTCATGCTTCCACAGCTCCCTGTCCATGCCCGCAGAGAGTGGGAGGGGCTGGGGTGGCAAACACACCTCCAGGTGGATGACAGTCAGGTTGACTTCCTGGTCCTGGCCCAGGACATACTGGTAGAGTTTGTAGTGGCGGATGAAGGTGTTGTGGAAGTAGTCACAGAGGGCCAGCAGGTGGGTGGTGTTGAACTGCCCCTGATAATCTCTGAGCTTGTTCCCTAGGATTGTCACAGCCTCAGTGATGGAGCAGCCTGTGGGCACAAAGAGGCCAGGCATCGGGTGTGAACTGAGGCAAAGCTACACTGATAGCTGATTGATATAGGCTCTGAACCTAGGCACTCTGACCCTAGAGCCCACGTCCCACCAACTATTCTATATTGTCATTTATTAGTCTTTGAAAGCTCTAGAATGTATCACATTTCTCCTTTTACCTTGGTTTCTTGGAAGCTCAAAGCCATATTTTGTGTAATATCTTATATTTGTGTAATATCTTACATTTACCCCAGTTTTTTAAAATTTGATGATCCCAACTCCTTACCTATATTTTGCCTTCCAACTCTTGTTTTAGAGCCTTACTTCAGCTGTGCTTTATAGTTTCCACTTCAAACTCTTTGGGAAGGTGGTGAGGGTGTGAAGAAGGGATTCTGATAAGAATGGAACACGAAGTGACTGGGGAGACAGATGCCTGAGCAACTGTTGCACTGGAGGTTTGTGTCACAGAGTTGGGCAAATACCGTTTATACCATGGAAAGGACTCTGAGGACGGTGCCACGGGCATCCTCACGCTGCGAAAGCTGAGTGCTATGGCAGCTCCTTTATTTTTTATTTTGATTTGGTTGCTCCCCACCCCGGCCCCTGGCTCCTGGCACACAGGCCTCGGCCTGGGATCCCCTTAAGTTTACTGAAAATAATTTTTAAGGAATTAATTTTATCAATTATTTTGCTTTCAAAAGTGACAGGTTTGAATGATAGAAGGTTTTATTACATCGCTATTATCATTCTGTATTTACCTAAACTGCTTCTTTGCATATGTAATTTGACAATTATGATTTAGGTAAGGAAATGAATTACATTAAAATTTACTCAGAAAGTACTGTTATAACGTTAAATTAGATATTTATAAGCTTTTAAAATTATCTTAAAATTTCTATTTAGTAATCTTTAGTTCTGAATCGAATATAAGGAGTAAGCTTATATGTGTATAAAGTATTTACTGTATGCATACAGTATGTAATCAGATATGCACACTATGGTATTACAATTTGACAGAGGTGGACAATTAGGGAAAATTGTCTAAAACGGCTCCTCAGTACGATCCAGCAACCCTCTTTCTGAGTGTATATACATCCAGAGGAAATGAAATCAGGGCCTTGAGGAGGTAGCTGCACTCCGGTGTTCATTGCAGCATTATTCACACCAGCAAGACGTGGAAACACCCTAAGTGTCTATTAGCAGATGAATGGACAAAGAAATGGTGAGATTATATATATATAATCTTATATATATATGAGAGAGAGAGAGAGAGAACAGAATGTTATTCAGACTTAAAAAGTAGGAAAACTTGTCATTTGGGACAACACGGATGAACTGGAGGACATTATGCTCATTGAAATAAGCAAGACACAGATCGACAAATACTACATGATCTCACTTATGTGTGGAATCTCAGAAAGTGGAACTCACACAAGCAGAGAACAGAATGATGGTTGCTGAGGGCTGGGAGGAAGGGGAATTGGGGAGATGTTGGTCAAGGGTACAGAGTTCCAGTTATGCAGGATGAGCAAGTTCTGGAGATCAGCTGTGTAGGACAGTGCCTATGGTTAACAGTACTGTTTTGACGACTTGAAATTTGCTAAGATTGATCTTAAATGTTCTCACTTCCTTACACAGGACTCGCTCCTTATCCCCAGGAGAGCCACCTGCTCACAGAGGCCTCCCAGACCACCCCGCCCCACATTACTCATAAACTAGTTCTTTTGCCATATCAAGCAAAAGTTCAAAGCTGTTTACTGAAAATAATTTTTAAGAAATTAATTTTAAACAAATAGAAGTGGTAACTATGTGAGATGATGGATATGTTAATTAGCCTGATGGCGGTAATCATTTTACAGTGTATCTGTGTATTAAAATGTTACATTATATACCTTAAATATTTATTTGTGAATTATTGACAAATTATTTTGTCAGTGATACCTCAGTAAAGCTGGGGGGAAAAACATACTCAAAACATATTTTTTAAAAATGGCTCCTAAGAGAAACTATAACAACAACAACAACAACAACAACAACAACAACCAAGGTTGAGATGCTGCTGTAGCGTGCTGCAGTGTGCAACGCACTTGCCTTCTCGTTTTCTCATTTAATCCTCACGGCTTCTCACCTGTGTCACAGAGACCCAGTGGGCACTGAGACAGTGACCTCTGCGTTCCTTGACGTGGTGCTGGGAAATAAGCCATCTAAGTCACTGATCCCAGAGACCTCTTCAGCCTTGAACCTGTGTCCCAGGTTGGCAATGGGGTCCAGAGCCAGCAGGAACCTTATGTTCTAGAATCACCCAGAGCTTTCTAAAATTCCAGAGCCTCCCCCCTACACACACACACACACACACATCAGTCTCACGCACACACACATACACAAATATCTCAAAAAAGGAAGTGCTGATTCCACCCAGGGTTTCCAGAGTGGGGATGGCTTGGGAATTGCTGCCTCCTCACTTTGATCAGAGTTATGAGCCAGATTAAGCCAAAAGAACTCAGACGTTGACACACAGGGGCCATTGAGTCACCATATGACCAACTGCAGAAGGATGGTGCCAAAGGTTCCAAACGCCCTGTTCTGCCGAGTGACCTTGACACGTGGCACCCGCCCTCAGAATCCCGGTCCCCTCACCTGTGACATGACTGTTCGGTCTCTCCCTGAACATGTGTGCACTTTGTGCTCCTCACGATGGGCATTTTGTTCTATTCCATTTTGCTTCTGGAAAGAGGCGGTTAAAAATGACACGATATACAGTCTCTCTCTTTTTTAATGGCCCTCGTCATGTAATTACAGAACAATAGTTGAGAACTTTGCTAAAGGCAATGTACGAGTGAGAACCCAGGCACAGAGTGAAACCGGACACCCAAGTGCAGAGAGGAGGAAGGGGAAATGCAACAAGACTGAGCAGGTGCTTGCGGGGGGCGGGGTG
>NW_006431918.1:12571175-12578911 GCF_000325575.1 Pteropus alecto | reverse complement strand
GGTGCCCTGACCTGGGAGGGCGGGGAGCTGTGAGTAAGGGAGGGTTTCCTGCAGAGAGGACACTGGAGCCTAGAAAGAGGATGCATTTGGCAGAAATGGTATTTCCAGTGGAGGGACAGAAGGAATAAACCCTAGAAGCAAGTGGAGTGCAGTGTGGGTGTGTGCAAGGACCTACATGGCGCACGGCTTCTGGGAGGCGAAGCTGGCATCTGGGGGACAGAGGACTCGTGGGCCTCCATTTGCAAAGGGTGAGTACACATAAGCTACCCGAAAGCTGGACTTCATCACAGAAGCTGGAATTCAGGGAACCCGAAGACATCCGAGGATAGGCTTCAGGACCCCCGGCACCCCCCTGGAATTGCATCCAGAATTTTATACGCACATATGTTTCTGGGGAGAGTGTGCACAGAGAGAATCATCAGATTTCTGAAAGGAAGGTTAAGAACCACAGCTGCGGAGTCTCTCAGGTGTTAAGACAGACGTGAGAGGCCTGCCAGGTATTTCAGAGGGATGGTGGTGGCGTGTGGGGGGTGGCAGGGCCGACCAGTACAGGAATCCCAGCGGGTGGGGGAACAGGGTGAGGTCATCGGTTCCTGATAATCAAAGTTGGACTCCAGGCCTGTGTGGAGGTGACAGTGTGTGAATTTCATGAGGTGAATCATCACATCTTCTCTGGGCGACTCGGAGTTGAACTGCTGGAAGGTTCCCGGCTCCTCCCTCAGCCTGGCCTGGCAATGCATGGGGCTGGGTCACTGGCATCCTCCACACGTGGGGGCCACGACTGCCTCGTTGCCAAGGCCAGCCCCTCATCTTCTCTATCCACCTGGCATTCGTGTACACAACCCAGGTTTGAACCAAGAAGTCCGCAGGCCCAGCTGTGCTGAGTGCCCTCAGGCAGTGCGTGCGTGTGGCTCCAGCTGCCTGTCATCCTGCCGGAGGCCCTACTATGGACATGAGCTATGGCCTCAGCCTAGAGGTCATAAAACACAAGTGTGGACTTTGTCCCCCGTCAACAGGGAAGGAGCTCCTGGGCTGAATTCTAACTTTCACCCCAAGACACTTGACAAGGTCTGGTTTTCAGCAGAGCTCATCGCCAGCTGGTTCATGAGACACACTTTCCTCGCCCCAAGAACACTCTCCATTTGCCACAGGTTCAGAAGTTCTGATGACTCAGAAAGCTGAGGATTAAGTCTCAGGGAGAAGCCTCTTGCTGCCAGGATGGACAGGTCTGTACCTGCACGTGGCTCTTCAATAACAGGGAGTGGCCTTCATTTGCATTGGCTTCTGGGAACTTCCTGAAGATGGCCCCCAAGCCCCTGGAGGCCAGCACCTGCGCGAGGACTCGGGACTCGGGAGTGGAGGAGGAGAGCGATGAGCAGGGAGGAGTAGGGGTGGGGTGATTCCGGATGCTCCCGAATCAGGGCAAAAAGGCACTGGGTTTGGACCAGGCGCTCTGGGCGCCCTCCCTGTGGGCGCTCTGGGCGCCCTCCCACTGGCCCTTACCTGTGGGCCTGGGGCTGGCTGAGAGCAAGGGGGGCACCAAGTCTAGGCGGGTGGGGGGGTCTTGAGAACGGTGAAGAGGGCTTGCTTCTTCTGGGTGGGTATGAGGGGGAGGATCCAGGTGCCACTGTTGCCCCCAACAAACCAGTTTGGTGGCCCCTTCCTTGGCTCCCAGGGGAGGAACCAAGTCAGGCTGCCATCTGGCCCTCTTACCTGCCCAAATACCTGAGCACCTACCGGGGCTGGCCTGGGGAGGTGCAGAGCAGATGAAAGCACAGGGCCCACACTTCCACTCCATCCTGCATCCTAAATGCTGCCCCCTGCCAACCTTGCTGCTCTTGAGAAGGCTCTGCCAAACTCATTCACCCCGAGATGCCAATGGCAGTGACAGGTCGAAGGACCCTCATCTAGGGAGCTCTCGCTGTGCCCAGCACACCCTGGGTCACCTTGGACTCAACCCAACCCCTCCTGCGAGGCAGGTGTGGGCACCACCCTGATATTACCCAAGAGAGAAACTGAGGCTCAATGAGGTCAGAGGGTTTGCTCAAGGGCACATGGCTGGTTAGCAGTAGAGCCAACATTCAAACCCCAGCCTGACCGGAGGCCCCTTTCAGCCATCCGACTCCAAGTGGTGTGGGTCGCTCTTTGTCGACCCTTGAAGGTTGACGCTGGAAGGGGTCCCCAACCCTCGCAGTCAGTTTTCCAAAGGATGTTCTGCCATAGGTGAGGATTACACAGAACTGAATGCTCTGTATCCGGAAACCTTGAAAATATGTTGGATCAAGAGAAATGAAACAGAGCCCTTAAAATGCTAACGAGCTCAGGGAAATACACTCCTAGGCTCAGCAAAGGGCCCCAAAGCGTTGAGTATATGCAGTGTTTTTCAAATTTATTTGAGGCAAGAAGTTTCTCGGGATGAAGGAGTATATCTTGGTAACTACGGAACTGGTCTAGTGTCTTCATTCTTCGCATGGGAAACTGAAGCCCAGGGGAAGGAATGGACCTGCCTAAGGTTCACCGTGACAGAGTCAGGATCTGAGCTCCAGCCCGGGGCTCGGTGGTTCCGGACCTCTTACCACTTGCCATATGGGGAAGGGTCTGGTTCTGTTTTTCATCACTGCGCCATGGCCCTGGGGCTTCTTGGTAGGTCAGAAATGTCTCAGAAGGCTGGGCTGGGGTGCTGCCTGCCCAGAGGAGGGGAGAGCTAGCTCCGAAGACATGGGTCAGGTTCTGTTCTGGGAAGTTTGCTCTGTGGCTGCCCTGCTGATCACTGGCCACGGGGACGAGCAGAAACATAGGGTTGGAGCCTCGGAGCTCTCCCTCTGCTTAGGACCCCCTCCTGTGGTTCCTGCTTCCATTCCAGAAGGGTCTAGGCTGCTGGCCTCCCCACTTTCTGCTTCAGGATAAGCTGTTTCTTTGGGAACACCTCTTTCAAAGGTGTCCACTGGCAGAGCTCCATGGTGAGCTGCAGAGAGAAGAGAGTGGGCGGGCTGGTTTGGTGTGACATCTGGGGAGGAGGGCCAGCAACATCTCTGCTGACCTCATCAGCGCTGCCTGGGATTGGCCAGAAGAGGTCTGAACTAGCTGGAGATGAAACTTCTGCTGATCCGTGACCACGGGACCAAGGATGCTATAGGACTGCATCTTACCAGCCACATGCTCCATTCTCAGCCCCCGTTCACAGGTGGAGGCCACCAGTGAGCCAGGGGCGGCCCCTCGACTGAATTGACACTGGGAACCATTTTTTGGATCTTGGCGTGGGTTGCTGGGTAAGAGCACAGACTGAGAATTCAGACAGATGTGGGCCCGTATCTTGCTTCTGTTTCTTAGTCACTTGCACAGGTTATTTGCTTCTCTGGGCATCCGTGTTCTTATGCATAAAATGGAGGTGGTGAGACTGATGATCTCATAGCGTTAGATGAGAGCATGTGGGTACAGAGCTTCCCACTGTGTCTGGTATACAGTAAGCACTCGATAAATAATGGGGCTGTCGTCACGGTCATTGTGAAGATGCTGCTGGCGTTCCAACTCCCCGGGGGCTGTGAACTATTCTGGAATCAGCCTGGCTCTCGGATGGCACGCATGAGCCTAGGGCAAGGCATCCTAGAGACTGATTTTTTCCTCAGTCCACTGCCTCCTAGGTCCTTCCCTGAGACTCTCTTTACCTTGCTGGGAGTGGAGTATGGGATGCTAATGTGCTTTCTGTCCCAGCCACACTGACTGCCGAGGGAAAGAATGGCTGGGAGTCAGCTGTTCCCAGTTACGGGGTTGAAGAGGGTAGGGGATGGGGCGGTCCTTCCGGTCAGACCGTTTACTCAGTAACACAACAGTTCGTAGTTCTCCTCAAGGCTTCTTGGGCACCCTCTTCTTTCCGTCTTATTGTGAGCTTCTCAGTGGCAGGGACCTGCTAGAAGGGACCAGATTCCCCAATCCCAAAGGATTTTTCCAGAGAGTTCCAGACATGTAGATGCTGCCCAGGGCTGAGCTCTCAGTAAATAATAATACAACCAACCTTCATTGGTGTACTACTTTACAGTTTTAAAGCATTTAGGTCATCTACCAGTTTATTTACTTGTTCACTATCAAGCTCTGAAGTAGGTAATTGCCGCCATTTAACAGATGAAGAAACTGAGGCTTAGAAAACATATGGAAAATCAGGACTCAAACCCAGATTCTCCGACTCCAAGGCAAGTGTACCACATCTACTGAAGCATGTTTGAGGAGCAAAGAGAAGGTATAGGGAACTTATAGAACGGCAGTACTTCCACTGAGGCTTTTTTATTTTATGTTTTTTTGTGTGTGTGTGGTAAAATATATATAACATAAACTTTACTGTCTTAACCATTATTAGTATGCAGTTCAATGGCATTAAGCACATTTACATTGTTGTACAGCCATTTCCCACCATCCATCTCTAGTACTTTTTTCATCTTGCAAAACTGAAACTCTGTGACAATTAAACACTGACTCCCCGCTCGGCCCTGGCAGCCACCATTCTACTTCTGTCTCTATGGATCTGACTACTCTCGGGACCTTACGTAAGTGGAATCTGTAGTATTTGTCCTTTTGTGACTGGCTTATTTCACTGAGCATAATGTCCTCGAGGTTCATCCATGTTGTAGCATGGTTTCCTTCCTTCCTAAGGCTGAATAATATTCCGTTGTACGTACCTACCACATTTTGTTTATCCATTCATTGCTGATGGACATTTGGGTTGCTTCCTCCTTTTGGCTGTTGTGAATGATGCTGCTATGAACACGGGTGTACAAATATCTCTTTGAATCCCCGCTTTCATTTTTTGGATATCTACCCAGCAGTGGAATTTCTGGATCACATGGAAATTCTACGTTTAATCTATTAAGGAACTGCCATATGTTTTCCTGTCCTCCCCCTCCTCTCCCTCCTTTCTGCTGCTTCTTCTGCTTCTTCTGCTTCTTCTGCTTCTTCTGCTTCTGCTTCTGCTTCTGCTTCTGCTTCTGCTTCTGCTTCTGCTTCTCTTTCTTCTTCTTCTTCTTCTTCTTCTTCTTCTTCTTTTTGTATTTAAGATAAACCAATCACCTCATTCGAGGAAAAAATCTACCCAAACACTAAGATTAGAAAGAATTTGTTGTCCTTTTAAAAATTTCTTCTCTGTTCACTTTCCCGGGACTCAAAGGATGAACACAAGGCCATGCATTTTAAAGACTGTTCTAGGCTTTTGCCCAAGCTCTTCTTGTTGCCCGCAGTGATCCCCCTACCATGTCTTGTTTAGGGAAGGCACTACTCACTATTCCTTGCCCCTGTTCCTCAAGAAGTTGGCACACTTAATGCTAAAGAGCTTGGGCAGAAAGGACAGATTCTGAGGCCAGAACGTCTCAAGGTTAATGCTGTTCTGCTCTTTACTGTGCGATGATTTGCATGTTACCTGACCTCTCTGAACCTCAGCTGAATCATTGTGAAACAGGGACGATAGTGTCCATCCACCCAAGATTGCTGTGAATATTAAATGAGCTGATCTATGTGGAGAGCTGAGAGCATCATGACAGCTGATTGGATATTCAATTCACGCTTCTCCATCCCCCAGCACAGTGTTCTGGCAGTGCTCACTGGAGAATAGTTGAGTGAGTGGAGCAGGATTAAGCTGATTTGGGATGGGCGAGTTCAAGAATGGAGCAGGAGCCACCAGGCAGAAGGCTCAAAGAGACGGATTTCAGTTCAGCACCAGGAAGAACTTTCTAGTGCCAGAGCTTTATCATCAGAACGAGTCTTGTCTGGAGGGGTGAGGAGGCGAGGAGGCATTTAGAGAATCCCTGAATAACGTGTGTGTGCTGCTGATGTGAGGGCTTGGGGGCTTGGATCACTTGTGTTCCTTTTGACTCTAAGAAGCTATGGTGCTATCCATGGAACTGACAGTCCCCTGTAGCCACATCTGGACATCTGGGGTGCTGTGGGTCCTTCTGGCCAAGTTCTGCAACTGTCTCAAGCTTGATGAGGGGAACCTCACTTTGGATCTTTGTCACCAGCTTTGCTTTCATTATCCTCTAGGTGGAAATGACCAAGTAATCCCACCATCCCAGGGACATGGCACTTCATGGCACTTGTCTCCTCTGATGTTGGGAGGCTCTGAGACTACCCAGCATGTCCAGTTGACTGAGGAAGGACATGTGAGGTTAGAGGTAGGGCACAGGATCATCCAAAGGGCCAGAGGTCTGGTCTCAAGGGCATCGGTACCTTCTGCCCACACACAGGTGGAAACTCCAGGCCAGAACACATTAGTCAACTGGCATAGCTTGCTGTCTCAGCTGGGCTTGCACCACCCACCACATTGGAGTCATTCTACTGGGGGCCAGGATCCCAGGTTCATGCTGTGAGTAACTTCAGGTGACCCAGTTAGGAACCCAGCGCCCAGGTGTTCCACCTGGTTCTTCCAGGCTCTCAGCAGTTCCGGCATGCTAGCAGCCTCATTCTACTCATGTGCCCAGTGTACAGATCCCACTGGTCAAGATGGAAGGTCACATGGTGAAGCTTGTGCTCTGCTGTCAGACTCTGGGTTCAGATTCTGACTCTACTTACTCGAGGTGTGACCTGGTACATGTCGCTTCAACTCTCTGGGACTCAGTTCCTTTGAAAATAATGCTATGATTGCTAAAATAATGCTAAGGTTGTAGTGCGGGTTATAGATGCTCCATGTGAAAATGCCAGGCCTGAGCAAGCCCTTGCTGTTCTCCCTCTGCAGGCTGCACGGCCTCTTGGGCAGGTTAGAGAAAGTTTTAAGGCACAGCCTTTCCTGGTAAGCCATGACCTCACTCAGTGTTATAGGTTGCATTAAGACAGTGTCTCCCTCCAGCCACCACTGCCATCCCCCCCCCCACCAACCCCACACTCAATTTATTTGTTGAAGCCCTAACCCCCAGGACCTCAGAATGTCACTGTACTTGGAGATAAGATCTTTAAAGGGGTAATTAAGGTTAAATGAGGTCATTGGCAGGGCCCTAATACAGTATGACTGGTGTCCTTATAAGGAGATGAGGACACAGATATACACAGAGGAAAGGTCATGTGAGGTGCATAGTGAAATGACAACCATCTACAAACCAAGGAGGCTGGCCTCAGAAGAAACCAACCCTACTGACACCTCGACCTTGGACTTCCAGCCTCTAGAACAATGAGAAAACAAATTTCTATTGTTGGAATTGTCCAGTTTGTGGTACTTTGTTATGGCAGCCTGAGCAGCCTAATATACTCAGGGAAATAGCTCTGAAATTATAGTTGTCCATTTGCTCTAAGAAATGTTCTCCCAAGATCTCAGTCAATGGCTTCTGTGGAAACTTCCTCTCTCCGTCAGCAAAAAAAGTTGCCTTCAAAGGCCCCTCCTCCAAGTTTAGTCTGAGGGGCTTTGGGTTCCTGCTGGAAACACGTACCTGCTCTCTGCTCAGGCTAGTCTTGAATCACTGGAGGATGCTCTGTGTGGGGTGGGTGTCTGGGGGCTGGCAGGTGGGGGCACGGCCATGAGTGTGCCCGGAGGAAGTGCTCACACATAGAGCTTGGGGGAAGTGAGTGCCTCCTGCCAGCTTCGAGCTTTTGCGGCGGGGTGGCTGTCTTCCATCCTACATCTGTCTGAGTGACATTTCCTGGAGAATCAGGAGTGGCCAAGGGTGGAACTGCAGATACCAGTGCTGTGACACACTTCACAGGGCACTTGCCTGGCTACCTCGTGCCTCCACTGACAGGTCATCAAGGCCCGCTTCCTCTTACCC
>NW_006431918.1:12466323-12565756 GCF_000325575.1 Pteropus alecto | reverse complement strand
AAAGGGGTTCTTTCTATCCCAGTGGAGCATCAGAGAGAGGCCAGTGCTTGCAAGATGATGACAGCAAGGGGCAGAGCTGCAAAGTGGCTGAGGCGATGGCTGGTGCAGAAGGCTCTGGTGGTGGGTTCTGGGCAAACATCTGTACTGGCTGCACTACCTCTAGCCCTCAACTCCCTGCTGAGTGAAGTCTGGGGCAGGGGAAGCTGTTCTCCCTTCTACAGCTCTCCTGGTGCAATGTGCCAGTCACAGATAGGAAGTGCAGGGCCTCCTGGGTACCCTGCATCTCCATAACTCCCTCAGGCAGAGGAGGAGACCTCGGGGTCCCTTTTGCTCCAACATCGCTCTCCTCTCTCCTCTTAGCCTCGGCAGGGTATACAAAATCTGCCCACTTCCTGCAATTTCCTCCCACCAGGTCAGAGCTGGCAGCCTCTGGCCCTCTGTGCTGTGACTGGTGACTTCACCCTTGACCCCAAGGAGGCAGGATGGGATCTGCCCAGGGCTTCCCAGAGGCTGGCAGAGGAGGTGCAATGAAAGAACTCTATGGTATGGAGCTGGGGCCTGAATGCCCTGGTGAGCTATTTGCCAGGACATGGAATCAGCTTACACTTTTGAATAAAAAGGGCCACCCTTTCCCTCCAGGTCTTGAGGCCCGATTGGGTGGGGAGATAAGCTGAGCTGTCAGGCTGTCCTGGCGGAGCTCTGAGTCATCGTTGTGCAAACATGACTCTCCTAAAATGCTGTCTGCCAGCTTTGTTATCTAGTATGCAAGCAGAGCTCAACCATCCTCAGCCCCAGATTAACCAAAAAAAGAAAAAAAAAAAATCCCTGGAGAAGCTACCTTCTAAGAAGATTAACAGCCCAGTGTGGACTTTAACCTTGGCTGTTTGTATCCTGCACACCATGACCTGCCTTAGGTGGGACATGTGTGCAGAAAGAGGGGCAGGGAAGGATGTGAGATGGGAAGGACCTGACCTGCTGTTTGCCAACCCTTCCTGCCCTTATCACCTGGATCCCTAACAAGGGCAGTGAACAGATGCTCGAGGGTGGGTCACACATGTAGGGCATTAAGGGCCAGATAGGTATCTAAACCTCCATTCTGCTGGCTTGTGATTTAAACCTATCTTTAGCCTGCCTATAAGAAGTGGTACCAACAGCAATCCTCCTGAGGAGCAGAAAGTAGCAACTTATAGTCCTGGACCACCAGCATCTGCTGTTCATGCCGCCTCACTCCATGCGTGATGAGCACATGGGAGCTAACATTTGCTGAGCACTTACTATGTGCTTGTCATTCTGCAATACGTTTTGTGTGTCTGTCTCATTTAATCCTGCCAACTTTCTTATGAGTCGGGATTATTACTGCCCTCATTTTAAAGACAAGGACATGAAGGCACAGAGAGAGAGAGGTAAAGTAACATTTTCCAGATGACACAGTAATAAGTGATGGAGGTGGGATTTAAACTCAGGTCTTCTGACTGCAGAGTTTGGGGCTTAATCACACCGCTGTACTGCCTCTGTCATCACCTAGACAGACACACTGGCCTCAGTTGAGTAAGCCTGGGACAAGTCGAGCACCCTAACCTTCTCTCCGCGTACAGAACATGTCGTCTCCATGAGCATAAAGAATCCACTCACTCATTCGCATGTTCATTTCTTCATGCAACACCCACCATGCGCCATGTGTATTGTTTGGCACCCAGGGGATGAATATGGGAGACAAAAACGAAGGCATAGACACTGTCTCCAGAGGTTCGAGCCCCCCACTTTGGCCTCCCTTGCTGTACCATTGTAGCTCTTTGGGGGAGGAGTTTAGATAAGAAAAGGAGGGAGGTTGGCCTGATGGAAACAGGGCTTGAGAAGGATGGATGAGGCGGCCACTGCGGGCGGGAGGACGCTGAGCATGCAAGCGGGGAGCCAGGGAGGGTGCGCCGCAGAAATCTGGGTCTTTCTCCCTGTGGTCCACTCCTAAAAATAAGAGCTAGCTAGCACTCACTGAGCGTTTATCAGGCACCAAGCACCATGCTATGGACTTTACACACGTAACCTCGTTTAATCTTCAAAAAAAAAAACCTTAGGAAGTGGGTGTTCCTGCATTTTCCATGCATAGATGTGTAATCAGAGGCTCAGCGGTGATGTGACTTGCCCAGGACTACACGTCTAGTAAGGAACTAAACTAGGATTTGAATTCTCCCTGTGAGTGCTGGGCCTCCTGATGGATTCTATTTTCAGTGAGATGAATTCCAGCAAAGGGAGCCCACCTGAGAGCTTGTTCTTAACTCCACGTTTGTACCAACGATGCTTCACAAATTTTGAGATGATTTAAAGGTAAGAGGACGAATTCGTAAGCTGGATGGCCCAGGATGAAGAGCTGAAAATGTCAGAAGGAAGGGCAGATCGGCCAGCATGGACAAGATGGAATCAATGAGGATGATCGCAAAGTTCCACGTGTACAACCAAAATCGTCATTACACAGGGGCAGGATGGGAAAAATGGTTCCCATAATGGACTTCCTGACCAACATGAACTAATGTGACCGTGATGCTGTTAAAATAAATGCAACTCTAGGCTCTATTAACAGGAGCATCATCACCAGGACAGGGGAGGTGATAAAATCCCCGATTACTTCACTGATCAAATCACAGGTTGTATTGTGTTTGGATCTGGATGCCATATTTTAAGAATGATATTGATAAACACAATATGCCCAGAGAAGGGCAGCAAGAAAGGGGGCAGTGGTGGGGAGGTGGAGTGGAAAGGTCTATGGAAATGACGCCGTATTAAGAATGATTAAAGGCACGGCGGGTATGTCTAAATGTGAAGACATGATAGTCACATTACATAAAGCTCATTAAATATCTCTAGGGCCTGCACTCTGCTTCTAGAGGACAGACATTGAGCTTGAGAGTAAAAGGTATAAAAGGCAGATGTACCTAGATAAAAAGAGAACTTCCTAACAACAGGGTGGTGTAAAAGGAAGGCATTGCCTCAGGAGGAGGAAGTTCCCTGTCACTTAGGTTGTGCCCCGCAGGCGGGAAGAAACTTGCTGGCTGGCTGAGGGGCTCTCTGCAGAGAGGGAATTAAGTTTTCTGATCTCTCAGTCTCCTTCCACCTCTAAGGTTTTAGATGTCTATGAGACACAGATTTGTCGTGTGGGCAAGGTATGCCATAACTGGAGATGCCGATAGCTCCAGTGCCATCTGATCTCCTCAGTCTGAAGCTGGGTTTGCATCACCATCCTCTGCTTTTCAAAGGTTTGGCCTGTGGAAGGCTCCGATGGAAACTTGAAAGAACCTGAGTTCCCACCTGCTTGGGGCTAATATTCTTCTTCCGTCTCTCTTTCTGCCCGCTCATCAGAGAGAGAGATTCTCATCCTCTCATCATGAAGCTCCACACAGGCAGGGGTTCCCTCTATCATCCACCTATAGGTGCTTCCTCTGCAGACTCACCTGACTGCTGTTCCCCCATCCTTGCCTGCAATCTGATACCCGTAAAGCAGGGGTCCCCAACCCTTGGTCTGTGGACCAGTACTGGTCCCTGGCCTGTTAGGAACTGGGCCGCACAGCAGGAGGTGAGGGCGAGTGAGCGAAGCTTCATCTGTATTTGCAGCCGCTCTTAGCGATAATATCACCACCTCGGCTCCACCTCAGATCATCCGGCATTAGATTCTCATGGAGCACCAGTCCCTGGTGCCAAAAAGATTGGGGACTGCTGCTGTAAAGGATTCTCCCAAAATATTCAGCATAGCAACACCTGATCCTGGGAAAAATTTGCATTCTTTCAAGGGTGCCATGGTAAGTCAATAAAGGGTTTTAAGCAGAGGAGTGACACATTCAATTTATGTTAAGCAAAAACAAAACTAAACAAAACAAAAATTCTGAGCTATGATCCCTCCTCTCTCTTTCTTAAGGAAATTTGAATTCCTCCTGTGCCTACTCTCAACTAGCTACCCCAGAGGTATTGATCTGATGGTGAAATTCATACTAAAGTGTAAACATCTGCCTGGCTTCTGTGTGAACAGCTAGGAGTGGTGCAAGATTTTCAGCCAAGGAGACCAGTGGGAAAAATTCAGCAAGAACGTTTTGTTTGTTCCACTTTACAGAAAGCCTGGAGGGAACCCTGCTGATGAGCATGCAAGGATACTAAATGTCAGGGAAAAAAAAGAAGGTGCTCCCGGCCCTTCAAAGGGGCTGCGGACTGCAGAGGGGTCCTCTGTATCCCCCTCTCCCTGCAAGCCCCCCGACTCCTGCCCGGGATGCCTCATACCTTTGGTTTCCTTGATCAGCTCTTCTGTAAACTTGACCACCTTGGCTACCTCCACCCATGGGAAGCCTTTGCCCACGGCAAAGATGATACTTTCGTAGAGGGTATCCAGGAGGATGCTTCTGCGGGCGTCTCTCAGTTCATCAAACTCTTCCCAGTTCAGCAGTCTCCGTAGATGCTCCCGACCTTCTGTTTTCTGCAGGGCATGATGTGAGGAGCGGAGGGTGAAACCGAGGAATCGAGATGCCGTCCTCTGTGGGCAGAACACTTCAGGGGGCCCCACACAGCTCTCCACCATCCTGAAGAGTGCCCAAGCATGTGGCTACGCCTGGCCAGAGCTTTCATCTCTGGACAGCTTTCCTCCCCATTTGGGGGGAATATACTCTTTTTTCTAGGATTGCTCGTTCCTCTGAGAGTTCTCATGCTAGCCGTGGCAGCCCTGAGTCTGTAAACCTCCAGGAGGCCTGAAGTCCTGAATTATGGTCCTTCTTTTCTCTTTGCTAAAACAAAGTCTGACTTCTCTCAGAGCCTGCTCTCAACTAGCTGCTCCAGATCTATTGATCTGATAATGAAATTCATGCTGAGGTGTAAATGACTGTAAAGAGGCACCATTGGGCAAGGAGGACTGTATCTTGCTTGGTGAAAATTCAGGCACTCTGGCAGGTCAGGGGGTAATTAGGGTAACATTTTTTTCCTATCTGTAGGTAAGAACCTATCTCACTTGAGAGATCTGGCCCTTTGAGAAAAGCTCTCGTATATCGTCCACAGACGTAGGAGAAGCGAGCGCCTTTAGAGGAGGGGGTGAGGAAAAGCGTGGCGTGGAGTGGAGACCCATGAGCACAGCGTGCCGCTCCCCGGGGCAAGGGAGTGCTCTGGCTGGGGTGACCGTGCGTGGAGGTGGAACCTGGTAGCTGACTTGGTGCCAGGAGGAGGCCCACAGCCCTGTCCGCAGCCCCTGGGCAGTCCTTCTCTGCAGCCCTCACAGATCCCCCGGTTGGTGCCTGATAGAACAGCTTGTTGGAAGGTGTAGACCATGTGATAAAAGCCACATCTGAAGGTGGGGACAGAGACCCTACCAGGGGCAGCCGTTACCTATTGCTTGCCCAACAGCTCATAGCTATGGGTCAGAAGCTGACCTGAGCACACATTTGGCGTGAGCCCCCCTTGCCTGAGGTCTGCAGCAGTGCCCTGACACCCTCTGTGGACAGCCCTGTTCTGGAAAGGACTTGCTGAGAGGTCTGGGCCCTGCAGGGTGGATCCTCATCACTCCACAGGACCCCTCGTCATGCCTTTCGGCCTCAGAATTGGCTGTGAAAAACTGATGAAATCTGCCCCTCTCCCTGCCTTAAAGCAGCAGACTCCCTCTTCCTCCCCATATACATACACACACAACCGCATATACTCCCTACGCACGCTGGCGCACAGTCCCAGAGGGCTCAGTCGGCCTTCCAACCAGCCCCAGGGCCCTCCCTGGCCTCCTGCGGTGGAGGCGGGCAGTGCACGCAGCCCATCTCCTTCCTTCCGGCGACTTCTGCCGCATCAGGGGCTGTCACTGTAGGTCTGGAAGACCTCTACGGGCTGGTGAGCTTTTGGCCGGGCATTCCCGCTGGCAGAGACCCACTGCAGGCCTCAGAGGGGGTGTGCTGGGAAAGGGGTGTTGTCCAAGGTGTCCACCTGAGGAGGCACCGTCGAGGGGCCACTTCTTGCACACACACCTCACACTGTTAGACCAATCTGAGCACGCTTCCTTTTAAAAGCCACATTTTCTCTTCACCTGAAATTGGAAGACTTTTTTCACTCCCTGGGGTGTTAAGAGGGCCATGGCCCCTGCATGCAGTTGCTAGGAGACTCAGCCGGACTGACTCAGAGGTCCCAGAACCTGGGGGTGAGGATGTGGCTTTGTGAGGTCATGAAGACCTGCTTCGAGCCTGGCGTCTCCTCTCCAGCTGGGCTCTGGGTCTCCTCCGCCTCCACCTGTGCGGGGCGCTGACTCCTTTCTAGCCTCCAGCCTCTCCTTCACGGACTGCTGGCCTTTAGGAAGTGAGCCCGTTCGGACCTTCCTGCAAACACACACATCCCCGCATTGTACGTATCTTTTTATCCAAGCCCCATTTCTCTCGTGCTTTCCATAGTCAAGGATTTGTCTCCATGAAACGACGGGTCTCCACTTGCTCTTCACATCCTCGCCAACTCCATGTCCCACTAGGATCTGGCTTCCATCTCACTTCTTTATTGGCCAGTGCCATCGATGACTCTGTTTCTAGTATCCTGACTTTGCTCTGGGGTGCAGGAAAAATCTCCATGGGAGGGGTCCCCAAGCGCAGTGCTCAAGTGCCGAGAGTCGTAAGGCTCCGGTTCCACACTCCTGGCTCGTTTTGTCCTTCTCTGTCCTGCAAACCCTGGCACCCTCTGGTCACCAGACAGGCAAGTCCTGCTTTGCCCTGCCTCCCTGACTGTAAGCCCCGACTCTGTGCCCAGGAGCCTCAGTGAGAACATACAAGGATGTTGGCTGGGGTGGCCGCTGAGCTGCCTGGCCCTGAATTTGCCTCCGGAGGTACCCAGCCAGGCCTCGTCAGCTCTTTGAGTTTCCGCCTGGCCAGGGGGTTCCTGGCCAGAAGTGAGAATTCCCCAGGTAGAGCTCTTCCCCCAGATGGGGAAGGAGAAAGAGCTCCCAAGTTTACAGCATCTGCCGCTTCAACCACTCAGAGCCATCATCCCCGTGGGCCACATGACTCCAGCAAGGCTCGTTCCATGGGCCGCCTTCCTTGTCTTCATGGTCATAATACTTCAATGCCCTCACTGCTCTTCCCACCATGAGAAAGACTTTGGTTGGGGCCACTTTTCCACCCCCTACAGCTTACAAGGGATGAGAGGATGAGGAAGGGTGTCCCTTCCCTCCCGTGAGGCCCGGCGGGTCCTCATGCAAACGTACCCATTCTTTCTTCAGCAGCTTTCACACTCTTGCTTATCTCATACTGTCATGTGGGTTTAGAGTTGTGAGACTATGGGAATGAACGTACAAAGTGCAGCCTGTTGCAACACGGAGTTGCTACGTCGTGGATCTCTCTCCGCTCTTGCCATCCTTGGCGTTTGCTTCTGTCGAGCATGTAGTTGCTTCTTGGTTTCTCATAAGTCGCTCTATCCCAGATGATCCCCTGTCTCTCCACCCGTCTCTCCTCCGCCTTCCGTAAAGACCTCTTCCTCTGTTTGTCCCTTACAAGTAGGTACGCTCCGGGGCTCTATCTGTGCCATCTTTTCTCTCTAGGTCACATATTCCTTTTTAAAATTCTGTCACGGTAAGAACAAGTGAGATCTATACCCTTAATGCATTTTAAGGGCCCAATAGAGTACCTTTAAGGACAGGCATAATATGGTGCAGCAGATCTCTGGAATGTCTACAAATTGCATAATTGAAACTTAATGCTTCTTGATGAGCAACTCTCCCTCCTCCTCTTCCGCCAGATTCCGACAACCACCTGATTCTACGAGTTTGACTATTCTAGCTCTTTCGTATGAGTGTGATCACGCGGGACTTGCTCTTCTGCAACTGGCTTATTTTGCTTAGCGTGTCTCCAAGACGCGTCCCATGTACTCTTTTTCTTTTTTCTTTTTTTTCATGTTAAAATTTTATTTTTTCCGTTGAGGTAAAACATAAATAAGATTTACTTTTTAAACCCGTTTTTAAATGTATAGGTCAATCAGTAGCACTAAGTACATTCACGTAGTTGTGCAACCATCACCAACATCTATCTCCAGAACTTTCCTAACTTCCCAAACTGCACCTGTCTTTGTTAAACACTCCCTATTCCACCCTTCCCCCTACTCCTCTCAACCACCAGTCTACTTCCTGTCTCTAGGATTCTGACTACCCTCGGTATCTCATGCAAGTGGAATCATACAGTATTTGCCCTTTTGTGGCTGGCTTCTTTACTTGATGAGTGTTTTTATGACAGTTAGCTTCTTTTTCTGCCATTGTATTCAGGGCATGCTGGGGTAGACTCTGACATTTAGAGCTTTGGACCACAAGGACATGACAGAGAGGAGAGCATTATCCAGAGACCCTTTGTGTCCCTTATTGGAAATGTGAGGTGTATGCGAATATGAATGTGAAGAAGGGTATTTATGAATGATGGGTAGTTCAAGAGGGTAGATTCTGCTAGATACTGTTTATAGCCTGTCCAGTATTTATTCTCCTCTAGTCTTATCAATAGAACTCCAGTTTTCCCAGGGGCAGCCATGTGCACAGCTAAAAATCAACATTTCTCTGCCTCCCTTGTAGATTGGAGTGGTCATGTGACATAGCTCCTGGATAGGTTTTCCAGGCTTTGGAAAACTCATTTGACAGTTGTCTCTTTCTTCTTTCTGATTGGGAATGCAAAGGTGATTGCCGGAGCACCAGCAGTCATACTGCAAGCACGTGAATAAGAATCCTATCCTGGGGTCCCTGACAATAGCCAAGGTCTGCTGCACCAGTCACTGACCTTTGCATTTTTTGTGATTTGAAAGAAGAGAACATCCACATCTTGTTTAAGCTACTGTTATTTGGGTTTAGTGTTACATGTAGCTACACTCAATCTCTCAGTGCTAAAGAGACTGATTTCTGAGGCTCGAGTTGGGTTAAATCAGGTCATGAGGTGGACCAGGCAACGAGAGGTTCTTGTTCACAGAAGTAAAGTGATTTGCCAGAAACAGGAAGTGGGGGCGATTAGGTCGCAGGATATCTCCCCTGGTCACCAATGTGAGCTGCACGTCCGACTTCCTGTCAGAGTCCTGAGAAAGGGACAGTCAGTCAGTCATCTTAGGAGACTTTTCCGGGGCTGGGGGAGGGTGGGAATTCTGCTCATTAACACAAAAGGAGCCCCACCAAGGACAAGCCATCACGACGAATCAGGAGTCTACCTGATTGTGGCTTTGGCTCGGTCCGCCTTTAGACAGGTGGGAACCTTTCATTTCCCTAGGGAAGAACCCCTGGAGGAGGTGATGGGGAGATACAGTCAAGAAAGGTCGTTTTTAGGACACTGTAAATCTCGACATGTTTCTAAGTGATCACTCACTGATTCGCTCAAATAACGTTTACTGTGCATTGAAGAGCAGCCGTTCTACTAAAAGCATGAGATGCAGAGATGACCTGCAAAGCTTTCTGTGACGTGGCCCCTGCATTCCACTTCCACTCTGTTTCCTAGCACTGCCCCTTCCTCCTCCTCCTCTGCTTTAGTTGCACTGCTGGACTTTATGCCTTGGGCACACACCTCCTTGGAGCTTTTGTACCTTTTCCTGCCTCCTTCTGGAATGATCTTCTCCCAGGTACTTGCTTGGCCAGCTTCCTCAGGCCTTGACTCTATGTCACATCCTCAGAGACACATCCCCAGACCACATCTCTACACTAGCAGCCCCCTCCTCCTCCGCTCCGTCCCCTCGCCCTGCTTTATTTTCCTTCATAACACTTATTACCACCTGACATATTTATTTACTATGTGTTTGTCTTCCCCCGCTAGCACAGAACGTCCACGAGGGCAGTGTCTTTGCTTTGCTCACCGTGGGGACCCCGTGTCTGGCATGGGGCAGATGCTCCACGTGCATTTGTTAAATAAATGAACATGGGCCTCACCCTCGAGGTATGCCCAGTCCAGGGGAGGAGCAGACCAAGTCACAAACGTGCTGTCTCAGTGTAATGACAGCATGTCGGGGGGGGGGGGCGGGGGGTGAGTGAGGAGAGGGGGGGTGCCCAGTCCAGACAGGGACAGCTTCCTGGGGAAAATGACTCTGCCAGAGACGGAGTGGGAACTGAGGGCTGATGCAGAGAAAGAGGGTGGGGCCTGGTAGGTTAGCCATGCAGGGCAGGTTGGGGACACTTTTGTCCCTTAAGTTAGGGGAAGAGGATGGAGGATAAGACAAAAGGATGGCAGGCGGGAGAGTGGGTCACAATGGAGGGCTGAGATGGGCCACCGCAAAACATGGTTCTAATTTCAATGTGGGAAAGAGATGTGAAATTAGTTTTAGGGCCAGGGGTAACATTCCCCTTGGGGAGAGATTTTTTTTAAATAGCTTAATGGGCCCCTTTGGTTGTGGAAACCTGGCTCTGGGGAACACCGAAGGCTAAAAGATTCCTAAATGGCTCTTCATAAGAAGTGGGCTGGACTTTCACTATTCAACTCCAAAAAGTGGGGTTCAATTGACAATGAAGAAAGTAGGTGTGGCAGTTGGTAGGCAATCGACCCCACCTGCCAGCAGCAAAACCTTTCTGCCTCGGGATAATACATTATTGGCTGGGGGTGAGGTGGGAGGTGAGGGGAGAAGCAGCAGGACCTTGGAGATAGAAGAGGTGAGAGGTCTGGGGTTCCAGGGAAGGGGGAACACAATGGGGGAAGCTGGGGTCCTAGATGGGAGGCTACCAAGAAAAGTCCACAGCGGCGGGGAGGCCTGGGCATACAGGGGTGTGTTGGAGTCACTTTAAATTGTCCTTCCTGAGTGGACTGTGAGGTAACCTTGACTGCCCTTCCTTATCTTGAAAGTCATAGATGTCGATTATGCACACTCATCTGGTTATGGAGAAATCATGGTCCGCGTGGGGCATAAAGGTAGCAACCGGCAAGCCACTCTGTGAGGGATTTGGAACTCGGCAGCAGTGAATGAGACTCAGGTGCGATGAGATGAAAGTTACAGCCCCCCAAATCCCTTCGGAGAGATGGGGAGGGGTGCTGAGTTCCCATCCGTGTGGGAAACTGCTTCCTTCAGACGAGAGGGACCCAGTCTGATTTTCACTCTGCAATAGCAGGGCACAGACGATGCTCTTGCTGAGGGGGACGGGGTAGGGATGGGGTTTGGGCCAGTGGGGTAAGCAGAGGTTTGGAAGAGTAGCTGTAGGGAGGAAGATGGCGAGGTATATGAGGATAGCCCTGGATTCCCCAAACCCAAACTGCGGAAAACTAAAGTCAATCCAAGTCTTTATCACGCTGGGTGGCTGCATGTGGTCAGGGTCTACGGTTTCCCTGAGGCTCTCTCTTGGAGAGGGGGGTGTGGCAGGGCAGGCAGAGCAGGGCACCAGGAACCAGAGTCTGGCAAGGAGTGAGCCTGGGAGCCCAAGAGGTGGAAGAAGAGATCGGAGACCCAGAACATCAGCCCATGAGAGCACTCTTTGTTTGCGTGGCATCTCCAGTGCCTAGAACAGTATCGGACACATAGTGAGAACCAGATTAATATTTGTTGACTTAATGAGAAAAAAGAAGGTCCCTGAATGATCGTAATTTTGGTGCTAGTGGCCTTATTGGTTTCTTGTTTATAACTGGTCAGACACTTCAAACTGAGTCAAGGTCCTCAAAATCCTGCCATATCTGCTGTCCTGTTATGATTGGAGAGCTAAGGTGTTGGCCAGTGTTGGGAGTAGGATGGAGAAGATACAAAAGTTGGAAGGACTAGGTCCTACGTGTGTGACTTTATTTGTATTATGAGCTGAATTGTATTCTCCCCAAATTCCTGTGTTGAAGCCTTTACCCCCAGTACCTCACAACGTGACTGCATTTGGAGAAACAGTGGCGTGTTAAAAAGGTAACATGAAGTCATATGATGGGATCTAATCCAACACGACTGGTGTCCTTATAAAAAAAGGAGAGGAGGACACACACACATAGAGGGCAGACCGTGCGCAGACACAGGGGGAGGCGGCCATCTACAAGCCAGGGAGAGAGGCCGCAGTAGAAAGCGACTCTGCTGACACCTTGGGCTTGGACTTCCAGCCTCCAGAACTGTGAGAAAATAAATTTCTATTGTTTAAGCTCCCGGTCTGTGGTATTTTTTATGGCAGCCTGAGCAAACTGGTACAATGTGGGTACCAGCCCTTTATGGGTGAGATGGGATGAGAAATGCACAATTACAAGTAGGTTTCCTCCCTTCAAAGAAAGGAGAAAGACGCTGTGACTTCTAGGGCAGGGAAGTGCTTCTCAAACAAACAATCCTTGGGGGAAGAACCTGTTTGTTGTTTAAATTTCCAATTGGTTGCAGGTCGATACGTAAAAGAACACGATAAAATGAATTATTAGAAAACCTATTAGACATACAAAACACAGGTCAACTGTTTTCACACCTGGCTATCAGCACAGGTCAAATTGTTATAAAAGTTTCTAAATGTTTACTCTCAGCATCTGTCCTTGCCTCATTCTGTGCAGGCAACGAGCAGGTCAGGACCTTGCTTCTAGCAGCACTCACTCTTAGTAGCACCGGTCTAAGGTGATCCTCCTCATTCTTGAAGTCTGGCTTTAGAGGTCAGGCACATGGCTAACCGTGTCCAGCCGGGAGCTCTGGAGGGGCCCTGCCAGCTGCCTTTTCAGCGATGGGACCCTGCAGAGGTGGCCAGTGGGTGGCCCGGCTGCCAGCAGCTGGGAGGCCCTTCCCTGCAGCAGGGAGAAGGGAAGTGAGCCTCCTTCCCTCCCGAGAGTCGTGAGGTGAAGAGTGGGAGGGAAGAGGAGCATCCAGAGGATGACAAGAAGACAAAATTCCTGTCCCACCACAGTAGCCGTCTTGGGTCTGAGAGCAGCATCTAAGGCGGGTTTCCTATCGAAGCCGATCTGAACGCTACAGGACTGCAGAATGCAGCTTCCTGCAGTATATGAGTGAGGCGATCATGGAGATGACACTACAACAGGACACTTAGCAAATTTTTTCGAGGGCATTTTCTATTCCTCTGCGAGTAGGAATAGTTTTAACATGGACAAAAAGCCCAGCTCCCATGATCCTGATCAGAGGTCTGTTGAGACAGTGACTTGGTTTGGAATAGCTACGGTGAGGACTGGGCCTGACCGAGGAATGGTGAGTAGTAGCAGTGGAGGCTCGGTTAATGTCGAGAGCATGAATTTGAAGGAACGTCAAGCCACAGGAATGAGTGAGCTCCTTCAGAAGCTTCCAACCCCTGAAGGTGGAAAAGAGGAAGTGGCTGGATTGATGAGCGAGAGAGTGCTCGAAGAGATGTCCCAGGCTCTAGGCTGGGGATAGAGCTAGGACGGGTACAGGGATCCGAGGCGGGTAAAAGTCTGCTTAGGGTGAAAACATAAGCAGCGGGAGGAAGAGAGGAAGAGAAGCCGGACACAGAAGGCCATGGCCTGAGAATGACCTCGCAGAGTTGAGGTTCCTGGAGCTGAGCAGGTCTGGGTGGTGAGGTCTGGGGAACAGACAGGGGAGTGAATGTGTGAGGTGTAGACAAAGGTGTTGTGTCAAGAGAGTTTGAGGCCAGGTTGTGGGCTGGGTGCCACGCAGAGTTGATGTTAGCTTATCTGAGACTTCTTTTCATTGTCAATAGTGGTTAAGGAGGCTCTGGAATATAGTAGATGTATTAGAAACGCTGAGTCATGAATCTCCTCTTGATTGAGATGAAAGCCTCTGAGGGTCAGGTACAAAAGTTCCGGTTACCTTTTTAGAGCTTTGCATAATTTAAATAGGTTCTCTGGAGGACAGATTCTATTTGACCATGCAACTCATGGAATCATGGATATTTACACATGGTCCGTTTTTAGAGGTAGGGTTGTCCCAGGTCCGAATTGCCTGAGGAAGTCCCGGTTTACTTCTGATGTCCCGAAGTAATTGACAGGGTCCTGATTCACTTACTAATAAAGTGGCTGATAAAATATATGGTCACTCCACTTAGAGGTCAGTGGTTCACACCCTTCTTTTCATAAATGTGGACATGGAAAAGATTTATTTTCCCTTTACTTGCAGTGATTCCCACACTCTTCTGGAAAATTAAAAAGCTAGTGAGAGGTTTGGTTGTCCTTGTGTGCTTATTCATATGTTCAGATGAAGTGGCATTTATTGAATACCAATGAATGTTGTACACTTTGCAAGTGCACAATAAATGTGAACCAACACTCGCCACCTGAAATTTGTTTGTGCTGCCGTATTCTGCCCTTTATTCTGCCCTTTGCATGAAGAATCTGGATTTCAGCCCATGACCATTGTGTTTCACAATGTTTGATCTAACTCATTAAAATCACTTGGGCAAGCCCAGTGTGATGGTTAATTTTTATGTGTCACTTTGACTGGGCTGAGGGATACCCAGATAGCTGGTAAAACATTATTTCTGAGTGTGTCTGTGAAGGTGTTTCCGGAAGAGATTAGTATTCAAATTGGTAGACCGATCTCTCTCCAACATGGGTAAGCATCATGCAAACTGTTGAGGGCCACAGTAGAACAAAAAGGTGGAGGAAAGGAGAATTTGCTCTTTGAGCTGAGACCTCCACCATCACCTGCCGTTGGACATCAGTGCTTCTGGTTCTTGGGTCTTTGGACTCAGACTAGGACTTACAGTTCCCTGGTTCTCAGGCCTTACGGCTGGGACTTGAATTACGCCCCAGGTTCTCCTCAGTCTTAAGCTTGCAGATTGCAGATCGTGAGACTTCTCAACCTCCATCATTGCATGAACCAATCCTGCATAATAAATTTCTCTCTATGTAGCTGTTTATATCCTAATGGCTCTGTTTGGAGAATCCTGACTAACACACCCAGCCCTCACATACAGAGGGATCTCCATTCTGTAGCCCACATCCACGCGTGCCTGATCGTTTGTCAGCAAGCCTTGAGTGATTTTGTTGGCGGAATTGATCCGATGTATTGATTTCGAACATACATTGGCTCAGGTTTTGCCTCTTGTTGACGATGCGGTCTCAGGCCCAGTTGTGTCCACAGGTGGTTCTTGAACTTAATTAACTCTCAGGGAGGAAATTGCCAGCTTCAGGTCACATCCTAGTTCATTCCTCCAGGCAACCCTGTATCTAAACACAAATATTCTAAGGAAGAATAGTTTTCTGCCCTCAGAGAGAGTGGTTTTGATCTTTCCAGGCTTCAACAGTTCCCCTTAAATGTTGCCAACATGCAGTCCAAACGCTCGATTTTGTCTAACATCAGGAAGGAGGATCCTCTGAGGAGGAAAGTGGTTATTCAGCGTCAGCAGAGAAAACAGCTGATGGATAGGTTTCCTTGTCAGCTGATTCCTTCAGGACTCCATATACTTAATTCCAGTCTCAGGCTTTATTCAGAGAGATGGCGGCCAGCCAGCCACCTTTTTCCCCGCTGTCCCCAACTCGGGAGTTGTGTTTCTATGGGGAACCCTCTGCGGACTGGGCACCCCTGCCAGCACAGACTGCGTGTGGTCCACCTAGGTGGCAGGAATAGGGTGGGAGCCCCTGGGGCTGGGAGGGCTCCTTGCGAGCCCATGGAACTGTATTTAACAGTCTCGAAGAGTGTATCCTTGGGCAGAGGGCCAGGAACAATCTGTGTAACCCACTAAGCTAATTATTCTCGCTGCAGATGGTGTCCCCCACTAATCCTCTTGGGTTTGTCATAATCCAGCCTTGTTCTGGGAGAGCTGCTGGGTAGCTGGCCTCAGTGCAAATGGGCTGTCTGCTTGGGCAGAAGAGGCCAGGTGCCCGCTCTGTGGGGCTGGGGCTCTGGGCTCTTGAGTCCAGGAGAGTGGGTGTGAGGACCATCCAGAGGAGGGCTGCCAGCCCTGCGGCCCCTGGAAGTCGGACCGGCCTCCAGAGTGGCCAGACTTTCTTCTGCTGCACGTTACCTTGAGGCCCAAAGGGCTCCGGGAGCTGGCCATGCCCTTGTGCTCTTCAGAGGACGGTGAGTCTGTGTCCCTCAGGTCACCCACCCGAGGGCAGCGTGTCTTGACACTGGGAAGTCACAGCCAATGGGGAGGTGCTTTAGCCTGAGACTCTGGGGAGGGGTGTCTTGAGCAGGATGCTCATGGTGATGCAAGCTTGGGGCTCTTCCCCGAGCCTGCCGGGCTGTTTGGTGTTAGGTCATGTTTCAACAAGGCGCAGCTGAGATTCAGGCTCCTGCTCGTTGATTTATGGGATGTTAACAGCCTGTCTGGTTCTCCCACCTGGGCCTGGAGGGTGAACAATGCAGTCGCTGGAGCCAGAGAAGGAGCAATGCCTTCTGAGGACCCTCCACCGGTCCTTGGAGTGGCAGGGCGCTCGTTTGCTTCTTGGAGGATCAAGACTTCAAGAGAAAGTTATCAAAAGCCAGAGCGAATATAGAGCGTGGAATGGGTTTGGGCGTCCCTCGGACTGACCTCATTGAATTTTTTCAACCAGCTTCAAGGTTAACAAAACTAGGCCTATTTCTACAAAAGAAGAGAGTGAGGTGTCCAGAGATTAAGTTATGGAAGGTCCACAAAGTCAAACTCAGGCCTGCCTTGACCCTATGTTCTCCTTGCTGCCCTTTTTATGGTCAATCCTTGAGGCAAGTGCCATCCTCCTGTCCTGGGTTGACTGGCCAAGACGCTGAAGCTTGGTCGTGGGTGACTCGCAGAAGGCATGTAGCCAGCGAGGGCAGGCCCTCGGCTAAGTCTGCCATGCTTGCTGCTAACTGTCCCTCTGCCTTGGCTCTGTACCTTCTGTATCCCACTGCTGACTCTCCCTGCACAGAGGGCTCCCTTTGTGGAGCAGGAAATCCACCCCATAGTGACAGAGAAGGGGCAGAAGCCACGGCCTCCCAGCAGCGGAATTGGGAGGCCGCTCTGGGAGGGCCTCTAGCTCCCGGCCACAGCAGAATGCACTTCAGACAGTGAGGACATCGCCTGCTTGGGGCATCCTCCAGAGGAGTATAACCCACATTGTTCTCTATTTACCCTCTTAGATATACAAGCATCAACCAGAAATCCTCTTATCAGTTGTGATGACCTCACACAGGCCTGCTCTCTTCGTCCAGTCTTGGGGGAGAGAGAAGAGCTGGTTCCCATTTTCAGCCCCTGTTGCTTAAATGCATGTTTGTGTGTGCGCGTGTGAGTATGCATGCCTGCAGGTGTGTGTATGTGCGTGTGTGTGTGTGTGCGTGCGTGTTTGTGCACATGCTGGTTGGGGAGAACTGGTGTGGTACAGAGACCACTGGACCAGCGGTCATAAAGCGCAGCCCCCTCTGGCTGGCTGTGCGGTGCCTCTGCTCTCTGGGCCTTGGTTTCCCAGGTGGGCCGTGAGTGGGTTGGACTCAACGAGCCATTGCTTCTTTCATGGCCATAGCCTATACACGCAGCATTTGGCAGCTTTCTCAGCTCCAAGTTAAATAACTCCAGTCCCTATAACCTTTCCCTGTAAAGCACATTTACCAATCCTTTAATCATCTTGGTTATTTTCCTCTGAACTCTCTCCAAGACACCTATGTCATTGGATAAGTATGTCATATAAATTAGTCAGTAAATCAATCTGTCAACAGTATCTCTTGAGAAACCAACCTGTGGCTTGCAGGAGGTGCTGGGCTGATACAATCCAACCACCCAGAAACAAAAAGAGTTTTTGCTCTGGCTCAGACCAAGGGTTCGTTTGTCCAGCAGTGGCCTGAGGCACTGGGGTCATGCTGGGAGGACATTGTTCTTTTTGATGCCATCATCCTCCAAAGATCAAGGCCTTTCCCCAATATCAGTGTCTGAAAATGTTTTAAGTAAACATGAAGTAAACCTTTGCTTTGTTCAGAGCTTTGCGCTAGGCTCTTTGAGAACTACAAAAATGAGTGTGATACAGGCTCTGACCCCCAGGATGAGAGGCAGGGGCATGAGGTGGAAAGTGGGGGTACAGGAGCAAAGAGAGTCCTAATTGGGGAGCTAGGCTATAGAGAGGCCACTAGAGTTAGATGTGGGCTGCTCTGAAAGGGTTTCTTCCAGGTACAGCGTGATCAATAATAAAATGAAGTAGCCAAAAGAATTCAGAATTTGGAGAAAACTATTCCTTTATTTGAATAGTGGTTTCAGCACTCTTTAGCTGGGTAAACTTTGGGTGAGTTATTTAAGCTTTCTGAGCCCCAGATTCTTTAAGGATAACGTGGCAGGATTACAACTACCTGGAAGGGTTGTTTGAGCTTCGATGACATCATGTTTGTAAAGAGTCTGGTGCATAGTAGGCGATCCATACGTATAATCTCTCAACGGCAGATTGTGGATCAGTTTCAGAAGAGTCTTCGACTCTTCAGGATGGATCTATAGTGTTGGCCATCCCACTAGTTGGGGTTCTAAGTTCTATTAGGCAATTATGTGATGTGTACAATAGTATCGTCTCTGCTTATTGATCCTAAAATAATTTTCTTTAAGTTTGAAGGATAATTTTTTATTTATAGTATAGAGTATGTGTCATGATTTTATAGTCTTAGATCAATAGCTGTGATCTTGGCTTTTATCTTCATGGTGGAGAAGGTATATTTTTATATATATTTATATATATATATTTTTTTTTTAGTTTAGTTTCGGTTTTCTGTATTAGAAAGAGCACGTGACCTTTGATTAAGGCCTCTGGCTGACCTGGCAGGATAACTTTGGACAAGTCACTGAAGGGCCAGCTGTGGTCAAGGTGCAAAGCAAATGCTTCTCAAAAATGTAAGTGTGCATCAGGATCACCTGGATGTCTTAGTAAAACGAAGACTATTGGGATCCACCCTGGAGTTTCTGATTCAGTGAGTCTGGGTGGAGCTGAATAATTTGCATTTCTAAGAAGCTCCCTGGTGATGCTGAGGCTGTGGGTCCAGGGCCTGCACCGTGAGAACCACTGGTGTAGGAAGAACAGCCCTGAAGCTTAGTGGAGCTTGGCCAAGTGAGTTGACCCTCCTGAGCCTACTTTTTCATTCATAAACTTCTACCTTACAGATTAGATTTAAAGGTAATAATTAGACAAATTATGATGCGAAAGGCACTTTGTGGACTATAAAACACAATATAGCTATTAATAGCTTAGTATTCCCCATCAGTTTTAGCTTATTCACCTATAAAATGAGGATAATAATAGTAATTTTTACAAATATTAAGTGAGAATATCTATATAAAAATAATACGTGAAATATAAAGAACTTTAGAGTCTTCTTATAACTTCCCTGAGCCTCAATTTCCTCTTTCATAGTATGACAGGATGGCCAATGGCTTCATCCCGCATGCCAAACTTGCTCATGTGGCAGTTCATTATTCTAAATGTGGATAATGCAAATTTGTATTAAATGCCCTGCTGATGCTGCCCTATGTCTTGTCGAACTCTTTGGTCAAAGCTACATGTTGGGCCGCTATTCTGTTAGATTGCTTCTGGCTTCAAGAAACAGAATTCCCAGCTAAAAGTAGCTTTACAATATGGGGTTTGTTGTCTCATCTAATAAGTCCAGTGGCAGGGTGGTCTTGGGGTTGATTAATTCAATGGCTTGACCAAGTTAAGACTCTGGAATTCTCTTGTCTTTCTCCTCATGGTTACATAGTGGCTGCAGCAGTGCCAAGCATCACATCCAAAAGCAGGAAGAGCCGAATTCCTAACTCGTATTCCTTTTCATGGATAAAAATACCTTCTAAGAAGCCACTTATTGGCTAGTGTTGTACCACATTCCCTATGACAAAGAAAATGGAATTACACGATTGGCTTAGACTAGTCAATATTCAACCTCTGTGTCTGGGAAGAGGCCCAAGAAACACATGGTTACCCAATCAGGCCTCTGTGGATAAGAAAGAAAGTGGTGCAAGAGTGGCTGGGGGCGGATTGGGGGGTGGGTGGGGGTTGGGCAACCAGCAGTGTCTGCTGCACTCCAGGGCCTCTTTCCAGTAAGAACCATGTTCATAAGGGTTTTATTTACACATCTACCACATGACATTGTGAGATCTTCCCGTAGCTGAGAGCACAGCTAGAAAGCACCCAGCAGAACCGTAAAAGGCTGTTTAAATCGGTGTTTGTGAAACTTCTCAAGAGAAACTGAGCTCTCTGGGAGCCAAGCAAAACAATCCAGCCCCTTACCCCCTATCCTGGAGGGGCAGACCTAGAAGGTCAAGGCAAGACCACAGCCTAGTGGCCACAAAGGCCACAGGGTTTTTTTCCAGGCAAAGTGCTTAACGCTGAGGATTCAAAAATCAATGTCACAGTGTTACTCTTGTGTGCGGTGTTTCCTCCTGAATCTAGCATGATGCCAGTACCATAGCAGATGCCTGACAAATACCTACGTATTTCTTTCTTATGAAAGAAGCTCTAACTGCCGTAATTGAAGCAGTTTGGTCAGCAAGTGCGGAAGGGGACAGTGAGGACTTTTGTGGTGGAAGGTTTCACTGGCATTCTTAAAAAGCTGCATCTGTAAATTGTTCCAATTTCATTCGTCCTCCTCTGTAAGAGCTTTTGCGAATCCATTAGTGTGGCGGATCCAGGGGTTTTCTGAGGGACAGGAAGGGAAGACCTTCCTCTGATTTTTATTGTAAGGTGCAGGCTGCTGTCCGGGCTCAGGGATGGCCACACAGCTCTGAAAGGCAGCAGGTGGGGAGGGGAGGGAATGGTGCAGCCTCACTGCTCTGACCCCTCATGACCGCAAGGTGAATGTCTTTGACCCTGAAGCCCTCTCCTAGCTTTTTCTATTAGGTATAGTGTTAAAGCTGCGAGGTTGAGACCCTCAGGGTATCACTAGGGGAGGTATGGATAGGATCAAGGAGGATAAACACTGAGAAGGTAAAAGATCGTGCCCAGTTCCCCTGTGTGTGCACTGTCCGCGCATGCTCGGCAAAAGTGATTTCTCTAAACGAGTTCCTGGTCAAATCTCTTGCCCAGTTCAAGTCACAGAATGGCAAAACCAAAGGGACCTCATTGCTCTTCTGGTTAAAAGCTGCTGTTTTCCTGGCAACGTCGTGGAGGCCACTTCAAAAGAGACAAAGAACCCTGGGGTTTGGACATCAGAAGCCCAGGCCTGCCCCACCATTCCTTGTGACATTTGTTTTAAAAGCTTGGAAATGCGTATCAGTTCCGTGCAGGAGAGGAATGCTGTGACTACAGGATTGCAGAGCTGAGTTTCTCAAGCCCCTTCGTTCGTTGGGTTGTGCGTTAAACTTGCCTGGGGCGCTTAAAACACACAGCACCTCTAGGAGGGGCCTGGGAACCTATGCTGGAAAACAATGGCAGCTGTTATGTTGGCTACTATCAAAAAACAAAAACAAAAAAAACAAAAAACACAAAATAGAAAAGTAAAGAACAAGAGTTGGTGAAAATGTATACTGTTGGTGGAAATATAAAATGGTGCAGCCGCTATAGAAAATAGTACAGCGGTTCCTCAAAAATCAAACGTAGCATTACTGTATGATCCAGCAAATCCCCTTCTGGGTATATTCTGAAGATAGTTGAAAGCAGGATCTAGAACAGATATCTGTACACCCACGTTCATAGCAGCATTATTCTCAATAGCCAAACAGTAGAAGCAGCTCAAGTGTCCATTGATGGATAGATGGATAAAAGCTCATGGTATACGCACATGCACACACACACACACACAGAAATTCTGACGCATGCTACAACATGGATGAACCTTGAGGACGTTATGCTAAGTGATGTAAGCCAGTCACAAAAGGACAAACACTATACGATTCCACTTAGATTAGATAACTAGAGCAGTCACATTCATAGAGGCAGAAAGCAGAATGGTGGTTGCCAGGGACTGGGAGGAAGGGCGAATGGGGAGTTAGTGTTTAATTGGGACAGAGTTTTAGTTTTGCAAGATAAAGAGTTTTAGGGATGGATGGTGGTGTTGGTTGCACAACAATGTGAACGTACTTAATGCCACTGAATCGTACACTTAAAAATGGTTAAGATGGTAAATTTTATGTTATGTGCATTTTATTGTAATAAAAAAAAAAGTAGCAACGGCCACAAAAACATACTCTCAGTTGTCACGGATCGGGTTCCCTGGAAAGCAGACTCTGAGAGGAAGGTTAAGGTGCTAAGGTTTATTAGGGGGTGCCCTTGCGCCCAATCCCTGTGGAAGGAAGAGATAGAAGCGGGGCCGGCAGAAGGAGAAGCCAGGCCACCATGTAGTCTCAGTGGAAACTCAGCCAATTTTACAGGGAGTTCTGAAGGCAAGACAGCTATTTACTACTGTCCCAACATGGGGCGAGGTGACCAGGCTGTTATAGCCAGGCCTGGATCTGTCATTGGATGCATGCTGCCTTGCAAGGCTATGGCCTTGGGCAAGGCTGTCTTCTGCTGAAGGAATCCTTAAGGGGGCTGACAGCTGAGGGCTGTCATTTGAGAAAAATGGATGCAAAGTGCCTAAGAGCACAGATACATGATAGGCCTTCAACACCCATCATTTAATCTTTACTATAATCTGCATAGCCCTCTCTGAGGAAACCAGCATCTTTTTGTTTTGTATATAAGGCACTGAGAAGTTAAGTCTCTTGCCTGGCCACATAGCTAGTGGTAGCTGAGCTAGTTCTGAGCTCCAACCTTCCTTTCTGAGTCCAGGCCTCTGTCCATGCCTGCTACCCTTAGGAGTGGGCAACAGAGACTCTGTTTTGGGCCCTGGACATTAGATGGGCTGCTCTGGCCCTCCTCCATCTATCTACACATCTTCCTAGCGGAGGAGAAGTCCAGAAGGATAAGGGGATAGGTCCCAACCTGAGCACATATCTTTCCCTTCCTTCTTGACTATACACTGGGGACCTGGAATTTCCTGGAAGGTTCTAGGGCCTGCTTCACATCTTCTCTGGTCCATCCTCCCTGGTAAGGTATGCAAATTCCTTCAATGGCTCAGAAATGGAAGACAAGGTCTCAATATAGCACATCAGACACCTAGCCATTCGGAAACCAGCACTGGTTTTCACGCTTCTGGGTTAGAACCCCACCTGCAGTCTCGGCTGCTTCCTGCCTCTGGATAATTTAAATCTCCAACCCTCCCCCCACCCCATTTTCTCTACCACAAAATGGAGATGATGACAGTGGGTCCTGCAGAGGTACGTGGGGATCAGCTGGCAGGGTAAGCATCCCATAAATGGATGCTGAAGTTCTGAGATCCTCATCCCCGTTGGCTCTCTCAACAGTACCGCTGAGTCTCATGCCCGTAGTGCTGCTCCCATGGAATCTTCTGCTTTTCCCGACACAGCATGGTCTTCCCCCACCTCCCAGACTAGACTCTAAGCTCCGAGGTGAAAGAGTGGCCTCTGTCGTGTTCTTAGCGCTGAGCCTGGGCTCAATCTGTGTCTGCCGAGTGAGGGAATGAAGATGGGGCAGGGCGGCCTGCGGGGTGTTGAAGAAATCAAGGCTTTCTGAGCGAGACGAAGGGCAAGCAGGAGGGAGGAGAAAGACGATGTCGGCAAATACCTTTGGCATCCACAGTGTGGAATCCAAGTTCACTGGTGGCCAATGAACGAACGTGTCCTCCACCTGGCCTGGTTGTGGCACGGGGGCTGCACTCCCTTGCAGGATGTGAAACAGCCTGTGAGATGTGTCTCTGAGCATCACCAGAGCCCGTCATTTACTGGCGTCCCATTTCACAGTTGGGAAAACGGAGGCCCAGTAAGCAGAAGCATAGGCTCAAGGTCGCACACCCACTTCTTTTCCTGGGGCCTTCTTTCCTGGCAGGATGTGCCCTTCCCGGAATGCATTAGCAGTGACTCTTCAACCTGGCCACATGTCAGAATCACAATCACCTGGAGCCCTGGCTTTTACCCACCCCCCACCCTGCCCCGCGAAGGTTTGCATTCAGTCCTATGGTGTTTGGAAGATCTGCGATTTCAAACAAAATCTCTGGTGATTTGCTTATATTTGGTGTTAAAGAGAGATGTTTGGGGACAACTGGTTTGGAGGAGATTTTTACAAAAATGAGTTTAACATTTTATTCTTTTCTATTTGTTTATTTTCTCATTCTCACAAGAATCTGTAGCATTATCGAAATCCAAGCGAGAACTGTATGGGGTCACTCAATGTTATGTGGAACGATGTTAAAATAAATGGTCACTGGTACAAAAGTCGATCAAACCGGTTGTTTGTTTTTATAATCTAAATAATTGCTCGGCTGAATTTTTCGTCTTTAGTGGCAACAGCAGCCCCTGTCTTTATGCAGAGTTGGAGAGAGGTGGTTGTCATCCCTGGCTCTACGTTAGAATCCCACGGGGAGCGTTAGAACAGTGCTGATTCAGTAGGGATCCCTGAGCGGGCCCTGGGTGGGATCTAACATGCGGCCAGATTTGACACTTGCTGCTGTGGCATTGACAGAGCTCCCGGAGTCACTGGCTTTACGCCACCCCCAGGGCAAGCCTGTGAAGTAGGCAGGGATTTTGTTTTTATTTCATCGATGAAAAAGGATGAAAAGGCTGAGGTCCAGAGAGGCGAATGGACCAGCTAAAAGCTATAGAGGGCGAGGGCTTCTTCTGCATCTCTGTTCACAGGTGTCGTAACCTCACAGTTCTCCATTTGGTTGAGAACAGGGGTGAATCAGACCTGTGTGGCCTTGTGTGAACCTTCAAAGGGGAGGGGTGAGGCAGGGGTGGCAGGGAGTTCTGTGGGCTGCCCTACTCTGGAACTGCAATTCAGAAGAGCCGTTGGTTGATGTCCTGCAGAATCACAGACTTTCAAGATGAGCAGGCTCTTCAGGAGTCACCTTGTCTGGCCTCTTCAGGTTTTGAAGAAGAATTCACAAGTCCAAAGATGGGGTGTGAAGTTCTTGAGTCGTCACTGCACCGGTGAAATAGCATCCAAGTCACCTGGCTCCTGAGCACTCCCTGCGATGCCAGTTGCCTGGGGCCTCCTGGAAAAGAGGGCCAGGCAGCTGCCACAAGCTTTCCCAGAGCGCAGAATCGAGCTGCATGCTCTCAGCACCCAATAGGGCCTCTTCACAATCCAAACCAGTTCCTGGAAACAGGCCTCCTTGTTGACAGTTGCTGGAAGGTTCTGTTACCCTTCCTGACCACCACCGCCTAGTCCCCTTCCGCCCACCCATAGCCACGTTTGCCAGAATGATGCAGACTATACTCAGTTTTATTGCTTTGCTCTTGTAAATCAGTTCCTTGTAACATTCTAGTTGCTTCTGTTCTCTGAAGTTCCATGGATCTATCAACATGTTTCTGGAATTGGATGCTTTGCCACACCACCACCTGCCCAGGGGAAAGGTAGCTGACAAGCCTCCAGGCGAGGAAGGAGTGTTTTTCCAGCGCCCACATTACATTGTTGGCTGAACCAGGATCTTCTCTTTCCTGGTGCAGGGACTGGCTTTCCTCTCCCAGGCAGGAAAGACCACATTCCAGCTTTCTCCAGACTCCCTGTCACCTGGAAAAACAGACGGGAAGACAGTGTTGTCGTGGTGTTTTTTCCAGGACCTTAATATAAATGCTTTCCCCTCCTTTCTGGGAAGCTAAAAATGTGTCTCTCATCACTAATCCCCGTCTTTCAGCTGGCTTCCAGCCGACTGGCCGTCCTATGGAAGAAGTCAGATGAAGAGTCATCGAAGGAAAAGAACTAACATGAGCGTCTCCTGGGTGCCAGGCAATTCTACATACTTGCTCTTGGGTAAAACCTGGGGTCGTTTTTATTTTCTTTTTCAGATGAGCAAACCTAGGCTTGAGGTATTAGTTAATTTGCCCAAATTACGTAACTAGTAAGTAGAGGGAAAAACATAAAATTTAACTGTGTCTATGTGACCCTCAGCTTCATCGTGCTTCGGTTGAAGCTCCGCATTAAAAAAGAAACTCCCTTTCTTCTTAAAACCTATTTTTTGTAGTTTTTAAAAGTTGACCATAGTTTTGCTAGAGGGGATATTCTCCTGCTTATACCTCCCAAAAGCACCCCGCTTTCTTCTTAGCTTTCATCTAGGTTATTTGAGCATCTCGCTCAGGAGACCTGAGCCTAGACAATTCTCGAACGACCCAAGGGCATGTCTCCACGTGCTGTCAGCATCAAAGAAACACCATTCTGATATTTTAAATAGAATTTTCCAGAAACCAACTCTTTACTAAAAACTTCCTTAAAAAATCACCCAAGGGAGTAATTTCGAAGCAAAACAACCAAAAAATCTTCATCGATCTTTTTTCCCCACATTTTCCTAGAAGATTCTAAAAAAATTTTTCTCTCTGGGTCGTCACCAAATAGTGTTCATTATTCTCTCCTCTTTTCCCTCACTTTCAACTTCCCAATTAATTTTGTTCTTCTTAAGTTTCTCTAAAGCTTTCTAACATGAATAAATTCAGGTCTTGTCTGCTCCTTCGATTCTGCAGACTTACTCATCGACCCTTAAGCACAACCAAACCCCAGGCCAACAAATCGCCTTTCCTCTATAGGGAGCGGGGCTGGTGGGGCAGGGAAGATGAGCAGGGAGAAACGTGGTAATAATATGGTATACCGATTGGGATGAGGTTTGACTACAGGTAATGGAAAATGACATTTCAGTGGCTTACATGAGAAACACAGAGGCAGTCCGGGGCTGGGATGCTGTCTCCATGAACATTGGCACCTAAGCTCCTTCTCACCTTTATCCTTAGTGTTAAATTCCACATTGGTGGCAAAATGGTGTTGGTAGCTCTGGCCATTGTGTACATATTCCAGGCATCTGGAAGGAAAAAAGAGCAAGGAAAAAGGGGATTTAGCAACTTTGAAAGAGGTTTCCGAGAAGCTCCTCAAAATGACTTCTACTTAAAACTCATTGGTCATCCCCATCTGAAACAGATTTTGGGAAATGTAGTTTTATTAACTGGAAGCCCCTAATATATTCTGTGAGTAAGAGGAGAAAGAGACAATGGCTATTAATAGGGACTGCCACACATAGTAATAATTTTTGTCTTTGTCTCTCTTGGGACTTTTTTTTAGACCTCTTTAAAAAAAACTGTAGATTTATATGCAGGTTTAAGAAGTAACAGATTTCTCTTATACTCTTTATCCAATCTCCCCCAATCATAATATCTCATAAAACTAAAGTACATCACAACCAAGATATTGGCATTGATACTGTCAAGATACAGAACATTTCTACCATTGGGAGGATCCCTCATTTTGCCCTTTTATAGCCATACCCAATTTCCTCCTTACCCTCGATAACCATTCGTCTGTTCTTCATTTCCATCGTTTTGCCATTTCAAGAATGTCATATGAATGGAATCATAGAGTATGCAACATTTTGTATCACAATTTGTTGTGTGCATGAATAGTTTGTTCCTTTTTATTGCTGAGTAATATTCCATTTTATGGATATACCACAGTTTGTTTAAGTGTCTGGTCAATGAAGGACATCTGGGTTGTTTACAGTCTTTCACTATTACGAATAAACTTGAATAAAGGTTTTTGTGTGATTCTAAGTTTTCATTTCTCTGGGATAAATGTCCAAGAGAGCAATTGCTGTGTTGTATGGCAGCTATATGTTTAGTTTTCTAAGGAAATTCCTAAGTGCTTTCCAAAGTGGCCGTACAATTTTACATTCCCACCAGCAACATGTGACAGACCCAGCTTCTCCTCATCCTTACCAGCATTCGATTTTTTATTTTAATCATTCTGACAAGTAGGTAAAGATATCTTATTGTGATTTCAATTTGCATTTCTCAGAGGCTTACAATGTTGAACATCTTTTCACATGCTTATTTGCCAGCCATATCTCCTCTTTGATGAAGTGTCTGCTCATGTCTTTTGCCCATTTTCTAAATGGATTCTTCGCTCCTTGTTGTGTCTTGAGATTTTATATATTCTAGATACCACATGTATTCTAGATACCAATTTTTTGCTAGAAATGTGGTTTGTAACTTTTTTCTCCCACTTTGTAGCTTGTCTTTTTATCCTTTTAACAGGGTACTTTGCAGAATGAAAGTTTTAGATTTTGATAAGGTCCAATTTAATTAGTTTTTCTTTTTCTGGATGATGTGTTTGAGTCTAAGAACTTTCATCTAGCCTAGATCCTATTGATTTTCTTCTGTTTTTTTTTTTTTCTAAAAGTTTTATTGTTTTGTATTTTACATGTAAGTCTGTGTTTAATTTTGAGTTATTTTTTTAAATAAAATATGAAGTTGAGGTTGAAGTTAATTTTTTTAACTATGGATATCCAATTGCTCTAGCACCATTTGTTGAGAAAGCTATCCTTCCTTATTTTGTATCTTTGTCAAAAATCAGTTGAACATATTTCTGTGGGTCTATTTTTGGCTTTTTTATCTTGTTCCATTCATTTATGTGTCTATGTCTCCAATAATAACTTTTGGGGCTTTTAAAAAAACTATTTTTCCATTTAAAATAATATATTACATTATAGGATATTGAAATGTACCAAAAAAGTTTTTTAAAATTTACCTATAGGTACCATCATCTAAAAACAGAATTATAAATACTTTGGAATGTATTCTCTGTGCATTTAAAAAAAAGGCGTATTTTTATTTTTGTCATTCTTGTGTTTATAATACACATTAGTGTGGACAGGCTAGGTTATCCCGCAGTGACAGATCTCAGTGGCTTGGTCCAATGAAAGTTTGTTTTTTATTTATGCAGCATCATAGTCAATCCAGGCAATCCTCTGGGGCTATCATGCTATAAGTGGTAAATCAGGGAGTCAAGCTGTTTTATTGGCTCTGCTATCCCAACTTGAGGCCTTTCAATTCAGTGCCTCAGCATAGTAATGACGTGTGTCACGTCTGTTCACATTTCACTGGCAAGAGCTGGTCACGTGACCCACCTAACTGCTGGGGACAGAAAGTGTGGTCGTATACTAAAGAAGAGGAACATGACGCAGAATTTGGTAAGCCATGGCATTGCATCTGTTTCAGACTGTATAAAAAAGTGTTGTATTTTATTTTGTAGGTTAATATAATACAATCTCTTTCTTACTTACACATTCTTCAAAAAACTTTTTTAAATGATTTATAGCCTAGAAAAAATTTTGGCATTTTATGAAATGAAATTTTTGTTATCTGGAAAGTTGACTTTTGTAAAATGGCTCATTCTCCAACTATCTGAGATACGCACGGCCTCACTGTCAGAAAAGCATCGTTGCTAAGATGAAAGGGACAGAGTGAAGCATTTGGATCATGCAGCTTTACCTCCTGGCACAGTCTAAGGCTCCTGTCAACCTCACTCTAAAATCTTTCAGTTTCCATACTTTCCTTTCTATGACTGGTGTTATCACAAGTTCGCTTTATTTTTAGTTCTGTTTTTAACAATAATGAAGTAGAACCACAAGGCAAATTTTAAGAAACCCGACCATTCAGCACCCTGTAATAAATACATCCCATGCGACATTCTGCCAACACCATCCCCTAAAAGGAGAAAAAAGGTCACAGGGCCTTTGCTCATGCCGTTCCTTCTACCTGAAATGCTTTTCATTCTGCCTTTGCCAAGTCGAATGCCATTTATCTTTTGGATTTGTTGGATGGGGATACCTTGATGCATTGGTAACCTACAGTTTAATCAAGCCTTCCCTGAGGTCGTGAAACAGAAAGGCTCATGATAAGGTGCTCAAATAGCACAGTTTATTAAATAAATTGAACACATCGCAGGAAGCAAAAGGAAGGAGGTGGGACAGGTTAACACAACTGCATTACCTGAATCCTGGGTTACGTAACGTCCATGTGTCCTATCTTTCTGCCTCTCCGTCTTTCTCTCTGCCTCTCTTTCTTGTCTTGCCTTTCCCTCTGATGATGGGGTGACAAGGACCAGAACTGAGAGTGAGCAAAGGGCCTCAGCAGACATTATGCGTGCTTGTTCTATCAGAGAGCAGAGGTGAGAATGCCTGGCCTCAGCTAGCCTGCTGTAGCTCCTCCACTAACCTGTTGAGCAGCTCATGGGTTTATCTATGTCCTTCTACCCGGTGAACCCCCTTATTTGTCTTCAGCTCTAGTCTCAACAATTCCAACCCTTAAACAATTTGAGTAGACTTTTTTTTTTTTTGAGAAGCACATATTTTTATTGTTTAGTTATCAAGAGCATTCACAAGACCAAAAAGACAAGCTTGTACAAGGGTGACTCAAGCTGGCCGGGCCCAGCTGTACCTGAAGCACAGACATACACACCTAGAGCCGTGAGAGCTCAGTGCTATCAGAACAGATTTTCCTGAGGATCGCTGAGGGCTTCAGCAGTCACCAATGCCGCTTGTCACTTTCAAAAAAAAAATGCTGAACCTCCGCCAAAGTTCTGCGCAACAGGGCCATGTTCACCAATTTTCATGCCTCTGCAACTTGTGCAGGAATAAAAGCCAAATACATTTCTACTAGAAGATATTTCACATTGGGTATACATCTGGGCAAAATTTACACCTCCATGTCAACACTGTTTTTCTCACTTCTTATTTTAATGCAATCAACTGTCTAATTCAGTAAGAAAGTTTTAAAATTTTGTATTAGTTTTGAATTTGGGGGAGTTAAACATTTTATTGGCGGATTTACAATCATAATTGAGAAAGAAGAATTGAGTAGACATTTTAATCGAACTTGTAAGAAAAAAAAAATCAAAGGAATGAATTATTGCAATTCTTCCTTTAATTTTTTTTCCACATAAAACATTCAAGTTCCCATTTAAGTCCCCAGCACCCATGGAAAGTTTCTACTTCATCTTTCCCAGGTGCCTGTAGATAAATGGAAATGTGTTTGCATGTGTGTTTAATTTGCAGAGGTAAGCTTAGTCAATATTTTTGTGTTCACATATTTAATACACATAAGCCATACCTGAAACTAACAAAATATTACAAAGCAGGTATTTTCCAATTGTTCTTTCATGTCGTGGATTTAGGACATGTACCTCCTGTGCCGCTCTGGACTTGCAGGCAAGCATCTCCAGGAATGGGTGCCACTGCCACCCTTGCTGCAGAGGGGATCTGTCCCTGGGGCTACAGACAGGAGGGTGGGGCCATCCCAAGAACTAGTTTCTTATCAGGAGGATACAGAATCCTGAAAATCCCCCCACCCCCGGAGCTTGTATTTCCTTTTGGATCTCTGAGCATCTTTTGATCTTGAAACTAATCCATTTTTCCTCTCTCTCTTCCTATTTCCCCCCCTCTCTTTCCTCTCCTGTCTCAACCAATTTAGGAAAATAAAAGCTTATGTGGGAGATAAGTTCCCACAAATAACAGCTACATTAACTCTTTCCTTGCAGGAAGTTCACTGAATTGTAATTAACTAAGAGCATCTACTAGGTATCAAGCGAGTCGCCTAAATAAAGGGGGAGTTATTTCCACTATATTTTTTATCGACATGTTTATTCCTCCATTTAATGCCAAAAAGGACTAGAAGAGTCTTCTGGTCCTCACATAACATGACATACAGTAAGCGCTCATTAAATTTATCACCCAATTTGCTTGGTTTTTGTGTATCAAATAAATACCGAAGGAGATTGTGGGCTCTACTTTGGGGCAGGAGGGTCCTGTCACTCAGCGGATTCTGTGACAAGCCTGGTGGGTTGGAGAATGGGAAGCTTCTGACCGAGCATTGAGTTTGGGTCCAGAAACCTGACCCAGAAGTTTCTGTGCTCTCCTTACCTGCTCTGATAGCCCTGAGCAGTTCTTTCTCCTCTCTGGGCCTCACTGTCTTGTGCACTAGATGCTCAACCTGTCAGTCTTCCTTAGAAGGTTGCTGCGGGAGCAGATGAGAGCAGATGAAAGTGCTTTGTGTACTGCAAAGAGCTTCCCCAAACAGGGCCTTTGTGTGGCCTCAGGCCCAATGGCTAGGCTGAGTTTGAGCTATCTCGGGGATCTGTGCAGATAGGCGGACACTTGCCCTGTTTACTCTTGTTCGTCTGGGCGTCTGGCTGCTTCCCAAGGGGCATCTGTACCCAAGCAACCTCAGTGACAATGAGGATGGGCTGGTTTCGATGTGCTACGGGCATCAGGCCCAGCTCTGAATTACCTAATCCCAGCTAAGAGCATTTCTGATTGCTTGACCGCTGACCTCCTGCAGCTGGATTATCAGATGTGGCTTTGGGGAATAGGCTTGTTTATAATGTCAGAGACAAAGGGAGGAAACGCAGAGCAGTTAAAACAACAGTCCTTCCTGTTGCCCCAGCGCCTTTCATCCAAGGAGGTCATTATGAAGCAGACTCCTGGGGCTGGCGGGTCCCTGAGATGCCATTCTAGGGGGAAGGGGAAGAAGGAAGGCACTGACTGTGCAGGAAGGACGCAGGTAATCCCCACCACAACCCTGCAGGGCAGGTGTTGATGTCTCCATTTTATATAGGAGCAGAGGCCAGACTCAGATAGGGTCATTCATGAGTCCAAGTTCAAGGCTTTACAGCTGCCGAAGGGTAGCACTGGGACTTTGAGGAGGCTTGGCTGACTTCATAGCTGCTTCTCCTCTTTGCCTTGTGTTGCTGTCTTCATGCTGGGCAAAGGAAACCTTAACCTATCCTGCATGACCTCAGGACTCCTCTTCGATGCCCAGACATGAGGTGTCCTGGAGCCTTTGTTACAGACTCAGAAAGGGTGAGCATTGGAAGGACCCATAGCATCACTGAGTCCAACTAACTCACTCTGCAGGTGAGGAAACCGAGGCCCGGAGAGGCAAAGCGATTCATCACAGAGCACTCTACACCGCACCTGGCAGAGGGCAGCTCATCCACAGAGAGCTACTGAATAAATGATGGAATTAGTGGCAGAGCTGGACAGGTGCCCCCGCCCCCATCTTCCAGTCTAGTCTTGGCCCGTGGGCATGGTTTTGCCCACAGGTCAATGCGATGGCCTGACCTGGGGGCTCTTCTCAATGCTGCCTCTCAGCATCCCATTCACTGGCCTCCAGCTGATCTTGAGTCCCCACTATTCACACTTTTAAAGTAACTAATATGTATTTTGAAGTAGTTCCAAACCTACTGAAAAGTCGTAGAAACAGTACAAAGAGCTCCGGCCTCCTTCAGCATCTCTGCAAGCACCCTCTCTCACCCTCACCACTTGCTTCTTCCTTGACCAACAGCTCTGTGGGGGGAGGGGGGGGCAAGGCAGGGAAGAGTGGGGGAGGTGGACGCTGTTAGTGTTGTGTAAATCAAAGAGTTTTCCCTTTCTCTGCTTCGTAGTTTCCCGGAGAGTGGAACACTAAAGAACTCTGTCCTGAGAAGTCTTCTTTCCTGTAAATGCCCAGGACTCAGTAGGTAATTGTGGAATGAAGTGGTCTCATACAATAACATAAGCTTTATTAGTTATGGTCCTATAAGACACCCAAGAGAGAACAGAAAGTTCATGAGGGATTGGGTCTCTAATGGTGGGTTGGGATAACAAGGCTTGGTAGACTGAAAAAGGCCCAGAAGTTAACTTGGAGAGTTGCTGGGGGTCCAGAAGGGGCTCTTCTGTGAGGAGGTAATGGAATCCTTGGCTATTGAGGTTCAAGGGTCACTTGGAAAGCACCTGGGTCTCCATCCCCTCCTTCACTTTTCCCAGTGAGGCTAAATGACTTCCTCAAAGGCAGAATTAGGATGAAGACCTAGTCTGCTGACTCCCAAAGCTTTGCTTGTCCCCCCACCCCACCCCGGTTCAATTGATTTGTGCATTTATTATTGGCCCATGTTGATGTAGCAAAAAGGAGAAAAAAGCTCACAAATACTCTCCACACTTTCACCCAGGCATAGCAGGAAAAAAAGTGACAAAGAAAGCTCAACACTAACTCAGGCCTGGGCGGATGCGTTCCAGAGGGCGGCGGGCCCCTCGTTCCTGGAGAGGAAAGCCCAAGGAGACTGGCGAGGCCATGTCTGTGGGTGTCCCTTGAGGAGGGGGGATCCCAGTTGGGGTTGGTGGGCTCATGCCAAATGGCAAAGCCATAAGGACTGGAGGTGAGTTTGCTCTGCCTGCAGGTGGAGTGGAGTTCTTGGCTTGGTGGGTTCTGTGTGGTCTCCAGTAATGCTGGGGCAACAATGCCTGTCGAGATGTCTCCTAACTCCTTGGATGGCCTCCTAATCCAGCAAGAGCCCAGGGACTTAGTACTCTTCTGCCAGCAGTCCTGTCAAATATAGAGCCTCCTTTAGCTCCAGCATGCAGTACCCAAGTAATGCAAGTAACTTTGGGGGTGGCCCTGGACATTGAAACCAAGTTCCTTCCTTGAAGCAACACCAGATCCAATATCCACCTTCTACACTGTGGCTGTTTTACTTTTTTTGGACTTAATCTTCCTTAACTTGTCACAATCACAGAGGATTAGTTCATGTGTTTGTAGAAGCCTCAAAGATGCCAGTGAGGGTGAGTTTGTCCTATCGGGATATCTTGTCCTGGTGATCCATGTGCTGAGCATCTTGCTGTTCTTACCCACGGCCATGGTTGCTGCTCCTTCTTGGATCCTGGGAGATGATGCATTCTGAACTGTTTGCAGAATACAGGAGTAGACATGTGGTTGAGCTCATGCAGGAGGTGAGTGAGTGGGGTTGTGGGGTTGTGTCACAGAGGAGTCAAAGTTACCTCCCCCCACCCCCCAGCAGGTGCTCTGTAGCATGAGCGCTCCACCCAATTTCATGCCCCATCACCTCTCTTCCTGCTCAGACTGCTGTGGTGTGGTCCAGCCTGACCTTCTGAGCTCTGTCTGCTCTGCTTCAGGAGCCTGAGGCCACCTCAGGACCACAGTTGGGAAGCAGGGTGAATTTGGGAGCCTGGTCAGGCCCTCAGCCACCCTTCTTCACAGGCAAGGAGAGAGGGTAGGGTTTTTAGAGTCATAAAGCCTGGGTTCCCCTCACACCTATTAATCAGTTTTCTCATCTGAAAAAAACATAGGGAGGGTGGAGAGAGATATTAGTTCTTATATCCCTCGTGGGACTATGTGGGGATTATATACAACACTATGAAAATGCCTTGTGACAGTGACTTCCCCATGAATTGGTGGTTACTGAAGTTTATATGAAGTTCACAACTTTCTGGGGATAACTTGAATCACAGACTGGAGGTTTGGGCTCCTCCTGGTGCTCTGGGTTGACATGAGATTCAAAAGATAAAAAAATATGACGTTTTGCTTCTCTCCCAGGACTGTGGACAACTCTGGATAGGCTTATGACTCCCCAGTGCCTCCCCAGTGCCTGGCACATAATAGGATCACAGAGAGTGTTTATGGAGCTGAAATGTACTCAAGATTTCAGTGCTGTTATTGGTGCCCCTGCTCAGGTTTCCTTTGGCTAGAAGTAGATCTTATTCAAAGTGTTTGGCTTGTTAAATACCTGTCTGCCCTTCCAGGCCTATTAATCTTTAGGCCTAGGTGTTCAGCCTCGAGGGGCTGCCTCACAGGCTCTCTTGCCTTCTGGCTTCTTGTTGGGTTTGCCAGTGGGAGGCGCCTGCCAGAGGTCAGAGGGTGAGAGAAGTTGGGGAATTTGTTTCCCCATCACCTGTCAGGCCACAGCTTTGGCGATGCCTGCATTCCACTCCTCTAGGCACTTGGGTGGCTGCACTGTAGCCTCGGCTCTCACTGGTCCAGCAATGCTATTTCCTGTCCCCACCTCTTCAGGCACAGGGGCAATAGCAAATTCCCACCATTGCTATCTCCTAGGCACATTATTGTCCCTGCTGGACACAGAGTGTTGGACACTCGACCCATGTTTCTTCTCTAAACTCTCTTTAATCAACCCTTTGGCCGTGCCCTGTGTTTCCTATGGGGACCCTGACTGATACTGGTGGGTATCAGATGCTGACGTTTACTTTCAGAGTGACTTCTGGGGTTCAGTGGCTCCAGGCCCTGAGCTTCTGGGGGGTCCAGCCCAGCAAAATAGATAAGCAGAGGCAGTTGCTGGGGTAAAACTCATTATTCACCACAGTCTTGTCCTAAGCAGGAGTGAATAGAAACTAATGACTCTGATGAATGGGCTGAGTGATCTCAAAGGGTAGGTCATTTTTGGCTCCAAATAGTGTCAGACCATCAAAGGATCCCCAAATGCTTTCAAATTCTAGCATTGACCTCATTGACTCTATATCAGGTCAACCTCAGGTTGAGAATCATGTGGCAATGCTTTCCAATGAATATTCATCCATTTAGTCATTCAGGCACTCAACAAACATTTCCTGAGCACCTACTCTATGCCATGCAGTGTGCAATACACTTGAAACCCCAAAATAAATGGCTTAGTTCCCACCCCTAACCATCTCCTACTATAGCAGGAGAAATAAGCTGTGTATACAGATGACAGTTATACAGTCAGCATGAGAATGAGAGGAGCAGATAAAGTGCTATAGGAATTCAGCATGAGATACGGCCTCAGGCTCCTGAACTTCCGGTGGAGATAAACACATACATCAATAAACTGGATAGCCAAGAGCTGATTGTTTATCAATAAGCTAAATCAAAAGGAATACCTAATCTTTATTGATGTCCTACTATGTGCCAGGTGCTTTGTAACCATCATCTCAAACCTCCTGGTAAATACTGTTATCCTCGCTGTGCCCAGTAAGCTCCAGAGTCCAGGTCTATCTCTCTGCAGTCTCTTCTACATTCACATGCCACAAACAAACTGCTTCCATCCGCTTCCTGGCATTTGTTAGAATCAGTGTGCGATGGTTAATTTTATGTGTCAAACTTGACTGGGATGCCCTGAGAGATAGTAAGGCATTATTTCTGGTGTGTCTGTGAGGGTGTTTCTGGAAGAGATTAGCGTTTGAATCCATAAACTGAGTAAATATAGAAGATTGCCCTCACCAGTACAGGTGGCCACCATCCATTCCATGGAGGGCCAGAATAGAACAAAAAGGTGAGGGAAGGGAGAATTCTCTCTGTTCGAGCTGAGACTTCCGGTCCTCAACGGCCCTGGTTCTTGGGCCTTCAGACTCCGCTAGGATTTATAGCACTGGCTTCCCTGGTACTCAGGCCTTTGAACTCAGACTGAGTTACACCCTTAGCTCTCCCGGGCCTCCAGCTTGCTGATGGCAGACCTTGTACTTCTCAGCCTCCATAATCACACGACTCGATTCCTCATAATAAATCTCTTTCTATGTATCTATAGATGTCCTATTGGTTTTGTTTCTCTGGACAACCCTGACTAACACACAGTGATAGGACCCTCCCAGCTGCACCCTCTGCGTCCTCCTTAGCTCGGTCTGTCCCCTTTCCTTTCCCAGCAGAACCTGTCCTCTGGTGGCCCCTCGCAGGCTCTCTCTCCTGCCATCTCCCACTGTGTGAAGCATGATGACAAACTGACAAAAACATTCTCAAGGAAACGAGCGTCCTGCTCGCTCACAGAGGCCACTGTAAGTGTCAGAGAAAGCAGGGTTTGGAGTTATTCATTCTGCTTCTATGGAATGAGTCCAAATCTGTGCTGGGCTGGTTCCCCCTTCCTGTTTTTGAATCCAGACACTTGCGGTCACAGTATCGTCTCCATGGTGGTGCAGAACATTTAAGGGCCAGTCATTCTTGGTTTTTATTTCATCAAGGATGGACTATTTCTCTTCTGCCTTCAACCAGCCCTCACCGATGGATTGAGGCAGCGGCACTGGGGAAAGAGAGACATTTGCAATCCGAAGGCCCACTAAGCCTTGCCTGTCATTCGAGACCCAGAGGCCAAGGAATAAACAAACCCTGGAACTATGCCAGGCCTCAGACTTCTCCTTTGTTTAGTGGGGTTTCCCAGCCTCTCCTCTTCTGGTAGATTAGCCATCCTCAAGCATGTTCACAATCTTGAATCCCTCCCTCCCTCATGAATAGAACCATTGTCCTCCCCTGTAACAGCATAGATTCATAATACCTGTTTTGAACCACATAAAAGATTACATACTGTATGATTTCTTATGTATAGTTAAGGATTCTTTAGGCTTCGTGACGTGTTGCTGAGTTGTGGTTGTAAATTTATTATGTATTTTGAAGAAGTGCTCTTTCTCATGTGTGTGGGTGGTGGGGTGGGGTTATTGTTGCCATGATAATATCTCCACCAGGGTTTTACTCTCCACAGACCCTCCCATCCATTCTTCTGATTTATCTTTGATGAGCACCATTTTCACGACATCATGCCCCTGCTAAGAAGTCCACTATGGCTTCCAGCTATGGTGACTGTTTTATATAACCCTCCTCCCCCAAACCAGGCGGTGCCTTCACTCCTGAGAGTCAGGTGTTCACTCCATCAAGCAAGGCTCCATTCCCAAAGTTGCTGCAGGGCTCACCCTGCTCTGTCAACGCACGTTTCCAAACCCCAAAGGCCCACTGGGAAGTCTCCGTCAAATCCTCTGGTTGCAATGACTAGTCTCTCCTTTTATCTTGGACTTGGACTTCACATCACATGGGTTGGCATGCAATTGGCGTCCAATTGTGTCTGGGTATTACTTTAGCTCCGTGGTTTCCCACACTGGCTGAGAATTAGCTGGGGAGCTTTTAAAAAAAAACTGAAAACATTTTAAATACTAAAAAGTTGTTTGGGCCTCAGGCCAAACCAAAGACTATGAATTTCTGAAGGTAGAGTCTGCGTGTCAACACTTTCAAAAGCTTTCCAGGAGTTATGAACCGAATTGTGTCTCTGCCCTGTCCACCATCTCATTCCGTCATACTCATACCCTGAAGTCCTAATTTCCAGTCCCTGGTGCCTCAGAATGTGACTGTATTTGGACATAAGACCTTTAAAGAGGTAACTAAGTTAAATGACGCAATTAATTAAGATGGATCCTAAGCTATATGACCGTGTCTGGATAAGAAGAAATTAGGACACAGACACATTACAAGGAAGACCGTGTGACGGTACAGCGAGAACATGGCCATCTACGAGCCAAGGAGAGAGGCCACAGAGGAAGTCACCCTGCTGACACCTTGATCTTGGACTTTTGGCCTCCAGAACTATGAGAAAATATGCCTGTTACTGACACCACCAGTCTGGTATTTGTTATGGCCGTCCGACCAGACTAACATACCAGGTGATTCTACCTCACATCCAAGGAGCAGCCCTTCCACTAGCCATTCTGACGCCCACCTTCCAGCTAGATTACACCTCCCTGAGGCTGGGGATAGAGCTGTACCTTTTGATTACAGCTAGATATAGGAGCGATGACCCATCAGTAACTAAGGGCCTATTATTGTGCCTTAGGACATGACCTCCACGCAGTTTTCTCCATGGTCCTTTACTCCAGATGCCCCCATCACACTTGGAGATGTTGTAGACTTTTTCTTTTTCACAGTGGTTTTATGCTTATCGTCTTAGCCGGTTTTATGTCATAAACAACTTGTATCATTTTCTGTTCCAGGGATCCCAACCTAAGTTGTCATGCTTAATATTTCATCTTATTTTGGGTAAACGCCTGACTCTTCTGACCTACTTTATGTGACACACTGGCTTGGCCCAAATGTCACTACCATCTACGACTTGCCATTCCCAGTAGGATTTTAAATCTTATTCTGTGATGCTGCCAGCCTCGCCTTGCTCCTCATCTTATTTTGGGTAAACGCCTGACTCTTCTGACCCACTTTATGTGACACACGGGCTTGGCCCAAATGTCACTATCATCTACGACTTGCCATTCCCAGTAGATTTTAAATCTTATTCTGTGATGCTGCCGGCCTCGCCTTGCTCCCTTCTCTCTGGGGCTGTCGTTCTGTTCACTTCTCTCCATTGTGCATGAAGGAAAAACTTGTCAAGGGCTCACCCTCCTTCACACACCTTGTATTTCTCAAGACTGTCGTGCCCAGGAGACTCCGCCTTTTAGAAACTGGACTGTGTTCAGAATCCCTGCATTTGGAGTTAGAGGTCATCTTACTGACGGGAAACTGAGACCCAGGGGTGGAAAGCAATTTGCCCACGGCCGTAGAGCTGGGCAGTGGCCAGGCCCACGTTGGCGGCTGCCTGCCCGACGTAGCAGAGGTCTTTCCTCTGACCCACACTGCTGCCCTGTAGATGGAGATTGCTTCTCCTGGGGAGCAGTGTGGGCATAAAGCGAAAGCCAAACCCTCTGTTCTGTAGAATTCGTCTTGAAGTTTTCTCTCAATCTGTCCTTTGTTGCCCTCATACTTGATACGCCTTCTCCCAGAGCGGTCGTCACTGCCATAGCTCACCTTCCGCCTGCTCCCCAGGTTCTTTCCAGCTCCCTATGCAGATAGCGATGACCGTGCAGGTAAGTTCTGCAGTGGGGTCTGGACAGAAGTTGTTAGATGAAAGTGTCAGGTCACCATTCTAAGGGACTAACAGTATGTGCCTCTGCTTTTCCCCCCTTCCTCCTACCTGGCATGTGAATGGGTGGCAAAGAGGGCACAGAGCTGGAAGAAAGCAAGACAGGGCTCTGATTCCCAGCTCTCCACTCCCAGCTGGAGGTGCAGTCAAGGAGCACGGGTGGTGGGGGAGACACAGCTGGATGACACTCCAATAGCAAAGGGCTTTCGTCCAGCCAAGGCCCATATCTGAGCTTTAAATGAGACCTCCTTTCGGACCCTACTCCCACTCAAGACAGGGCCTCATCAAGGTACGTTTGGAGAAATCGATTGGAGGAGGCTCTGATGTTTGGCTTTCCTGAGCCACTTGAGTGCCATGGGGTGCAGACAGGACCATGCAAGAGCTCAGGGGCTGGCTATGAAGCTGTGGTAAGTGGTCTTGGTGAGCACAGAGGATTCAGACCATTAGTGCCAGACTGAATGGATCCCAGTCAAACTGCAGGGTCCACAGCAGCCATCGTGTGACTATGAGGAAATGAAGAGGGAAGTCAGCAGTTAAGGGTAACAGGGCAGAAATATGGAAAGTGACAGGAACATTAATGGCATTGTGGAACTTCTGTACCAGCTGGAGAGTGTCCACCTCTATGTGAGAGATAAATAAACTCCTCCTGGTTTAAGTCATTTTGGTAGGAGGGTCTCTGTTACTTGTAGCCAAAGGTAATTTCTGATATGGCAATCATCTGGTGATCTCTCCAGTTTTAAAAGTTGGGCTGAGGTCAGCCTCAGTGTCTTGGGAAAGCCCTGGCCATTCTTAATTCCCAGTACTGCCATCTAGGGTCACTCTAAAGACATCTAGTCCCTTACTTCTCTCCAGCATCTCTTCAACTCCTTCCCACTGACTTTCTCATCTTGATGCCTTTACTCCATCTCTTTTACCTGTAATTATATGTTTGTTGGACCAGAGGCCTTCCTAGTTGCTTCCTCAGCTGCTCAAGGCCATGGGCAGCCTGAGGGTGTGTGCCCTGTCTGTGCACTTCACAGACCCTCCCAGCTCCTCTCAGCCCATGGCAATGGTTGGATTTCCACTTTCCTTGGCTGTTTATACGTTCCCTCCACATACTAGCTTTCTGCCCTTGGGCTCTCCTGCCCCCTCATTTCATAATCTTATGCTTTGCTGACTGTACTCCTTACTCTATTCTTACCACTGCATGGTCATCCAAGCATTATTTATTCAGCAGGGGAAACAGAGCCAGAAGCACTTATTGCCTACAGGGAGCTCAAACATCCCACCTTACACATTCCACTTTGCATTTTAAGCTCTGTAAATCCAGGCTATCTCATTAGCCTATTTCCCTATTGATAAGCTATCTAGAGAATATTGTCAAGTGTGTGGTGGGGGCAGGGGGTGGGGGAGAGGAGCAGTGGTGGCAGGAAGATACCCTAATGTTTTATTTTTAAACAGTTTCCAAGGATTTCACTTCCTATGTCAGTCTTAGGGTTCTTCCAGTCCTAAGTCTCCTTTCCTGAATTGTCATAGATGTGTCCTTTCTTTGTCACCAGAAAGAAAGGGGACCATCTTTGGGAAAACTTTTCCCAGTAGCTACAGGTTGAACAAGAGAGATTATATTCACAAACACAAACTCTTTTCTCCTTTCTAAGTCACATCATCAGCAGATACCGACCAGCCCAGCGCCCCACGATCTTTCTCGCTGTTGTGCCTCCTCCCTCAGCTTCCTCATCTCCGAGGACTACGTCAAAGGTTCTTTTTTGTTTTTGTTGTGTAGAACATGTAGGTTTCACTCTCTCATCAAATTTCTATTATACAATACAGTGTTATTGACTCTGGTCACCATGTTTTAGATCCTCGGACCCAGATCAAAGGTTCTTAACCTGAGCTTCCACTGAGGGGGTTTCGGAGGCCCGTGAAATTTTATGCAATATTTTGTGCATATGGGAATGTGCTCATTTTTCCAGATGGGGCATGATTCATGGTTTTCATGCCACAATTTTAAAAAGAGAGGGGATTACCTGGAAAACTAAAAAACCTAATGTATTTAATATTTTCTTAAGAGGTCTTCCAGATTCAAGGGTAATCATACACAGCACGGTTATGTGTTATCTTTTCCTACAAACTCAGTGTAACCTCAGTGGCCCTTTGGTTTAGCATCTTCATTTTATAATTATAGTAGCTCAGAGAACTCACGCAGCTTGCCCACAGCCACCAGCTAGTTATGGCAGAACCAAGATGGGCTCATGAGCCTGGGGCCCTCCAGACGCAGCAGGGACAGTCATATGCCGAAGGATGAGGACCCAGGTACAGAAGTTCTGTCTTCTTCCTGTATTATAAATTCTATGAACCACGAGCCCATCTCACATGCTGAGCCTCATTCTCTGTGTCTCACCAAACGTCCGGCACATGGTAAACCTCAACGTTCATGGCTAGATTGCTTTAGAGATTGCCTATGAATCTATGAATCACAAGTCCTACTCTCATTAGACTATCTTTCGTCTTACTCTGTTTATTCTGCTCCGGGATCCACCACTCAGAACCTGGAGGCCAGGAAGTGCCTGCTCTGCTGTGTGGGGCCAGCATGCTCTTTCTTGGACCCCTCACGACCTCAGCATCCAGCTTCAGAAAGTCTTTATTCACCAAATCTCCTTTCTTAAAGGACAATTCATCCCACTCCCTCCTTTCTTATTTTTCTATTATTTTATTTTACATTTTTTTTATTGTGGTAAAAGATATATAACATAAAATTTACCATTTTACGGGTACGGTTCAGTGGCATCAAGCACATTCACAGTGCCGTGCAACGATCACCATCATTCATCATCAGAACTTTTTTATCTTCCCAAACTGATACTCTATATCCATTTAAACACTAACTCCTCATTTCTCCTCCCCACAGCCCCTGGCAGCCACCATTCTACTTTTTATCTCTAGGAATTTGATGACTTTAGGTGCCTCATATATGTGGATTCATATAATATTTGTCCCTTTGTGTCTGCCTTATTTCACTTAGCATAATGTCTTTAAGGTTCATCCATGTCGTAGTGTTAGAGTTCCCTTCCTGTCTATGGCTGAGTAATATTCCGTTGTACGTACCTACCACATTTTGTTTATCCATTCATTGTTGATGGACACTTGGGTCGCTTCCACCTTTTGGCTGTTGTGAATAACGCTGCTTTGAACATGGGTGTACAAATATCTGTTCCAGTCCCTGATTTCAATTCTTTTGAGTCTATACCCAGAAGTGAAATTGCTGGATCGTTGGTAATTCTAGATCTAATTTTTTGAGGAACCACCATGCTATTCTCCACAGAAGCTGCATCATGTTATATTCCCATGAGCAAACTCTCCACATCCTTGTCAATACTTGTTTTCTTTTTTCTTTTTTAACAGTACCCATCCTAATGGGTGTGAAGTGGAATCTCATGGTCCCCTCCTTTTTCTTGCAAGACACACTTACCCATCCGATGATCATGACATGACTATCGGGTTGCAGCCCACTCCTTCCCTGATGCTGTCATCACCCAAAAGTCAATCGAAATCGAACTTGAATAAGTGCTGTGGCTTTATCACAGACATGTGTACAACCTACGCTTGGCTCTTTGTCATACCGTGTTCACTGACTTTAATTCACACAGTTCCCCCCCACCACCATGTTTTAATATCTCTGAAATTAGGATGCATCTTGCAATTAATAGCATGTCCTTGTCTCAGTTCGTCACCACGTTTTTCTTTCTTTCTTATTGGCTCATGAAATAATGGTGCGCCTTGGCAAACTGGAGTCACTGAATGGTGGTGTTAAAAATGGATCTAGACCTCCTGCAGCCCGTGTAGACCTATGGGGCAGTGAAGGACCTACGAATGACAGCAGTTCTTGTGTTCTCTGGAGGCTACGTGCTGTAAGCATTTTTCTCTGGGGACACATACTATTCACATCATTGTCGTTTCTTTCAGCTGCTCACGTGTCATATTAATCAACCCTTCAAGGTTTCAGCCACAGCGCTCTCCCCACCCGCTTCCTGCTCACTGCCTCGTAAGTTTAGCTTTGGTGTCATTCCCACTTGCGTTTTTCTTCCGCAAAGCCCAGCCTCCATCCTGCCTGCAGGCTCCTCTCACCCTATTTATGCTCTTCCTGAATCCACCGTTCTTGCTGCCTGTTTCCACCTTTAGCCCCTCACCCTGGCCTAGTTCACTTCCAGGACTGGTGACAAAACCGTTTCCTCCCCTGCAGGACCAAGTCCTCCGACACGGCCGTCACCTTTTGGAGCATTTCCTTTGACTTCTATTTTTTTCTCCTTTTGCCCCTTCATCTGTTTTTCTCTGCTTCCCTCCCCCACCCACACACAGCTGGAATACCTCCTCTGCTTTCTTGCCCTGCTTCCTCTTGAAATCCCCTGGCGCCCCTCCCCCATCCTTTGCCGCCCAAAACTAATCCCATAATTCCTCTGATTAGTTGGTGCTATGGATTCTGGGGCTTCCTGGAACCCATTCAGTGCTAGCGATTTCCCTCTCAGTCTCGATGCTCACGAAGACCACCCACCACAGCCTGATGGCCAGCCTACGAGCTCCTGCATGGTCCTGTCCACACCTCATGGCACCCAAGTGGCTCAGGAAGGTTGAACATCAGAGGCTCCTCCAATCTGCTCTGCCCAACTTATCTTGATGAGGCCCTGTCCTAAGTGGGCATGGGGCGAGGGGAGTCCAAAAGGAGGTCTCCTTCAAGCTTAGTCATGGGCCTTGGCCGGACAAAAGCCCTCTGCTGTGGAAGCGTCTCCCCTTACCTAGATTTCCCCCACCACCCGTGCTCCCTCACTGGGACCTAAGCTGGGAGTGGGGGGTGGGAAGCTGGGAACCAGACCCTCCAGCTCTGCACCCTTCTCTATGCCCTTCCTCCCCAGCAAATCCTTACACCCAGAGGGGCAGGCTTCTCCCTTCCTTCATGGCCTTCCCTTGCTGTCCTCATCCCCATGAGTGTCAGTAGGGGAAGAGTGTCCTTCTCTACAGTGAAGTGGGGGTTTGTAATCATATGGCAAAGAGGACTAAATGGACTCAGAGTGTCCTCTCTGTCTTGCTAAAGAGATCAGGTCCTCTCCCAGTCCTGCTTAGGGAGAGGAACCTCAAATTTTTGAAAGGAGGAAAGCAGCGAGGGAAAAAGCAATATATACAACTCTGTATATAAGCTGACCATCAATCTTCGCTTCACATCTGAGGACCCGTGTGACATTCTCACCCTCTCCCACCTTCACTGGCATGAAGGAATGAAGTAGTTGTCTCCTATGTGGGACAAAGTGGGAGGACCTGGCAGGGGTCTCAGAATTGCACCCCTATCCTCCTCTGCCCCCAGCTTCGGAATCCGAAAAGGGCAGGACACTCAGTGGTGCTGCTCCCTGGTGGGTCTGTGTCCCTTTCTGTTTCAAATGACAGAAACCCCAACTTAAATCTATTAACTGAAGGAAGAATTGTTGGTTTCTATAACCGAAGAATCCAGCTTTCCAGTTTGGGTTCTGGTTTCAGGCCTTACTGCACCCGGGGGGCTCAACCAGGTCACCTGGACTTAGTTTCCCACCCTTCGTGGTGGCGCCTTTTCCCAGCTCCACGGGGCAGCCTCTGGCAATGCCAGCTTATCTCGGCCTCAGTACCAGTAGAGCCATTGTCAGCAAGAGGTGGCCATGTGATCCAAGGAAACTGGCTGGGCCCCATGGCGAAGGCAGCGGGACAGGGTGACCAACGTCCTCATTAGCCGGGGACAGGAGGTGGCAGGGAGGGTTGCGTTTTAACACTTGGCCTTTCAGTGCTAAGACTGGGGCAGTTCCAGGTGCATTGAGATGGTTGGTCACCTTGACTTACAATGACACCTGCTTCTTATTTCCCCTCTGTTTCGCCATCCCCTGTTACCTGCCTCTTCTTCTTTATTAACCTGTTCTTGAATCTCACATAGGAACCCCCTGAGTTTTCTCGCCAGGCTTTAGCCTTGAAGACTTCAGTGAAGAAGGACTTTTGGTTCTGTTGTTGAGGTACCTAGGCCAGAGCTGATCTTACTGCATCTGTGCTGTTTCATCCTTGCAGGGGCATTTATCAGCACGCCAGGTGTGCACTCAGCACACCTGGTTCTGCAGAGAGAGTGGCCTTTCTCACTGCTCCCTCACCCCTGCCTCCAAAACTGCTCCTCACTCTGCTCTCCTGCTGGGTGAGTAGTGAGTGCCAGGTTGCACCCAGGCCCAGAGCCTGAAACCTGAGAATCATACAGTAACTCATCCTCTCCCACGGCTCCGCCACCCTTTGCCTATTGGTCGGTCACCTAGTCCCTGGTCCCTAAATTTCCTCACTCTCCCGGGCCCCATCCTCCCTCCTGCTGCCAGAGGGATCTTTAAGACATCAGGATGACATCCATCGAAGGCCCTTCCTGAATGCCCAAGCTTTCTCCCTTCACTGCACTTTTGCACATAACCACGCTTCCCCCCGACCCCTCTGCTACCACGAAGCGACGCCCTGCACATAAGAAGGATGGCAAATGTCTGACACCTGTATGGCCCTTCTCTGTCCTGATGCTATGACAGATCAGCATTTCTAGCTGATCACAGCATATAGGAAACCTGAGCATATCTTCCTCCCATTCTTCCAACTCATCCTGGCCTGTCAGAGTTGGCACCAAGGCCATAACTATTTGCTATGCCGGTCCTAATTTCTTCCTTCTCTGGTTAATCTCTAAATTGTCCTTTAGGTCTCTTCTCAGGAGGCTCCATATCATCTCCTCCAGGAAGTCTTCCCTTACTCACCATTCCTCTTAATCTGTTTTCAGTCACGCCCTGTGTATAATATATCTGTATCTATATCTATATCTCAGAACATTTCTGCTGCTGCTTTTAGTAACGCACCTACGTGTCACACTAGAACACGAAGTTTTCGAAGATGGGTACTGCGTCTCAGTCATCTTTGTATTTCGAGGACCCAGCATAGAGCCTGGGAATCTTTGCTGGGTACACAAACGAGTGAACGAAATAGTGACTGAATGAATGAACAACCTGATGGGGCCAGGCTGTTTTGAAGGTGAAAGTTCATTAAAGTTTCTTTAGAAAAGGAAATCGATTTGCTTCTCCCTTCCCCATGGCTGCCAGAGGAGGTCACAGTTCTCAGTGACTCACCATGAGGATGAAGTTGAACCTGTTTGTTTCCACTGACGAGGCTGGAGAGCAAGCAGTCGCTCATTTTCCTGCGAGGATTGGGTGATGTTTGTAGTCTTACATGTTCTCACCTTTCATAGTCCATGAGTCTAAGCCACCCTGGCTCCTTTGGCTCATTCTCTCGGGTGTTAAATTTTTTCTAACTTGTCTGTGTGTGTATGCGTGCGTGTGCCCTTGAACCTGTTTGTTTCCACTGACGAGGCTGGAGAGCAAGCAGTCGCTCATTTTCCTGCGAGGATTGGGTGATGTTTGTAGTCTTACATGTTCTCACTTTTCATAGTCCATGAGTCTAAGCCACCCTGGCTCCTTTGGCTCATTCTCTTGGGTCTTAAATTTTTTCTAACTTGTCTGTATGTGTATGCGTGCGTGTGCCCCTGCATATGTGTGTGTGTGTGTGTGTGTGTGCACGTATGTGAGCCACTTGAAGTTAATGCAGAATCTTGTCAATTATACGAGTGCAAGTACATTTAGTGAAAGGATGATCGATAACTTCCCTCAATTTCTCTCGGGCCGTGTGCTTGGTCTCTGGTTGGGAGCAAGGCTTCGTGCTGGACCCCAGCTGCTGTCAGCCTGAGTTTGGGTCACATTTTCCTTTTTTTTATAATTTCAAAAATCCAGTCGGAAATTGAGAATTCCAGTTCAGAAAGATGTTGTTTTCTAGAAGAATGACAAAAGCTGCTTGAGTGTATGTTGCGATGTTGTGCTTTTGCCTTGGTCCTCAAGGAGCCAGGGCGTGGTCTTCGCCTTCGCTCAGGCCGATTTCCTGCTTTTCCCTTGAATGGTCATCCTCGCACTACAGAGCCGCTGTCCGGGAGGGCTCTAGAGAGGCCCTCTCTGGCCAGGAATGGGCTGCAAGGAGCAGAAGCCCTTTGAGGCAGAGGGATTTCTGGGGGACATGGTGATGCTGGGAGACGCGGTGACACTGGGGGACATCGTGACACTGGAGGGCACAGTGACACTAGAGGACATGGTAAATTTGGGGGATGTGGTTATGCTGGGGGAATATGGTGATGCTTGGGGATGTAATGATTTTGGGACATGGGGACACTTGGGGACACAGTGACACTGGAGGACACAGTGACATTTTAGGACATAGTGATGCTGGGGGACATGATGATTATAAGGACATAGTGATATAGCGGGCACGATGACATTGGGGGACACAGTGACACCTGAGGACACAGTGACATTGGGGATATGATGATGCTGGAGGAAATGATAATGACAGAGGACACAGTGATTCTGGGGAACATGGTGACATGGGAAGATACAGTGATCATTCTTTCCCCTCCCGGTCCCTAGTGAGGGCCACGAAGCATGCTCATTGTCACGACTGAAAACGAAAATCGAGTGGGAAGAATAGTCGGTCCTTCAGGAAGGCAGGGAAGGCGCGTGGGGGCAACGGTGCAGGCAGCTGCAGGGCTGCAGCGGGAAATCTGAAAAAGCAGCTTAAAGGGATTAGTTGGGAGGGAGGAGGCTGAAGAGGCTAATTATAAAGTTGGGCCAGAGATGAGAGAGGATTATCAGATCTCTTTGTGCAGCAGGAGTTTAAAAATGAGGGAAGAGTCCTTTCCTCTAAGACGAATGGGGTAAAAAGAGGGCAAAGGGAAGGGAAGGGGATACGGGCGCTGAAGGAACGGTCAGCAGGGATCATGGCTGAAGCAGGGGAGGCCACGGTTACCTGCGTGCTGCACCGCGTGGAAGCAGGGATGGCTCCTTACCTGACCATAATTGCTCAAGCTTAGTGACAGGCCTGGGCTCTATTACGAAGCTCTGTGAGATAGTGGCCTTCTTAATCAGTATGGACTTCCTGGGCCCCTGCTGTGTGCCAAGGATGGGGCTGAGTGCCCCAGGGAACACAGGTTCTGCCTCGCAGGCCTTGAGGTAATTGGCCAAGAAGGATACAGTCCTGGGATATGGGAAATATTGGGGGAGCCATGCTGAAAATTAGAGTTGCCCCAGACTGGAGGGCTGTGGAAGACTCCACAGAGGAGGGAAGCCAAGGGGGGTGGCAGAAGGATGGAGGTCTCCAGGCAGGAGGAGCCCCGAGTCAGGCAGCCTAACTGGAGTGGAGAATTCCTGCAGGAGAGGACAGAAGCTGAGGCTCAGTGGACGGACAGGAACAGGTTGGAGAGGCCTCAGACCGTGGGGTAAATGGCCTGGGCTTTTTCCGCAGACAGCGAGAATCACTTGACGGGCTTGGAGCACAGGAAATGTAAGGGTGAAGACAGTTTCAGGACAGCTTGGCCGGCAGGTGCACAGAACAGAGCATGGCGAGGTGACCTGGACAGGAAGAGTCTGCAGCAGGCTTCTTGCAAGAGTCCTGGGTGAGGCAGTGGGCTCCACTGCGGTGGGAATAGAAATGAATAGTTGGATGAATGGCCTTGACCCAACTGCAGCTGGCCTGAGGCCCCAGTCTACCATGTCAACGGCAGCAGGCTGGAGTACTCACCCATAGGGTTCATCACACATCTTCCAAAGACTTTGGAGGGAAGTGAGAGGGAAGATGCTTTTCATATAAAAGCAAGTATCACCATATGATGGAGAAAACACATCACGGCATCAAGAGGCGGCATCCTCCTTGGGTTACAAGTCTCCTTGTCAGCACTCAGGTCCCTGAGGGGTTTGGGACTGAGGGATTCTGCTCCTGTCCTCTCACCTGGCAGTGGAGGATGAGGGTCCTGAGAGCTGGGCATCCCCCAGGGCCGCACATGAGACTCTGCACTGAGAGAGTGGGCAGGGCGCCCAGGCCTCCTGATTGCTTGCTCCGCATTCTTACATCTGCGCTAGAAGGTCTGCCTGCCCTTTATTTACCCACCTCTTTAGGAGGTAAACCCTAAGGTATTCAAAGGAGTTCAAGGTGGTAGAAGAGTGTTAAGAGGAACAGCAAGAGGAAGGAAAGGAATCAAGATGTACCGGTGCTTGCTCTGTGCCAGGTGCTCTACATGCGTAAATTCATTTACTCACTATAACCGCTCTGCAAAGTGAATACGGCTGCGTTTTACAGGTGGGGGTCCACCAAACACAGAGCACGCATCGTTTACTTCCTGGTCACACAAGGAGTAAGTGCGGGGTGGGGTGGAATTTGAACTCAGATCTGTCCGATGCCAAACCTTTGGCCTTCTTTCTATTCCATCAAAAGATTAACCTGCCTCTGCAGAGCGAGCAGAGCAGATTGGGGGTGGGCAGGAAGCGCCTCTATCACGAAGGGGAGAGAGGAACCACCAACTCTTCCAGCTGCTCTCTGACTCTCTTCCTTTGACCCGTTTCAGCTGCCTGGGCCTCCAAGCCATGAACAGCACCCTGAGGGATGCCCAGGCCCCCACCTACCGCGAGTGCCTCCTGCCTTCCGTGGCCCGGACCCCCTCTGTCACCCAGGTCACACCAGCCAAGAAGATAACTTTCCTTAAGCGAGGGGATCCCCAGTTTGCCGGGGTTCGCCTGCCTGTCCACCAGCGCACTTTCAAGAGCTTCAGCGCACTGATGGACGAGCTGTCACAGCGCGTGCCTCTCTCCTTCGGGGTGCGCTCTGTAACCACGCCTCGGGGCCTGCATGGCCTCAGCGCCCTGGAGCAGCTGGAGGATGGCGGTTGCTACCTCTGCTCTGATAAGAAACTCCCCAAGACGTCCAGTGGGCCAGGCCTGCCACAGGGGAGGAGCCCCTCTGCTCAGCAGTCGCGGGATGTGGAAGGCCAGTGTGAGGCGCCAGGAACCTCTGCTTCACGGAGGGGTCCTACAGCCCCGAGGAAGATAATGCTGGTTAAGAATGGGGAACCTGGATCCCAGCAGACAGTGACTCTCAGTCATAGAAACACAAGGAGCCTGACGGCCTTTCTCAGCAAAGCCTCTGACCTTCTGCACTTTCCTGTGAAGCGTGTGTACACAACCAGTGGGGAAAAGGTAGGCCGTCGGGGATATTTCCTTTAAAAAGTTCTATGGACCTCAGGTCAAAATATTTAAGTGGAATGAGGCGATTATCCTTCAAAGGAGGCACTGACTGCCCAGCTTCTAACTAAAGGTGGGTGGAGGGGAGATGTTCATTCAGTCATCAAATAAGCAATTGTTATTCATGTTTTTAGCTACCATTTAGCAGGCTTTTAGCACCAGACACTGTGCCTTGCACACACATTCATTATTTTCTTATCCAACCCTCCTATTATCCAGTCTCACCTATTAGTGTGAGAGGTCAGTACAGGAAACAGAATCTTCTTGAAGAAGCTTATGGAGTAAGTGATTTAATACAGGGCATTAGGGGGTTTCGGAATCTTTGGGCATTTGGAAGAATGAACTCTGGGTGTTCAGGAAAGCTTTTAGCAGGAAGCTACTACCTCTACTTGAAGCTACGGTGATTATTGAGTTCCAGGTACTTCTCCGTAGTGGCATCCATGCTTATAAAGCTGGACTCAGGAAACTGCCACATTTGCGTCTTGACACGCAGGAACACTCGGGCGCCGGCTTCTAGCCATTGCGGCCTGAGCTGCTGTCGCCTCCTGAAATGTATTTAGAGCTTTCTGAGCTCTGCAGAACAGGAAAGCACACCAGAAAAAGAGTGAACAGAAACGTTGACTAATGCAGGGCATAGCATCCACCACACGAACTCATGAGGCGGTTAATATTATTATACCCTTTGTAGATATAAAAAAAAAAATTGAGGCACAGAGATTAATTAACTTTCTCATAGTTGTGTGGCTGGCAAATGATAGGGCCGGCCTTAATGATTTCACAGTCTTAATGTAAGAATGCTTCTAAATTATGGTGCAGATGCTATATGCAGATTTTACAGGCAAATAAGACTAAGTCCCGACCTTCAGTTGGCTACAGTTTAGTAGGTATGGTGAGGGAGAGAAAGCAGGAACGAAATTAATTAATTGGAGAAAAAAATTAGCCTATTTTTACATAGATTGACCTCAGAGCTATTAGAGTTTCTTCTGTAAACAAAGTGGCCTCATTGTCCACAGTATAGGCTGTGTCATGATTATCAATTCGCAGTCCTCAATTGGATGGACACTCTTGATACTGCTGTGTTTTGTTTTTGTTTTTGTTTTCATGAATCCGAGACCTCTACCTCTTTCTAAAATAGGAGCATCATTTACTCTCAGTTCTATTTTCTTCCTTGGAAAATCTGATTTCCTAGAAGCATGTCTACATCTATAAATTGATAGACATGGGTCATTTTTACATTTTTGCAATGAACCGGAGATATAAACCAAAAAAGAAATATATCTAGTAGTTCGAAACAAGCTCCTAATTACCTGGGTTGAAAGATCTGCTGTACAGCAATCTTAATGTCATTTGGGAAGAGAAGATACAAGAGTTCTCTTCTTTCTTTCATTTTCTGGTTAATAAACATACCCTTTTAATCTGAGAAAATAAAAAGAACGCACTGCTAATTACAATGTAATATTACAAATAGTGGAAACCCTCAGATATGTCGGGCCCCAGGCCAGGTGAGAATTCTCTAAAAGCAAGGCTCTGTCTCCTGGAATGCAATCCAGCACTGGCTTTGCCTGCTCAGCTCCCAGCTCAGGATGTTCTGCTGGTGGGTGTCAGGGCGGGTGGGGAGGGAATGACACCAGCGTCTGGGCAGGAGCTTAGAGAGCCTTTGAAACAGGCTGGGAGGGAGGTGCTGGCTGCCTGTGGAGGAAACAGTGCCTTGCTCTTGTCTGCTCCACTAGGGGCAAAAGCAGAGGTGATGGGCTCAGATTACACTGGAAAACACAGTTCAAACCCAAGAGGTGAAAGGGTGAGCTAGTGAATCCCATCTCCACATGGAAGCTAGAGGACTTTCTGCTCTGGTTGTTTTAAAAAATGCCTGTTCCGGAGGGTGCTAGTGTGGGTTAGAAAGCAGGCCAAAGGCTTCATGAAGTCTTTTCTAGTTGAGGAATCCAGAATAACCTTTAAACCACAGGCCTCACACCAGGTGGAGGGAGGGTGTAGGTAGAGAGGAAGACCATGGTGACAGGTCCTGTCCCCAGCTGGTTATAGCGGTGTTATGGCAACTGGATGGGATCCTTCCTTTGGATCAGAAATCTGAGGTGAGATGTACAAATATCAGGACAGGGCCAGGGTGAGTGGATTCTTCCTCTGCCTGTGTCTCCCTGAGCAGAAGGGGGTTCTTGCAGAGCGTGCCCCCTGACCCCACAGTCTCCTTCCACAGGTGGACTCCCTGAAGGCTTTGCTGCGAAGCCCCTCGGTGCTGGTGTGTGCTGGTCACGAGTCCTTCAGACCTCTGGCGATGGAAGGTGCCAGAAGAAAAGGGACTGAAACTTTATTGGGGCAGACGTCAAGGAACAAAAACGGTGAGCTGGTTTTGGAGTTTCCCCAATGTTATTTGCACCGGATAGTGGTTCGGGAAGGCTGAGCAGATATCCTTTCTAGATAATTTAGGAAACCTGCCTTTGGCCCTAATTCTTGGGCATCCACTTGTTTTGGGGGCTCTCTTGCTTCTTCCTCTTTCTTCTCATCACCATCAACCTTAACTGGGTTGAACATTTGACTGGAGTATGAGAGAGGGAAGTCTGGTGTTCAGAGAGAACAAGGATGAGGCGATCTTGAACTCTAAGTTTCTGGGATCTAAAATAAGCTTTATTAAGGGCCATGGTGGGCGTGAGATTATGGAGGCAATGAACCGAAGGCATGTGACATTTGCATCTTTCAAGAGTCATGACTCTCTCAGGCAATAGTGAGGGGGCCAAATGGACTAAAACTAATAATAACCATCCATTATCAATCTATACATCCAACCATATATCCATTCAAAAAGCCTACTAAGTATCAGAGCCTAGGTTTTGTTATTTGAGAAACATTATTTTAAAAGCACAGTTAAAAGTCGTAGAATAAAAGTTTAAGCAAAATTATTGGAATGACAATGGGCAAATTGTGGTGAGTAAACAAAATAATACCCTTTGTGAACAGCTGTTAAGAAATGACAACAATGGTGTCAGTGATTGCTGCATACCAGGTACTGGAGATGCGAAGACCCACTGGCCACACGCCCCCTCCGGAAACGCCAGTCTTATTTGGTGCTTATGAAAGAGCAGAGCTTGACCAAACCTTCTCCTGTTCATATGGACTCAAGGAGGTCTGTTCTTTTGCTGGCCACAGGCTTACCTTCCACTGGCCCCCTTCCTCTTGAAGTTATTAGCTCAGGAGATGAAATGAGAAAGTACTAGGGGCTTCATTCTTTCTTGAGGTCATTTTTTTCTATCCCCAGTGACTACTTCTTCTCTTTTTCATGGCTGGGGTGTAGCCATGACTATTAGGACCTGCAATTGTGTGTCCAGGTCCTTCCTTGCAATCATTTATCAACACCAAAGTTTGATGAGTGTTAGGATGATAAATCACCACTAATAATTGCAAAGCATTTTACTGTTTACAATCAGGTACATATGTAGCAGCTTACCGATTTTGCTTCCTGTGCTGGGAGTGGGCTTAAGGAGGACTAGGAGTTAGCACTGGGCTTTACTGCTCTGCCCTCCACCTCTGCTGTCTATTGAGAACCTACTTTGTGCTGGCAACTTTGCAGGAAGTTCTACATGCATTGCCTGGCATTGTCAAAGCACATCGTCAAATAGATACCTTCATTTTTATTTTATAGCTCAGAAAAAGGGGCTCTGCCAAAAGCTACGCAGCTAGGAAGTAGCGGGCTTGAGATTGAATTCAGATTTCAAGTTCATCTCGCTTTGTTATGCTGGTTCACAAACGGCAGACTCTTTCTAGAATGATTTCCGCCCTTACTGTGTGATTGCGGAGGCGGCAGGGCTGTTTAGGTGCCGAAAGGCTCATGACCAGTCTTTAGTCTCCTGCCCTGAAGCTCCTCCCAGAAGCTCACTATCTTTTCCTCTTATTCTTCATTGTGTGCCAGGGAGCTGGGGGCCGAAGGCCAAGCAGAGTGTGATCCACTCGAGGTCCAGGTCGGGCAGCAGGCCACGGCAGTTTTCCTTGCTGTCGGAGAGATCTGGTCTCAGCGACCCCCTGGGCTCCCTGTCGCATACCTGGATGGGCCCTGCTCCTGACAGGCACTCTCAGGACATGCCTGCCCAGCTCGGCTCATTGGTAGCTGCTGACGATGTTGAGAAGAAGGTCCACATGAATGAGGACGGCAGCCTGTCTGTGGAGATGACAGTTCGCTTCCAGCTTCTGGGGGATGACATGCTCTCGTGGTCCAGGAGGGTCGGCGGGGCTAGCACCCTTCCGGCAGCCAGTGGGGAGGACCCTGTTCTGGGGGAGGTGGACCCCCTCCACTGTGTGTTGGAGGGCCACCCTGGTGGCTCCTCAGAGCCTAGGGCACAGGACCTGGGGCCCCGTGAAACAGGGTGCAAGGAAACCTTTGAACGAGGCCGGTGGCAGCCAGGGTCCAGATACGAGATCTGGACGAACCCTCTGTACACCGCCCTGGGAGAGGGGACGGCCTCTCAGAAGAGGTCTAGGTTGACCCAGCACTCCCACTCTAGGGGCCTCCAGAGCCAAGGGTTTCCTGGTGGGAAAAGAAGCATCAAGGACAGTGTCAGCATCACCTCCAGTGACAGACCCCCTGAAGGCTCTGAGCCAAATTCCTCCTGCTGCTCCAGGTCCCGGGAGGGCAGTGTGGGCAGCTGTGGCCTACGTCCAGCCTCCGGAGCTGACTTCCAGAAAAGAGCAGGGTGGGAAGCTGGTGGCACCACCCGGGCTGGTGAGGGCCCAGGTCCAGAGGGGGCGAGGCCAGGCAGCAGGGGGCAACGCTGCCGGAAACCCAGGACCCAAGATGTGGCAGGTGCTCCTTCTGACTCCTCAGTGAGTACTGGGTCTCACAAGGCATCCAGTAAAAGGGGTGAGCCGCACCAGGGCCACCTGAGCAAGACAAGGACTGTGACTTCCCTAGGGAAGGCCACTGAGGGGGGAGGACCCAGTTCTCCCACCCTGAGTGCCTCGTCTTTGAGGAACAAAGATCCACAGGGAGAGGAAAGTGGACAAGGCACCATGCGCCCCCAGGACAGGGGTGGATCTGGGACCAGGTTGCCCCTGGCTGCGGGACATTGTGGCTCTGGGGACACTGCAGGAGGTTGTTCCCCACCTTCTGCCTGTGTCTCAGCCATGGGTGGGAGAAGAAAGCAGGGGAGCAGAGCCAGTGCATTCTCCTCCCCCAGCATTTCTGTCCTCAGCGGAGGGGCCCAGAAAGGCTGCCCAAGGCAGCACCACAACCGAAGGGACGCCCACTGCCCGCTCCACTCACCTGTGTCCAGGCGAAGGCCGGGGCCTCCCAGCGTAAGCAGGGCTCGCCCAGTACCACGCTCCCCTAGCACCAGAAACCGGGCCTCGCGGGGTGCAGGGCCGCCCTCCTCTGCCTCCCTCCATTCCCAGGATGCAAGAGGGGTCAGCAGTGCCCCCTTTACATCTGTGAGCGATTCGGACTGTGCTTCCAATTTCTACCCCCCATATTCACCCTCTGCTGAGACAGAAGGGGACCCTGAGTTCAGGGCGCACTCACCGACTCCCACACCTTCCAACTTTTTCAGGTCTCAAGCTGATGGCCTGGGCAAAAAGGCATGGGGCGATGCCCCCAAGCCTCCCTGGTCCTTGGTTCTGCCAGATGGACAGGATGATGGGGAGAAGCCAGAGTCCCGCCAAGGGTGCTGCTGCTCCCAGACGGGCACATCCCCTGTCCCCAGGACGCCTGGGGGTGAGATTCAGGCCCTGCAGCTTCCCCAGCCTCAGGGCAGCCGAGAGCCGCTCTCTGAGGCCAGCTCAGTGTGTAGCAGGTACTGTCCCCATCCTCCCAGGGCACAGCCCTCCGTCAAGAAGCACCCTTCAGGCAGCAGCAGCCACAGTGGGGGGGACCACAGCGCTGATTGGGGGCCCAGGGGGGCCCAGCCAGGGGAGGAAAAGCTGGATTTGCAGCACCCACAGCCTCCTGGCTCTCAGTCAAGGGCCAGAGGGGTGGCAATCAGAGCCCCGAGAAGGGGCAGCCCCAGCCTAGGTCCCAGGCCCAGCAGAATGTTCCAGGGGCAGGTCACTGGTGCAGAGGAAGGCTTGCAGGAGCAAGAGGATGGTGGCAGCGTGTCACCAGGTGCTCTTCCCCGAGTCTCGCCGGAAGCTGTGGTCCGCGAATGGCTGAACAACATCCCAGAGGAGCCTGTGCCCATGAAATATGAGATGGTGGATGACAGCACGGATGTGGCTGGGGACGGCCAGGAAGGCCCCACGGAGGATCCTATTGAGAAACATTCCCCGGAAGGCCTTGGGGAGCCAAGTCAGCCCAGAGGATCATCCCTGGAAGGGACAGCCAATGAGAAAGCAGAACCAGACGGAACCCTCCCAGTGATGAGTGATGCTGGCCCCCAGTCAGCAGAGAGTCTTTCTCATAGCAGGATTTCGGAAGCCCCCAAGGAGGCCGGAGCAGGCGGAGGAACCGCTGGGGACGGTGGCCCGGGCCAGTGCGTGCTTCCCCACAGGGTCTCCGCCACCCTACAGATCATGAAGGCGCTGATGGGCTCTAAGCAGGGCCGGCCCAGCAGTCTGCCCGAAGTGTCCAGCGCGGTGGGCCGGAGGCTCAGCCACTCCGCCCAGGCCCTCATCACCTGTCTCGCCCGGCTTCACTTTTTCGATGAAGACCGTGGGTCTCCAACCCGCAAAGTGAGGTTCACAGACTCTCCTCGGTACCAGGAGCTCCTGAGCACGTTCCAGGCCCTGTGGTCGGGGTGTGGCCTCAGGCGAGGTGAGCTGGACTCCGACCTCTGGGAGCTTGGTGGGTGCCAGGCTCTGTCATGCCTCAGGTCCCACGCTGTGACCGAGGACTTCACGCCAACGTCCTCATCCGGCGTGGATGTAGGCAGTGGCTCCGCGGGCTCAGGGGATGGCAGCGGACCCTGCGCGGTGGACTGCACGCCGGTTGCTGAGAGGATAGAGCTGCCCTTGAAAATCCCCTACCAGAGGCCGGATTCCAGAACCTCAGAGAACCCGGTGGGTCTGGAAAACCAACAGCCGAGCGGTTCCACAGCCTCCTCAAGCTCCCAAGCTCCGGCTTGTGCCACTGGGAAGGAGCGGGCAGAAGAACGCAGCGGGGAGCAGGCGTTGGGCAGTGACCCGGACCGAGCAGCGGAAAACACGATGCAAGAAGAGGGGGTGCAATTAGAGAAAACGGAAGAAGAAAAAGAAAGGGCAGAACTGCAAGGAGAGGGCGTCAGTGGATTTCCGGAAGAGGGACAAGCCGTGGGACAAGAACTGTCAGGGGTCGGCTGTCAGGATGGGGAGGATGCACGGGAAGGTGAGCGTGTGCAGGAAGAGGAAGCAGGAAGAGACCTTGGAGAGAGAGAGGACCCGATGGAGACCCCTGGGAACCTCACTGAGAGAGATTTAAATGCCAGTGGGAGTCAAAATGATCCCAACGCTGAGTCCAGTTTGGAGAAGCTGCCCACAGCAGCTCAGATGGGCCTTGAGCAAACCCAGGCCAAGTTCACCCAGGGGGCTGGAGAGAAGGGCACTTCCATGGCCCATAGGATGTCTCTGGACCCTGACCCCCTGTGGGTGTCCAGGTTGCTGAAGAAGATGGAGAAGGCCTTCATGGCCCACCTGGCCAGTGCCACAGCCATGCTCCGAGCCCGCTGGAGCCTGCCGAGCGACGACCTGCTGGACCAGATGGTGGCGGAGCTGCAGCAGGACGTGCGGCAGCGGCTCCAAGACAGTACAGAGAAAGAGCTCCAGAAGATCCGGAGCCGGGCCAGGGGGAAGGCGCGGGGGCCGCCCAGGGGAGCTCTCAGGTGGGAGACGTCCCTGCAGACAGAGCAGCGCAGGCGTCGCCTCCAAGGCCTGCGCAACCTCTCGGCCTTCTCCGAGCAGACGCGGCCCTGGGGCAGCCCCTCCCTATCCCAGGAGGACGTGCCAGCCTTCAGCGAAGGCCTGGAGACCCCGTTGGGTAGGGAGGCCGAGGGGGAGGAGTTCTGTCCCTGCGAGGCCTGCGTGAAGAAGAACGTGATCCCTGCATCCCAGAAGGATACGATGGGCGTAGCCTGTACACCCATCAAAGAGGCCTTTGACCTGAAGCAGATTCTGCAGAAGAAAGGCGGATGTGCTAATCGGGATACTGCAGAGGTGGTCCCCGAGAGGACGGGGATGGAGCTGCCCGAGAGGGTCCCCTCGGGGACAGGGACAGTCCAGGGGACTGATGGAGGCCTGGAGGAGGAAGATGAGGGTAAGGGTGGCCAGACCCTCGGCAGAGGTGAAGATCCAGAAAGGGAGGAGGAAGATGTGGCTACGCAGAAGGTAGAAGGGAGCGTGGACCCCTGCGTAGGCTGCCACCCAGAGGCAGTGGAGTGGGAGGAGCAGGGTGTGGGTGACAAGGAGGAGAACATGGAGGAAGCCTCTGGGGCTGAGGTCGGTGTGGAGGGTGAAGCCTCGGGAGGAGGCGACAGAAATCCGGTAGGACAGAATGATGGTGCTGACACCATAGAGGCCCAGGAAACTGAAGGAGAGGGACAGCCAGAGTTGAGAGGAGGAGATCAAGATGAGAAAGAAAGGACCCCACAGGTTGGCTCTAGACAGGGCCAGTCAGGTGAGGCTTCTGGACACAGCAGCCCAGACCAACAGGAGAGGCCCATGCCACCCCCTGCCCCGGGTGGAGACGCCCCTGGCCAAAGGTCAGGCTTGAAAACAGCCCCCTCCTCATCTAGAACATCATCTCTGGGAAACTGCTCTCGGCTCTCCCAGAAAGGCTCCGAAGAGGAGCCTTCGAAGGGAGACATGAGGACCACTGCAGACGAGCCCAAGGGAGTCCCTGGTCCAGAGAGAACAGTCATAGGCATGTATCCAGAAGGCTCCACTTCTGAGCAAGAAGGGGCCACTTCGGGCTCAAGGACTCCAGAGCAAGGGACAGAAGAAGGTCTGACTCCAGAGCCGGGGGCAGGCCAAGGAAAGGTAATTAAAAGTCTTGCTGGGACAGAAATGAAGTTTAAAAACCTAAGCACAAACACAACAGATGGCTTTGGCCAAGATGATTTAGATTTCTAGAGCTCCAGCTATGAGACAGTCATGAGTCTGGAGCTCTGTTTTTATCCATATTTTGTGTGCAAACTTGAGCATGGCTCAGCTCTCTGGAGATGTACAAAGAGCACGGGGGAAAGATCAAGGATGTGCCAAGGCCATAGCCACACCTCGCTGCCCCTGGGTCCTGAATTCTGGAACTTCAGAGGGCCTGCTGGCCTGTCCTGCATACTGTGTGCAGGAGGTTATCTCAGATCTGCACTGTTCTAGGAGGTCGGCCCACCCCCTCCATCTGCCTGCTGAGCCCAAGAGGATAGAACTGATTGGAAATGTTCCAGGAGAGATTTTGTTTGTGTGTTTGTTTTTTGCTAGCAAGTGTTTCTCTCATTCTTTTGCCTATTGATCTCCTGTTATTTTTCTCCTTGGCCTCTCTTGGCACTCACCTCATTCGACTTTGAGGTGTTTTTCTCTAGTCTTGAATATATTTGGTGACTCTGCAGATGGGAATAAATTCAGGGAGAAGCAGATAATTTCAGGGTCATTGGACAAAGTTTGTTCTCAGCTCAAAAGTCCAAATGTATTTCCTTAATTCACACGTATATATTTACATATATATATTTACATATATGTATGTAATAGAAAAAAGTGGAAAATGCAGAAAAGCAGGAGAAAGAAACGTAGTCACCTGTGATCCCGTCACTCAGATAACTTGTGTTAGCAATTTGATGTTTTGCCTTCTCATCATTTTTCTAAGCATTTGATAGTGTTTTTTTTTAACTTGACAATATAAGAATTTCCCTGATTTATCTCCAAATCTTCATAAACCTCTTTTTAATACCTGAATGTTTTTAATACCTGAATAACCCATTATGAGAATATAAAATACTCTATTGCACCATTTCCACCTTGTTGACCATTTCAATGGTTTCCATCGTTTTTTTCTTAAACCTTTTTTTTCCCTCTCTGAACTGCAGACAATTTCCATAGGATAGATTCCCAGACATGGAGTTACTCTGTCAAAGAGTACCCACTTTTTAAAAGACTCTTAATATCCTGCTGCCAAATTGTTTTTCTAAAGGTCTATATTCTCATTTACATCACTCAGCCAGAAACCTTCTCATCAGTGTTTGGTTCGGTCATTAAAACGAGAAATCTTTTGTTTATTTTGTGGGCAAAAAATAGGACCTCATTTTAGTGAGGTATTATTTGGATATATTTGCTAATGAGATTAAAGAGTTTTCTAGGTTTTTAAAATAGCTAATTGCATATAAATTATATATGCATGCCTTTTGCCCCTTTTCCAACTGATATTCTAGCTTTATCAAAATAAATTGATTTATATGTGCCCTTTATGCTATTTTAAAAATATTCTATTTTTCATTTTTGAGATTTAAAAAAAAAATGCCCTTTCTCCATATTCTTCTATAGCAAGCCTTGGCCCGGGTCCGGTCTGGGTAGGGAGCTTCTTGATGGGGCAGAATTTCCTTGACTGACTCTCACCAGCACTCTGCTCGTAACATGACCATTTTGTGTAGTCAGACTTATTAAAATGGAATTGTGCTACAAGAACAGCTATTGGTCACTGGTTGTTTAAATGTTAATACTATAAATAAATAAATACATAAATAAATAAATAAATGATAAAGCTAACAAGCAAGCAAGCAAGCAAATGTTGGGTGTAGGTTGAGGTGTCGATTCATGCCTGCGGTCATCTGTTCTGTTCTGTTTCTCAGTGCTGGAGACGTCCATAATAAAATCTGACATGTTTTAAAAATTTCTGTGAAGGTGATTCTTTAAAAGTTTTTACATTAAAACACACTGTGTGTGTGTGTGTGTGTGTGTGTGTGTGTGTGTATGTGTATGACATGAACTGGTATCTTAGCCAGAAGCCCCAGTGGAACAGATTGCATTGTGAGCTTGGTTTAGATTTAGTGATATGCAGGGTTGTCCAGAACTTGTCATTATTGGTTAACATAGAGTTTCTACTATGCACCCTTTCTGTGTTCTAGGTCCTCAGTCATTTATCTCCTAAGAGATAGTCCAACATCTTTCATAATCTGCTCTCTCCCGGAAGACAGAGACAGCCATCTCTGGCACCTGCTGATCTGGCACTTATTAAAATGGCATTGCCCATTTGCGGTCGAGAGAATGCAGTGGAGAGAACATGGGCCTTGGTGTTGGATGACCTAGGCTCAAGTGCCTAGGTTTCAAGCACCTCAGTTTCAACATCGGTGAAATGGCAGAAGAAATGTTTTCTTCACTGAATTCTTGAGAAGTAGATGACATATGAGATAACGTGAAACTTTATTACACGTATGATGGGGGAACACCAACATTTTAATCAGAACGGCTATGTTTTGATGTCTATTTTGTGGCAGGTACCATCTTAGGCATAAATGATTCCTTTTAATCTTCCCAGCATGTCTGCGAAATAGGCAAGTTGACAGCGTCATCCCCATTTCACGAACGAAGTGACCGAGATAGGGAAGACTTACATAAAGCATGTCTGAGCTCACACAGCTAGTCAGGGGCAAAGCCAGGCTTTAAACTAGGACATTTCAGACTCTAAAGTCTATGTCCTATTCCATTGTATCATATTTTCTTCATTTCGATTCAGGTCCTGTAAAAAATAGCTTGACTAAAGGTGATCGACACTTCGTGGAATGAATTTACTGCAAAATAGTTAAGACTTAGGAAAGTAAATGAGATGGGGTTTTTTGCTCAACTGATTGCATTATGTCCTTAGTAATGTTCTACTTATGAACAGATATCGGGAGCTGGAGATAACCTGGTTTTATAAAGCTGAGACTGAAACTGAAAAGTTATCTATTCATGGGATCTTCCTTTTAGTTACAAACTCACCTGTCTTAAGCCCTCAAATATGTCTGACCTTTACATATATATTTTTAAAATGCTGTTAAAGGAAAACTGTGTTTTCTTCTGACTTGGAGATAAAGACTTTCAGGGCCATCAGCGAAGGTGAGGACGAGCCTCCCCTGCCCCGGCCTTTCTGCAGTAACCGTGTTGCACAGCCAGGCACAGGCCTCTGAAATTTAGCGCTGCTGGAAAATCTTGGTGTTCCTGTCCCCTTGCCTCTCTCCCGACTCAAAATTTGTTTCATTCATTACTCTGCCTATTGCCAAAGTGCTTACAGTATCAATAACTATGCAAACGTTTTTAGCCAGTGGGTTTTCCTTAAAGTAAGTGGGACAGGAAAGTAAGTGGTGGTGGAAAGAAATCAGGCCCCTCAACCCAGTCCTTGTTGTCCAGCTGGTGGGGATCATAGATTCCAGCTCGAAAGGACCATCTTTCAGTGGCTGAGAACTAAAGACCTGGGTCCAGGTCCCAGGTCTAGAGATTCTGACTTTACTGATCTGAGCTTGGGTCCCAGAACAGCTATTCTGTCAAGCTCCTAGATGTATGTAATGTTCCATCGTGGTGGCCTGTCACAGATTTAGTCCAGCTTTCCATTTGCAGGTGAGAAGACGGACCCATCTTGCAAAAGAGAATCTCCTGAATCATGCAGCTGGATAAGTGGCCACACTGAGAGTAGCTAGCAGGCCTTTTCTGTCTCTCACTTCATATCCCCGCTTCCCAGAGCTGAGGGAGGCCCTGCAGAGAAATGCAGCAAGCAGCAAACCTGCTCCTATGCAAGCCAGACCCGTGCTCCCCTCACCTGCATGCATACCTGTCTTCCTCTTCGCCCAACTCCCTGTGTCTGAGTCCGTCCCTGAAACCCAGGCTTTGTCTCCAGAAGGGTCCTGCTAAGGTGACCAGGGGAGAGGTAACCTGCTTTTAGTCTTTGAAGCCCTCAGTACAGTGCAGCTTGGAGGGGGTCATGTCCTGAGAGGTGTCCAAACAAAGCATGGGCTGGGGATTTTTTCTTCACTTTAATGAACATGTCAACCACCTGGAAAGTGTCATTAGTATGGATAGTTCCACTCAGGAAATTCTGGTTCAGTACGTCTGAGGGCGGTCCCAGAAGTATGCATTTCAACAAGCACCTGGAGGAAAACCCACATACCCCCCTATCCAGGTGCCTGCGTTCTGCGCGCTGATCATTCCCCAGGACTGGGGGTCCTTGGAAAGGCTGAATATCCCTCACTTTCCCTCGCCACTCAGACGAGCACACACGCACATGAGTGCACATAGACACACACAAGTACACACACACACACGCATACACACAGACTATTAGCTTCCCTGTTCTCCCTCATTATGTAGCCTCCACAAGGGATAGTGCGGGTCAGCCACAGCCAACCTTTCTCTCTGTCTCCCTCTCCTGAGATGCAATTAGGATGGGTGAGGAGAAATCTCCCTCCCCTGGCCCTCCTACCCACCTCCACTGTCCAAAGGCACAGCTGGCAGCTCCAGCCCCTGGTTGTCCATGGGACTCACCTGGAGCAGGCATGGACCCAGGCCGCCAAGGTCCTTGAGTTCATGCCCTCACTAACCCAGCTACCCAGGTGAAGTGACCCAAACCTGTTTCATGACTTCCACTGGAAGGCGTCAGGCATAGCCTCACGGGGTAATTGGCCCAGGGTTTCAATGCTCTACCCAGGGCCCCTTCCCAGCATCAGGACCAACCCAGGGACAGATACCTACTGGGTGCAATGCGTGGAAGGGTGGAAAGAATGAGAGTTGGAAAGTGACTCAGTCTGAGCTGAGCCCCAGCATCCAAGGGTCGAGAGGGCACCACCCCGCGATAATCCTTGCCACAACCCTACAAGGGTGTCTTATCACCACTTTATGAATGAAGAAACTGATTCGGAGATGAGTCATCCAAGGACGTATGGCTGGTAGATGCCGAAGCCATGATGTGAACACAAACCTGACCCTCTTGCACCTGGGCTTCCTCTTCCATGCAGCCTGGCCCCAAGTCCAGTACTCCGATGGTCCTCTGGCCTCACATCCCTAGGCTAGGCTTCGAGTCCCCGCATCTCCCCTTGGAGCCCCACTGCCAGATGCCAGCGGGATGGCTGCACCTCTGGCCCCATCACGGTCTTGCCCTTGGTGTGTTGGGCTGAATTCCAGGTTCTCACATCTTGTCCCAGCTAGTACCTTCTTACCCCAAGACTCACCCTCCTGGGGGCGTCCCTGATACTTCACTGGCCTGTCCCTCACTGAACCTGTGACTTTCCAGCTGTGGACAGCCTTGGAAAAGCACAATGACTGGGGATGTGTAGGGGCCAGGATGCTGGACGCCCTGCAACACACATGGGCCAGTCCCTCACAGGGGTGGGCAGCCCCACCCCACACATCACAGGTCCTGTTATTGCTGCATTTTTATAATTGAGGAGACTGAAGTTCAGGAGCATAGTGGCTTCCTCAGAGGCACAGGGCTAGGAGCAGATGAACATCCCTCTCTTGATTCTGACTCTTCCCACCGTATCCCAGAAAGAATGCGATCACTTCTCAACGTTTTCAGGCTGGCTTGGGAACACCCTGCCTTAAGGCAAAGGGATAAACTGGGTGACCTCTCAGAGCTTCATCAATCACAATAGTTCCGGGAAAGGACCAACCCAGGGACAGATACCTACTGGGTGCAATGCGTGGAAGGGTGGAAAGAATGAGAGTTGGAAAGTGACTCATTTCTTGGAAAAGCGTGAACCCCACATCCTATTTCGTTCTGCCCCAGCACGATGAGCGTTTCCTTGCCCAGAAGACAGGCCCAGACAGGACAGGCAGCTCCAGAAAATGTTGGGGACCCAGGGGTAAAGAGAAAGCTTTATAGCTCTTTTGTTATGCCGTCAAGGAGCAATTATCTCTCTTCCTCCGTTGATCTCAGCCTTCTGAGCACACCTGACCTTCACAAATGCATGTCAGAATCGAACCTCCAAAGAGTTCTGAATTTAAGTAGTGAGGGTGAGGAGATAAATTGCCCACAGGATAAACCGAGTGGACTCCCTCCTGGGCCCAGGGCTCCTTGCAAAACCCTACCATGAAGCTAGGTAGTGTCCAGTTCATCCTGGTCTTGGAGACTACACTTTCTGCCATTGGGTGCATTGTAATCGGATGTCGCAACAGCACCACGAAGGCTGATGATGATACTGTTTCCCTGCATTACTGGGACCTGCACTTCAGGGCTCACTACTCATTAGGATGATTGATGTTTGTTAGTTCTTTCATCCAACATATGTTGAGCAACTGTTCGATGCCATGTGCCAGCTCCTGAAGATGCAGAGATTAAACCACTGCCCCTGATGTACCTCGCTCCGTGCACCCGAATGTAGAAGTCACTCCCTGGGGTTCGTGCTCAGTGGCGATACCCTCCTGATATGTAAGCAGAACGGCAGAGCAGTGCTGCTGCTCCACGTGCACGTTGGTGGCGGTGACGGCAGACACTCCAGACGACGGCGGAGAAACCTGCTGGGAGGGGCGGTGGAAGTGGCCTCCACAACAATCGCAGCAGCCAAAGGCCAGGCTGCATGAGCCATGTGACTGGTGGTCGTGGTGACCTGGGTATTCTCCGGACAGAAAGAACTGGAGCCAGGATGGGGCAAGTTTGTAATGAGTTGAGACCAGGAGTCAGGGGGCTGTAGGTTGGGGGTGGCAGCAATTAGGAGAAACTGCAGGGAGTCATGGTAAGTGTGTGAGGGGGGTGGGTGGTCTGTGGGTAGTGGGTGTAGAGCAAAGAGGGAGCTGAGAGTCACAGAAATGCTGTCTAATTGAGAAGGGTCTCTGATGACCCCCCAAGCCAGCGACCTGACAGACACCAGTTCTGAAAGGCAGAAGCGTTTTTGTTAGAATGCAGGAGGGTGGGAGTGGGAATGGAGCTTTGGCCAGTGTGAGGACAGGCTTCGGCCCAGCTGGCAGCTCAAGGCTGGCCCTGGCTCAAAGATCCAGCCTGCCACCAAGTCCCAAAAACAGACCCAGGAAGGAATGACTGAGCATCTAAGAGAGGTGAGCGTTGCTGTCGGGCTGGGGAGCAGCCAGATGCGTCAGAGAGAAGCCAGGACCATCGGGATCCCTGGGTACCTGGGGCAGGGAGTCCAGGCCCCCACGAAGAGTGTGGCCTTCTCTATTCGGGGAGTTTCCACTGGAGGCCATGCACTCTGACAGTCAAGATGGCCTGGCTCTGTCCCTAACCAGCAGAATGGCCTGGGGTACCCATGTCCTTGGGGTGTCCAGCCATTCCTTCCTAGCTTGAGGAGCCAAGGATTCACAAGACCCTCCCTGTGGTTAGCAGCCAGAGCAGAGGAGCCAGAGTGAGAAAGGGTGGCTCCCATCCTACCCAGAAACACTTGGCATCTAGGGCTGGTGACAGTGAACTGCTGGAAAAGCACTGCAGTTTTCCAATTCTCCGGGTCGTAGAAGCAGGAGACCTTCAGACCAAGAGGGCCGTACACCTGCTGTATCTTGGCTCTGCCATTTATACGCGTGTGTCCCTGGAGCTTGTATAGCCTAGTGGCCTCATTTGACAGGTAAAAGCACAGAGGTCCAGAAAGGTCATGCCCAGGCCCAAGGTCACATAGCAAGTCGATGCAGAGTCAGGCCTAGAAACTGGGTTTCCTGATATGCAGGCCCACGTCGCCTCCACGGCTCAGAGGCCAGACTGCCTCCTCTGCAACCGTGAGTGAGGACACGGGCAGGGAGGGCAGCCTCCCAGCCTAATTAGAAGCTGTAGAGGAGAGGGGACATGGGGGGCCATGCTCGCAGATTAGCGCCCCCTCCATAGATCATAGGCACGCCAAGGACATAATAAATAATCTGCCCAAAGGTTTTAAAGGTAAAAATCAGCAAACCATTAATAACGTCCCCGGCTCCATACATCACGCTGAAATCTTCCCATTACCGCTCCCTGAGCCAATTCGCATTTTCCAGGCTGTTTTTTTTTCGTCCCTTTCCAGTGTGTTCTGCCATAGGCTTGAAGCCCCTCCCTGCAGCCTGCTGAGTGGGAAGGATGAGAGTGTGCAACCCTTCCCGATTCACCACAGAGGCTCTGCTCCGGTGTGTGGAGGGATGAGCGAAGGAGAGGCGTCCCCCTCTCTTTCTTGAGACCCCATGTTTCTGCTTCCGCTTTTCCTCGAGATGCATGGGAGGAAGTTTGCCTACCTGCCCCTCACCCCTGCCTTTAGGTAGGAATAACTCAGGCCTCTCTCTCTGAGAGAGAGGTTCGATTAATTAATGCAACAGAGTCACTTTAAATCAGAAAAGTGCTGCAGGCTGCACTTTCCAATCCCTGGTGTCCCGTTGCTCTGAGGAGGCAGCAGAGGAGACGGCAGGGAGCCGGGGCCCAGGCTCTAAGCTTTGGGTGCGTTGGCTGCAGTTTATCGTTTGAGGGGAACCAGTGGTATCAAACAAATCAGGAGCTGGAATGGGGAAAACTAGGAAGCGAAAACCTTACCCAGCAGCCTGACGGCCTGTGACGTAGGGCGGCATTGGAAGATGGTGACAGTGTGGCACTGCAGGAGGCCGTGTCAGCCCCATGTGGCCTCAGCTTCTTCAGTTAGAAAACGCAGCCCTTTGCAGCGGCCACAGGCCACTTTCCGAGGGTTCTTTGAAGGGTATGTGGATTGAGTAGCTCCTAAAACTGCCCCAAGAATTAAGTGGTTTCTTGGGTGTAGGATCAACCCTGAAGACAGAAGAATTCCATGTTAATTACTGTTCCCTCTTACGAAGGTCCCCTACGAGACCACTATATGGTGACTTTCTTGGAAGTGTGAGGAAGGGGATCCCGTCTCGGCCCTTGCGTGACGTGAGCCGGATGACCTTGGACCAGCCCCTTCACTCCTGTGGAACTGTTTCCTCATCTGCAACATTCCGAGAGTCCCTTCCCGCTCTGACTGTTGGGCTGAGTCACCTCCCTGACTTTCCCATCAAAGAACAGAGCCAGGTGCTGGTTCTGCAGAACCTTTGGATTCGTCCTAGGTTGGGGCCTGGGATCTGCCAACCTCAGCCTTTTTCAGGCTTCGCTGAGACATAGACCTCTCCATGACTCGGCGTTCTGTTTCAGTCCCCCCGAAGTGGGTGTCAGAAGTCCACCCGTCCACACCTCTCATGTGAGCAGCACTGCGTGTTTTGCAAAGCCCGGCCTGGTTTCCTTCGGCCCTCAGGATGTTCCAGTGAGTAAGCGGGTGGGTCTGCTATACCCATTGGATGGATGGGGAAGCTGAGATGGAAGGGTGAAGGGAAGGAAATCCTGTAAGAGGCTTCCTGGGGAGAATACCTCAGGTGGTGACAGCCAGTAGTGGGGGCTTCTGAGAGCCCCAGGAGACAGATGTCTGCTGGACAAGGATAGTCCCTCTTCGTGGATAAAGGATGTGTCCCTGGAGCATCCGAGGGTTTGGTACAGACCACACACACTGTGGACCAACTCAATGGGAATCACATTTCACAAAAAAGACTCAAATCCCTTGGGCCTGCGTGTGCCGCCCCGAGCTGACTCCGCAGGGTGATTTGAATCAGAGCCCGAGCCGGCAGAAAGAAGACTGGGCCCCACGACTACCGAACGTGCTGACTTCTCTCCTTTCCAGTGGGAGCTCTCAAAAGCCCAGTGTCCTCCTGGTGGGACTCCAGGACCAGATCAGCTCAGCACCCTGTGTCCTGAGGGAAGCCTCAGCCCAGTGCAGGGGCCATGGGGTCACAGTGGCAGACCTCGAAGGCCCTGCTGGCAGACCCCTTCCGTCACGCCTTCTCTGCACCTATAGTTGGCCCGACTGCCACACTCTACCTACCAACCATGTAAAATTCAGGGCGAGTTACCAAGGTCTCCAAGCCTCGGTTTACCCATCTATGACAATGGGCCTGACCCCTCCTGACTAAGTGGTTATGAGAATTAAATGGCATGATAAATGTGGACATGCCATAGTAAATATTTAATAAATAAGTTATTACCGTGACGGGTCGGAAATCATTTGTCTGAAGAGGCATAGAATGCTCCCGGAGTTCAGCCGCGGAGAGAAAACATGTTCAGACTGGAGGAGAGTGAGCTGGGAAAGGGTTTCACAAAAGAGATAGTTTTTGATGGGCACTTTGAAGAAACAGCCGGGTTTGACCTGGAGGAGTCGGGAGCTGAGGTGAGGAGATTCCAGGGGATGGGACAGAAGAGTCAAAGGTCAAGAGGCTTAGGAGGCAGAGAGGGTCCAGCCTGACCCAACACGGACGTGTGTGGGGAGGGCTGAGTGTTTGGGCCTGGATGCCTGGCTCCAAAAGGCCTCAGCCATCACCTTGGGCTGTGCTCTGCGGCTAAGGTGTCAAATCTGATGATAGAATGCGCTTTGCCACCAGCCGTCCTGAGAGACTCTGGCTTCCCTCAACTCCCTGTCACCGTGACAAACCCTCGGCCCCCTCTCAGACCTTGATGGATGGCTCCTATGCTGGATTTCATACATCTCCGTCTTCCCCAGAAGCTGTGACACGAGTAATTGGTGTCACCTCTGTTGATTGCATGCCAAGTGCTGACAAAACAGTCTGTAACAGGGAGCTCCGTGTACTGCCTTTGATCGTGGGGGCGAGGGAGCTGCTGGAACTGACCTGGTGCGGCCCCAGCTCTCTAGGGGTGACCAAGGCAGAGGCGGCTGGCCCAGCTGGACCAGCTGGGAACAAATGCAAAGGTATCCTGGCCTTGATCTGGAGAATGTGCTAGAATCTTTCTAAACTGATGCAGCTCGGTGCTTGGTATCCAGAGTTTGCCCCCAAGGCTGCACCTGGTGTCTGACACACACCTCTCTGATCAATGTAGTCCACGGATGCTCAGCATCCTGGGGACGTGGAGGCGGACACCCTCTAGAGGTCCCCTGGCTCCTGCCAGCAAAGCCGCTATCCTCTCCCTGTACAGACAGATGATGCATCTAAGGTTAAATGAGTTTCACCTACAAATACAGATTGAGGTGTGGGTGAGGGATGGTATTTGGGGGTGTGGGGACTTAGAAAGGTAAAAACCAGGTCCCCTGCTCATGACCATGTAGACCTTGCATTGGCGGGGTCTAGCATGGCTGGCTGTACTGGGGCCTTGAACTTTCTGACCTTCAGGGTGGAGAGGGGCCAAGTAGCCTCTCAAACTTCTCATCTTTCACAAGAGGATGGCACCCCACGCACCACAATCAGCTTAGCAGAGAGGTCTGCTTTGAACGGGACCACAAGGGCCCTCCCAAGTATGCCAGAGAGAAATACCTCCCACCAGAGAGTTCAACTGAGAGAAACAGGGTCCGTGGAAGGAAGCCTGGCGTGTGAAACGTCCCCTTCTCTCAATACACTAGAAACTGCCCCTTAAAAATATGCCTAAAATTAAGCTGAAACAGCAGACAGCTGCATCCAGGCACCGTATCCCGGCGTCCTCCTGCAGCGGCCTTTCTTAACGGCCTCCTGCCTGACGGGGAGAGAAACTCGGAGAGGCAGGCTCCCCTCCCCGGAAAGGCACCCACTGCCTCGCTCCGAATTCTCTCCCTGAGGACTTGGGGCAAAAATTGGTCTTCGGTTTTAGTATCAGAAATAACTTTTTCGAATTTCACGGGGTTGTTTGTCTTTTGGTCCTTCCAAACAACAACTTGCAACGGATCATGTTTCCCATGGCGACGGCTGCGCTGTGGCTCCTCCAGCCTGCATGCCGGACTTCACGGCAAAAACCGCTGTAAACGTACCCTCCCTCCTGGCCCCACTTTACTTCCCTTCCCTTGTGTTCTTTTCCCCTCAACTTTTTCCCTTATTTTATCCTCTTATATTGTCTGTATCCTACAGGTTTGTTTATGTTTCTTTATGTCTTTTTCTGTATAAGGTGAGCTAAGCAATGAGTAAACAGACACCGTCTCAGTTCCCTTGGTCTGAATTTTGTACAGGAAAGAGGCAAAGATTCTTCGAGATGCATCCTTTATCCTTTGGACCAGCCCTCCCGTGGTCTCTAAGTCTGGCCAGAGGGGTGGGGGGTGGCTGATTACATATTCTACACACATTTGTTCCATACCAACCACATGCCATGAGCCAGAGACAGCACGGCAGTGGCACTCAGGGCACCTCAGTGGTCACTCCTGGCTGAAAGCAGAGGCAGCTCCTCTGGGCGACTTTGTCAGCACCTTCAGGCACTCAGTAGCTGAGAAGACTTGGTCTATGGTGGGCCAGAACACAAGTGTTTGTCTACCTGCTGCCCCCCTCCCCACCCCGGTGCCCAGGCCACCTGAGTGATTGGCAGCCCTGTCTGGGTGTCCTCTGTGTCCGGACTGCTCCGAATGGCCTAGGGGGTGTCGAAGAGCCTTCCTGCTGGGCGTTGAATGGGCAGAGAAGCAGGAGAGCGAGTTAGAGGTCCAGGGCCTCCTGGGATCAGCTCTGTGGTCATCCTGGGAGCCACTCTCTCCATGTTCCAGCTGTGGGACACTTGCCCTCCTGACCATGGAAGACTGGAAGGTCCCTTCTCCAGTTAATGATTTCCTGTCTGCAGCTGCCCCACCCACGGAGAGAGCTGGGGTCTCTGGGGTGGGGGAGGGGGGGTTGAAGCAATGGGAGGGACGGTCTCCCACCAGCCCTCCTTCCTGGGGCACCGGGCAACTCCCCTAGCCGCCTCGCCACCAAGCAGTCTCCGGCCTGGCCCCTGGGACTTGCAGATCCTTCCTCGATCCCGCCTGGCCTGGGAGAGTCCCCGCAACCCGACTCATTGTCCCACCCCTGCCACTTTTCCTCTGCCGCATTGTTCCCGTTATCAGCATCCTACACACTGCAGCGGCTGCACAGGAAAGCGTGGCTGCCGCTGAGGCCGCTGCCGAGGCCGCTGCTGGGGCCCAGGTGTCCCGCTGGCCGGGGCTGCCTGCACAATCGTGTCCCCCTGGGGCCTGTCCCAGAGTCCCGGCCATCTGCTTGGGTGGTGGAGTGCACGGTATGTGGCCATGCTCTATTTGTGATACCTTGGTTCTTGGTGTTTGGGGTGGAGGGCAGGAGACTCTGGGCCCACATGCTCCCATTTTCCAGGTAAGCTATCAGAGGCATGCGCAGTCTGTCCACCAGGGTCCCTACTCAAAGCGGACTTTCCTCCTCGGTTAAATGCAGGTCTGTCTACTTTATTAACAAGACCAAATAAGGCCGAGGAAATGAGAGCGTGACCGGCACTCGATGCCCACAGTTCCTGGGCCCTTCCTGAAGTGAGGGGTTTAGATTAAAGCCGGCCTAGTAAAACAGCTCCTTTCCAGAGTTTGGGGGAGAAGGATCCAGGGGAAGGGAGGAGAAACCCCAATTTGGGTCTGCATAGGGCTAGAATATTGCGGTATACATTCAGCAAATAGAAAGGACACCCAATTAAATTTGAATTTTAGATAAACAAAAAATGGTCTGTGAAATATGAGTATGTCCCGTGCAATATTTGGGACATACTTACAGTAAAAAATTTTTCTTTGTGTATTTTATCTGGCAACTCTATATAAGACTCCCTCGTGGGGTCCAGAAGGGGATGGGTCTTTCTGGATCTGTCTCATTCCTTAAGGTTTCTCCATAGCACCTTTTTCAGAATCTTCCAGAGGATCCCTGCAAGCTGGAGGTGGCTCTCCATTGAGGGCACAGGGGATGCTTCAAGTCTAATGTCCCCAGAGTAGCCTCGGCCAGACGTTCGAGCCCAGAGCTCTTTGCAGCCTCCGGAAGCAGGGCCACCTCCTCAAGGGGTGCGGGTGCATAGCCTCAAGTGGTGCAGGAGCATGGAGAGAAGCGTCCAGAACGGGCCTGGTAATCCAGGTGGACCAAGGAAAGAACCCTGGCGGAGGAGCCAACGTTCTCCCTGCCAGCGGGGATGCCTCGCCCTCTGCTGGCAGATCCAGATATGACAGGGTTTCTCAGTCAGAGATGGTCCATCAGGAATTAATTGCCAGATAAACCACCTTTACCATCTCTCTTCAACTCTTCTTTCTTTATCTTCCCTACGAAAATCTGAATTGTGACTTTTCTGTGGGGAAAAAAAACTCATCCTCATGAAAAAGCTTATTCTTTTTACTCTAACCAAGCAGGAACTCAGACAAAAGAAAATATAAAGTGCACAAATTTTGTCTCCCAGAAGGAGTGCACTCAGAAACTTCTAGAAACAGAAAAGTACACGACAGTCTGTGAGGTAATGTCTCTCATTGTCTTTAATAGTGAGGGGAGCCTCAGGATGTCCACGGTGAAAGACGTCCTCGCCCCTCTTGACCCAGATCACCAGGGCGGATGCCATTATCTTGTCGACTGTACCAGGAACACAATTTTAAAGTCACTGGCTTTTAAAGTTGACTATTTGCTGTTTCCTTCTATGACATGGATAAGATGCTTCCTGTGGTTCCATTCTGTTTTAGCCGAAGGCACCTTCAAGCGACCAGAAATCTCAGGACACGATTCTCTATCTTCTACTCAACAGGCCCGTGACACAATTCCTGCAGATATCAGCCTCCAGACACCAGAGTGTAATGAGAGGGGCATAGCACCTCCAGCCCACGAATAGTGCTACTTCATGTACCGAATATAAGAAATAGCAGATACTTTTTCACCATCAAGTTATTTATACTCTGAATGGAAAAATGATGTGCTTGTGAGTTAATACAACTGTAAGGATTTATTACATATATATTTTGGGGAGGACCTCAATAATTTGGAGGCTTCTGAAAGAATGAAAAAACAAATCACAATAAATTTTTTAATAGACTTTATTTTTTTAGAGCAGTTTTAATTCACAGCAAAATAGAGCAGAAGGTACAGAGATTTCCCACGTACTCCCTGCTCCCCCAGCCTCCTCCCCGACACACAGCTTCCCTTATTATCAGCATCTCACTATTGTGGCACATTTGTTACAGTTGACGAACCTACACTGACATGTCATTATCACCCAAAGCCTGTAGTTCACATTGGGGCTGCTCTCAGTCTTATACATTCTATGGGTTTGGACAAATGGATCCACCATCATAGTATCATAGAGTAGTTTCACTGCCTTAAAAATCCTCTGTGCTCCACCTATTCAACCCTCCCTTCCCCTAATCCGGGCAACCACTGAACTTTTTACTTTCTCCATCGTTTTCCCCAAATGGGGTATTTTTAAAAGGTGAAAAACTCCACGAGTATAATGAAACCAGAAAAGTAATTCAGACAGGCTTCTGGCTCTGTCTATTTCAAATCTGTGTCTCCTCTGCTTTGTACATGCTTCCAGTGCTGGGAGCCTTAAGGCATATTCCCACAGAGGCACGACTTCCAGCCTGACGCTTTCACCCCAGGGCACTGGGGGGACTGCCATGAGATCTGCCTGGGGTCTGCCTGGGAGCCATTTCTATATCAGGACAGTTAGCAATCTTTAACTACATGGAAGTAGTTGAAGTATGTGTACATATGGCAAGTATGATGGAGGGAAAGTCAAAGTGGAAACAACAGTCTTGACCAATTTGTCATCAAAATATCTTACTTTTCCAAATTTCACATAACATGTGCTGTTTGAATACGTCTTTAAGGCACTCCGGCTAGCGATGAGGGGCTCTGACTTCACGGTAAAGCTTCCACTGCATACAGACCAAGAAGAAACCTCAACACAGATAAGGTTAACACTACCCGCAAAAATGTGGCCAAGTATTTAGTGAATAACACTGGTTATTTTCAGTGTTTCCAGTGTGTTGGGGACATTTTCCAAAGCATAGCCCTATAATAATGATTCTCATTTTTGCATGTGTTTTATAAAAACCGGACTTCTGACCTGTAAGCCCAATAAACAACCAAGCACTCTTTATTTATTGTTTAGAAGATCTAGCTGTATCCTGAACTCTCAGAAATGTTAAACGTAATCTGCCAATGTTCAAATTGGGCCCAATTTGTACTGTTCCAGACCTACTCTGTGCCCCACCCCAAGGACGTGAACATAGCAGGGAATGCTGGGTAAACAAGAATAATAGAGGGAAGGCATCTTGGGGAAGTAATTCAATCTGTTGCAATATGAACATGAGGTTCAAAGTCAATGGAACAGAACAAGAGGAAATGTAACACAATGGGTGCAGGTTGGTTTAAGGATTTCTTGACAAGGACGACTGCTTCAACAGGACTGAGTTCCCAAGTAAGATAGGGGAGGGCTTGTGAACTTATGACCTTCTCATCTAGTGGGCTGGTTTGGACATGTTTTGGAGGAGACATGAGAACCACAGTGAGATGACCACTCTTGGAGCATCTGAATCCTTTCTCTTGTCCTAGGTTCATGTTTGGATTGTAGGTAAACAGTGCCCTCTACTGCTAAGCAGCTTTCATGACAGCTCTCAGGGCAACAGGTGTCCCATGGGGGCTCTGTCTACAGGGAACTCCCAAAGGGGAGGGTAACAAGGTGGAAATGACGGTTTGAGCCATAGGACACCAAGAGCCTTTAACAAAAACAGAAGTTTCTGCATCAAATTTAAAGAGAACCAGGATGCCCTACCCCAAGGTATCCAGGCTGTTTTTCCACCTACAACTGCATCTCAAGGACTGCAAGCTCATAATGGCCCTAAAAATCCAGGTTGGCAAGTGCTTACCCCGCCAGGTACCAGCTGGGAGGCCTGTGCCCTCCAGGAGCTCCCAGCCGAGTCCCAAGCACTTGATTCTCTGATGCGCCAAGTTTCTGCTGTGAAGGAGGCTGCTCCCCGTGGAGATCTCAGAGTCTCCAACTGCTCTCCGTCTCTTCTCTAAACTCCTAGGCAGCTGAGGATGGGAAGGGAGAGCCTGAGAAAAATAAGGCCATGATAGTTAACCAGGGACCTAGAGGGCTTCTTGAAAAAAGGCCACTGGCATGGGAACCACCTCAAAAGATAATAAATAACAGTGACGGACAGAAGCAGGCATGAATGCCTCCCCTTTGATCTTCCGTTTCCTCCACAAGGGTCTTGGCGCCTGGGTTCAACGCTGACTTGAGCATTTTGTTCTACTGTTTGGGCCTCGGTATAAAAACACAAACGCCAACTTCCTTCTGAAGTCCAGGCAACCCAATGAGAACCAAGGGAAGCTCTCCAGCTCTCCAGGGACAAGGTCCTGCTTGATCCCCACCCCCCCACCTCCAACTTTATTAAGTCTATGTCCGGGGAATCTTGGCACCCTAATCTATGCTGAGGTTCAGGTGGAGGACTTGGAAAGTGAAAAGCCAGGCTTAATATCCTATGCATAGAGTAGTTTCACACACACACACACACACACACATACACACACACACACACTCCTCTGACTGTAAATACAGGATTCAGCCTATAAAAGAAACAATAAGAGCTGGATTCAATGAGGTTCCCCAGCAAATGGAGTGTTTAGGGTTTTGTTGGGATTCTATTGTGTAGACAGGAGTTTCTTAACACAGTAAGACAGCAAGCGGCTTCCTGTTATGGAAACAGCCAAACCCTGACATTCAGAAAGTCAATCTATACAGCAACTGGATAAACAACCAAGATAAAGATCGGCCATAATGGGCACAATAGCCAAAATGGGATTGCTTGGAGAAAAGGGGCTGGCGCTGGCCCAAGCGATGCAGAAGAATACAAGCCATCTCCTGCTTAACAATCCCTATTCATTGCACCCTGGGCTTGTGCACACCGCCCTGTCCTGGCTGCGGAGTGTGCAGGTACACAGCCCCGTGCTATTTATAGCTGGCTCGCCTGGAGCCGTGTGTCTGGCTCCCTGGGTGACCTCCTGAAGACCCAGGGCACGGTATCAGGGCAGGTGTCCCCTGTCTTTGCCAGCACTGAGATTGGTGTCACACCCCAGGTCCCACCACTCATGGGGGTGAGCTCATCCAAGCCAGTCCTTGAATCTGGGTCTTAGGTTCCGCATCGGTAAAGGCCACCCTGATAATGTGTTCAGGCCACTGCGCTCCGTTTCCTCTGAGGGCTGCACAGAGGACAGGGCCTTTGGCTTACAGAAGAGATAGCAGAAATGGCTTTGTTTTATAAAATGTTTGAGTGCTGGGCTTAGCCTTTTGGCAATTTCAAGACTAGGTGCAGTGAAACTCACCCTCACCCCTTCAAACTGCTCTGTCACTGAGGGGATCCTGGTCCCCATTGCCCCTTACTCAGTGCATGTCCAGCTAGTTAACCTGCCCTGGGCATCATCACACTAACACGGAGACTGACCCAGTCCCTCTCACTAGGTGGACGGGATGGTCAACCCTGTGATCTGACCTGAGAAGCCTTGGAAGATCTTGCCAACCCCCAAATGTTTCACTTACCCACCAGCTTTTATCTGAAAGGAAGTGCCTACCATTTGACTCATTTCTTTGGGTTAAACTAAATGTTGGGGTGCATTGCAAGTGGGGACATTGTGTGAGTAGACCTCCTTGCGGCATGGACATAACCTGGGAAGGGGACCTAGGGCCATTGGGGTGCCCTACGGCTTTCTCCTGTGCCTAACTCGTTTTGTTTGGGAAGAGAGAGCAGGTCAGACAAGGCCTGGGAGGTTGGAGGGTGGCCGCCACCGGGACTGGGGTGGGACAGTCCAATGTCCGGCGGAACTGAGAAGCCTAGCTTGGAGTGATGAGGATTCTTGGAATTCTTCAGTGGACGGAGGGTAAGATCAACAGTTTTTCTTGCCTATAGTATTAAATTCTGAGGTCTAAGACAAAGGAGTTGCAAAACATTTAGAGTTTTTGATGGGCTGGAACTTACTTCTCAGAGCTAGCATTTCAGAGCTGGCAAGGACCTTAGTGGTCACTCTAGGCCAGAAATAGCAGCTTGAGGGAGGGCGTGACTCTCTCAAGGCTGCAGAATGTGAACTGCGGGACTGGACGGAGAACCCTGCTTTCCAAGGCCTGGCCAAGGACCCTGCTCAGAGATCTCTGTCCAGGATTCCCCCAATGCCCCTGGAGTTTCCTGCCTCCGCCCAGGAAGGAGGGGAGCCTGGCTCCCTGGGTGTTCCCTCCAATCCTTGCCCAGGAGCGAGGCCTGGCCTGGGCCGGGAGGAGCCTGTGACCTGTTACTGCCTTTCACTCCTGGTGGCTCCATCTTTCCTGCACACAGGGGAGAAAATACCAAGAGCCAGTGGAAGACGACCTTGAGCAAGAGAGTGTTCGGGTCAAGAAAATCAACCCTAGAACTCAAAAAGCACGACGCGTCCCGTTTCTGCAGCACGTTACCGTCCACCTTCCTTTCAACCTTGACAGTTTCCTCATGGTCGCAGTATCCCATTGTCCCATTCGACAAATGAGAAAAGCTAACACCACAGGGCTAAGGAGCGTCCGTAAATCTCCGTGCCCAGTGAGTTCTGGAGTCAGGATTCCATCAAGCCTTCGACTCCCAGCCCAGTGCCCAGTCCACTAAACCTTCCCAAACCTGAATCCACAAGTCTGAATCCACTTAAACACCCACAAAGTCCACCGACAGCAGGACCAGTGTTTACTTTGTTTGCCTCTATTCATTACAATGGGCAACTTTGAACTTGTGTTATATACCATTGTTCAATTGACATGGGTTCAGGCTGAAATCCGTGGTCCCGCTAATCATAAAGGTTCACACTGTCTTGATTCTCAAACAAGGCGAATTTGGCACGGCCTGCTGTGGTCCAAATTTCTCCATGGTGGAAAAATCAACTGCTTTCTATTACATAGACTAACGAAGATTTGGCCTGAGCAAGGGGCCAGAGGACAAGGCAGGCCCTCTGTCCGCCCCTCACCCTCTAGCAGGTTATTTGCTAGACCACAGCCTCCGACTTCTTGTTGACGACAATCAGCTCTGTGACCGGGAGGACAGCAAGTAGCTTCTGCCGTAGGACTTGGCATCGCTTCCCTATTCTTTTTTTCCTTGTGGGGCTCCCAGCTGGGGCAGGGCCTGGACCTGTGGCCTCTGCCATTCTCTTTGCTCTCATTGGTGATCGCAGACCCCAGATTCCAGTTTTCCGTCCAGCCTGTGTTTTCCCGTGGTGTTCATGTCAGGCGTTTAAATCCTTTGCCTCTGGAGGCAGACTGGTTGGTGTGTTCACGTGCTTTCACACAGCCCCGAGAGGGCGATGTTATTATGCAGAGCAGCAGGTGAAAGCTCATCAAGGCTTCATTTTTCATTTTGCGTCCTGATTCCACAGCTGATCCATGGCTGGAAAAGAAGCTCAGTTTGAATTGTTGGACTCTAGGCCAGGCGCTCTTTCCAGCACACTATGTGGCCCATTCCATGGTCTTAGGCCCATCCTGGTCCTGACCCAAGGAAACTCCCGGCCCTTCTGGATCAGCAGACTGCTGACCTGGCCTTCCCCTGCCACGAGACAACTCCAGGCTCCTTAGTCACTCTGCCAAGAATGGATCCCCCATTGCAGGGGCTACAGGTGAGATCTCCATCTTTTCAGAAACCATAGCACAACCTGTAGTATCATGAAGTCACTTCCAACACAGGCCAAGAAACTTGGTGCAGGTGACCTGCTTGTCCCTCAAGCCTTCCGTGGTTCCCTTTTGCCTACAGAGAAGAGTCCCGCCTGACTGGCAGTCATGACCTGGCTCCCCTGGGCCCTGATCGCCCAGGCTGCTGTCCCGTCTCCCTCTCCCTCATCCCCCTGCAGCCCTCCCTCCTCCTCTCCGTTTCTCCAAATCTTACTCGTCCTTCCAGCTCCAATTCACATGATGTCTCCTTTGTGAAATCTTTCCTTATGACCCTATTTTGCCAATGAGGGAATGGGTGATCAGTGGGATTAAATAACTTGCCAGAAGTTACACAGCTAGTGAGTGGTAAAATACAGATTTCAAACCAGGCCTGTCAGACTCCCAAATCAAGGCTCTTTCTACTAAGCTCTATCACCCTGTGAGAAGCACTTGGGATGATGTACTTAGGGCAACACCAAGTACGAGTGCCAAAGACTTGCAAGTCCCCTACTCCTACCTGCTCGAGGGTAGGAAGCACGGGATGTGAATAGGGCCATGCCCACACTGGGGGTTCGGGCAGTCTAGGCCCCTAGACAGAGACCACAGTATTGACTGATGACAACAGCTGCCACTTCCTGTCTTTATCTATGACAACAGCTGCCATCTATTGAGACCTCATTGCGTATGGAGCACTCTGCTAATTTGAAATGCATCACCCCATTTAATCCTCGCTTCCACCTCACACGTTAGGTATTATTATATCTATTTTCAGAAGAACATTCTGCTTATAAAGACTTCGATTAGGCATTTCCTCACTAGTTCTCTTAACAACTGTGTGAGATACGGATGATTATTTTTACATTACAGTTGGCAAAGTTGAAGCTCTAAGAACTTCAGCCACTAGCAGAGTTGGGCGAGAGTCCAGGCCTGATAACGGTTCCCACCGGGCCGCTCTGCCTCGTTTGTTGGAGGATGACACAGAGACCCGCCGGACAGGAGCCCTGCGCTGACCCAGTGAGCATCAGTATCTGTGACTTTTGTGTGAGCTGAGTGGGTTTTCACGTTTAAGTGTAGGACAAGAGACAGGAGGTGAGGAAGGGCATAGTGTTCGTTCACAAGAGGACAGAGAGCTCGACAGAAGGTCCCACGAGGGGCAGTAGGCTGAGATGTGTCTGTGTAGGCCCAAGGACCCAGGTCCTGGTGCTCAGGATACGGAGTAATCAGGAGGGGAGAGGCTGGTGGAGAAGAAGGAATCCCCTCAGCTAGGAACTTTAACCACACTGTCCTCCCGGGCTTGGCATGTAAAAGTTGGAGCTCTGACTAGATCCCAGGAGCCAATCTCCAGCCTCTACTTCCTGGAAGGAAAGAACCTGGGGAAAGGAAGTCCTCTCTGCACCTCCCTCAGAGCCTTTGGCCCAACTCTGTCTTGGACCTGCAGAAAAGTAGGAACTTAGTTATCAAGGGAAATAGGCCCAGGGTGAGACCAGCCAAGGACCCCCTGAAGAAGGAACCTCCTGGGCGGGAGGGGCACTAGCAAAGGGAACAGAAGAAGATTTGGGTCAATTCTGCACAGGCACTGCGCCTGCTGCGACTGGGCATGAGCGAAACACAGACTCTGCCCTGAAGTGCTGACTCTCAGGGAGGGTCAAAGAGCCAGCCACAGCTGCGCCCGGCTAAATAAAATCTACCCAGTGCTCCATATATGTGTGCTGACCTCGACGAATATTTATGAAACTGGACTCCAAAGTAAAGAAGGAAACAAGATGGTGAACCCTTTACTAAAACGCAGGGCATCGGTGGTATACGCAAAGCCACAGGGGCGGTGCAACCTCCTTGACTCTTTTGGGCTCAGGAGAGCTGAGCAAGCCTCCAGGAGCATAAGGCATCTGACCTGGGCTTGTCGTTGCTTTCAGGAGCAATGAAGCAAGTCTCAGGATGCATCTCATGATGATGAGATGGTTAATCAACTAGGAATCCCAAACCCTGTGTTTCTTCTGTGTGTCTACAACTTCTCCCTGCCCCAGAGGTATAAAAGCAGGGGTCTTGCTGGTGGTCATATTCTTGTCCTGCTTCCACGGGGATTCTGTGACTAAATTTTTAGCCCTGTGGATGGCTGTTCTGTTGCTGGTTCAGCCACCTCACCGCCCTGGCAGCCACCTCAGGCCAAGTCAGAAACTCAGGTGCAAAACTACATCTGCATGAACTCATGGTGACCCCAACCCACCAGTTCTTCCCAACTCCCATCCTTCCCATCCAAAAAGCATGAGGAACAGAAGGAAATCTATGGTCAACACAGCCATGCCCAAAGTATTGTAAGGTCTAGGCCAAGGGGAGCTTGGGAGGGACGGAGGGAGGGGCTGTCCTGGTTTGTGCCTGAAGAGCTTTCTGGAAAGTGAGTCTGAGCTCAGTGTGGAAATTGCAAAACTGCAAGTGATGTGGTTTGGCAGGAGAAAGGGTGGGGGAGACAGTGCTCCAGGGTGGGAGGGAGAGCTGGGGCCAGTGAGGCTGCAGGGGGGCGGGGAGGCCCCCAGAGCAGCCGCTGGGTCTGCTGCTTCGCTCCAGGGCCCTGCCCTGGAGGGCGTCTGGGATTAGGGCACCCAAGCGCAGGTGGGAAAGACCCTCTCAGCTCAGAGCAGCACCTGCTTCCTGCTCTCAGTTTTTTCTTCTTCCAGGTAAAGGGATGACATCTTAGCAACCTTCGCTGGCTGGCCTTCCAAAGGGTGCAAGTGGGCCCCAAGGGGCACTGGAGCCATTGTAGAATCATCCAATAATAAAACTGGAAGCAATACAAAGAGTATCTCATTTAATTCCCTCATTTTACAGCTGAGGAAACTAATGGCCAGAAGGGAAGGTGCTCACCTAGGACCACATAGCTTGCGAGTGGCTGCCTTGCAATTGGACACAGATTTTTGGCCTTGGGCTCGGCACTCTCTTTTCTGCCACACACCTCGCCTGCTTTGTGCCTGGTGATCCCGCGCCCAGTGCGTGTGTACAGGCTGAAGGCTGGAGAAGGGAGGGCATCATTGCCATGCTTCCAGGTCTGACACAGGCCCTAGGTAGGCCTGGTTAGCTTCCTGCATTTGTTGTTAAGACCAAAGTCATCTGGTCCCGGGGGTGTTCAGAGCCAACAGGTTTCCCCAGTGTAGACAACAATATTTAGCCCACTTAGCATCTTCTGGGTTAAGCCCCCATGGTAGACAGCACCCTGAAGACCTGACTTTCTTGGCTGATGAAACAAAAGATCATCTCTGCCACTTACTAGGTAAGAGAACTCTGATGCACACGAGACCCACACGCTTCTATGAGCCCCCGTGCTCTTACCTGTGCAATAATACACACCTTTCTTTCTTCATGTAGTTACTAGACCCAGAATAAAATATATGCTATGAAAAGTATACAGCTCTGTATTCACTCTGAAGCGGTTTATCTGTGTATCATCAACATCATCATTACCAGTTTCATTAGCATCAATGTTGCCTCGGGGAACTGAAAATGTACGTTACCTTGGACGTTGTGATGCATAACTCTACTTGCTAATTACCAAAGGCCTTAGGTGACTAACAAAGATATGAATCAGACACCTGGACTGTCCGTAGTCAGAACTTGCTCTCCAAACAATGGCAACCAGAGGGCCGCTCTCCTCCCAGCAGGTTCTTAGTACATGTTTATTGTTTGGCTCGCAGACCTGTCCTGTGGAAGGAACCGAAAGAGGCTAGAAGAGGTAGGGCTTGGGGTTTCTGGTTGGAGGTCCTGCAGTCTGCCATTAGTGATGCTGCCGGAAGGGAATGATCCCGACTAATATGTGCTAGTGACTATGGGGCCAGCTATCCATGGATTCTGGGCAGCATCTCCCCAGGTTAAGCAGTCATGACAGGCTTCCTGGAAGGGGCGGGCCTTCTTACTTGTGATGGGGAGAAGTGATCAATTCCCTGTGCAGGGGTCAGAGCCATGACAGTTTCAAGATTTGTTGTCCGGCCGGTCGATGTGTGGCGTAACCCATCGACCGTGTAGAAAGCCAAGTCATTTATGATGTATGTCCATATCCACCACCACCTCCCATTTCAGAATGACAGTCTCCACACCCTGCCCCACAGGGCAGCATATCTATGAATCTGCTTGGTTAAAATAGTTCAGGTGCAGCCTTGCCATTCCAGTGGCTTCTTCAGTGGTTCGGTCCCAACACTCAAGTGAGGGAGGCTGCCTTGGTGGGGTTCCTCACCTGGAGGCAGGCAGATGTGTTCTATGGCCTGTGTCACTCTGGAATACAGGGACAGGGCCAGCGAACTCCTGTCCCCTACAGTCCCCCTTCTGACACCAGGCCGACTTCATTTGTCTGTTCTCCTGCTTGGTCCATGTAGACGCCTCCTTTTCCCTTTTGTTCAAGGTCCCAGGAGGTCAATGGCAGACAGAGGGCAGGCCTCCGGGTGTCTGCCTCCAGCTCTCTGGATGTGCGCCTGTGTTGATGTGTCAGCCTTCCCTCACAGATGGTGTTCTCAGCTCCTAACCCAACTCTCCCTCCTGCTGGGGACCTTCTGGCTCCTGGCCCAAGTCCCTCACCATGTCTCTGTCACCCATGGCTTTTGACCCACCTGTCTCCACGGGCACCTTCCCTCTCATGAGCCTCTCTTATCCAGCTGAGTGGGGCCTGTAATCCGGTGGTCTCATCCTTCCTCCTACCTCTTGCTCTCTCCTTCACTCTAGAGCAAAGCCCACAGAGTTGGGGTGAGAACATGCCCATCACGGAGTCCCAGGGGTCCAGGCACAAATGGCCACTAGTGGATACAGCAAGGTCAGGGGAGTGGAGCAAGGGGCCGGGGTTGGGCCGGGGAGGTTTGGCACCGTGGCCATCCCCAAGCCTGAATGAATAGAGGTCCCCACGGAAACACCTGGAGGTAACGGAAATCCAGGACAACTTTTATTATCCCTGTTCACAGGTCCATTCAGACTACATTGGGGGCTTCCTATTTCCTCTGCTGGCACTTCACACTCATTCATAATAAGAAAAGCCATTGTGCTCCTAAGTTATGGGCCGAGGATCCCCACGGGGCGGGCATTAAACACACTGACCGGGAGGCTTATTTTTAAAATTGTATTCCCTACTGAATTGCGGGTTCTTATTTTTTCCTCCTCCCACAAAGAAAACTTGAGTAAAGGATAGTTTTCTCCCAACCACGAAGGTGACAAATGACTGTGAAGTTCCTTTCTGAGTCCTCTCAGCAGTGATGATGTGGGATCCCGCTAACTGGGAAGGGAGCCATCCCTAGTTCTGTCCTGGCTTTGCCCACGTATTCACTGGTTTACATCTGGCGAGGGATTCCACGCAGTGGTTCTGTCCCAACACTCAAGTGAGGGAGTGGGCCAGATCCGTAGTGTCTCTTTGAGTTCCCAAGTGCTGCGAATATGGAAGAGTCAAATCCTCCCCTTGGATGTGGCCCGTGGAGAGAAGTCTCTGTTTAGAGAGAGCAAGACCATCTCCAGCCAAATCACCGATCATCTCCAGATGTCAAAGGTCCCACAACGGCCCTCGGCCAGCGCTCCGCGATGATGGGAGACTGTCAGAGGGTGAGGGAAATCACTATCTCAGTTCAGTGGCCGGGTCCCTGAGCTCAGGGACCATGGTCATGGTTAACGGCCATGAGCTCAGGCTCCTTTTTTCAACTCGGATGCTCAATAAATAGTTGTCCAGCTTTGGTAGCCACTAGCAGAGTGGTGGTCCCTTTTTGCCTAGGGTCAGTAACAGGGCCGATGGCTGGAGCTGCTGAGACTTCTGTCCACGTCTCTAGATTTTTTTCCCTGAAAGAGAAACCAGCAGCCTCAGATCTCCCACCTGATCGCGACTCTGTGTATTAGTAATAAACCTCAAGATTGTTCTCCAAAAGTTGGCCAGTTAGAAAACTCATAAAACTCATATTCAACAGTCACTCTAACAGAGCAGATATTTGCTTGTTTGCTTTTTCACTTTTAATAATATCTGTTAAAGGAAAGATTATTCTGACACTTGTTAAAACAAATGGGAAGACTGCAGGGCTTTTGTGACAGGTGTCAAGGCTCTCGAGACAGGGGCGAGAGATGGGGCTCAACTCTGAATACAGTAAGGACAGGTGGGCTCAGTGGATGGAAATTACTAAGAGGATACACGGGTATACATGCGAACATGCAGGCATACACATGCACATCAAGGTAGGGGAATTCTTGCTAAATGACTTCAGAGGATTTTCGCTGAAGGCAGGCCAGGGTGATCAGATATCACCCGGAGGGTTGTGGGGACCAAGGAATTTGGACAGACATTGAGGATGATCAGGTACCAAGGGTGGAAGATTCTCTCTAAACTGACTTAGCAAGACTCTTGCTAAAACTGGACTCTGAAAGGAAGGACACAAAAGCCACAGGATGAGGCCTCTTCGAAAAGGGGCCTCAGAGGAACCTGACTGAAGTTTGGTCATGGAGGAGCCTTGGTCATATCTCCATCCCACACATAGGGAATGGGTTTGCCAGGGGAAAATCACGACTTTCTCTTTTGGGTCTCAATGACCTGTCTCCCGGGACATGCCATCGACAAGCTCGACTCTTCTGCATCCTCCTAGTGGGAAAGGGGCCCTGCCTCGGGCGGGAGCTGGGTCTCAAAGCGACTCGGTTGCTTTCTGATCCCGAGTCCCAGATTGGAGAAGAGCTTTGGGAATGACGTGGGGGAATGACACGAGGGCTTCCGGGCTCAGCCCAAGGCAGCGTGTGGGGGCTCGGCCTTTCTTGATTTTGTCTTTTCCCTCTCTTCCTCAGCTGCTGGTGGCTGCGGGGGAGTGCGGGGAGCTGATCAGTCAACTCTGGGAGGACCAGGAGGGTGTGGGGCTGCTCTCCACTGTGTGCCAGGCCTTGATCTACTGGGGCTTGGTAAGTGATGAGTGATGCCTGAGGGGACAAACGAGGAAAGAGCGGGGGACAAGTGAGCAAGGCCAGCCATTCGCAGCCTCTGAACTGCTGGTTGGCAGACCCCAGGGAGGTGAAGCTCTGTGAGTTTAGGGGACCCTCAGCCCACCATGGGTTCTGAGAAGTGTCCACGTTACTTTGTCTGCCATCTTAGTTCTGTTTAGGGTTTTGCTACTTTGGAGGCCACTGGTATTGGAAAGTGGGAAAGAAAATATGCTGATCATCTCAACTTCATCTTAGTCCCAGACTTTGAAGTGTCAGGTAACAGGCAGCCTTGAGGTGGGACAACTAAGCAGAGAGCTCTCTCGAGACAGGCAGAGGGTGGGTAGAGACAATGTGCTTCTGAGTCTCAGTCCTGGCACTGCACCCCATGACCGCAGGCTAACCGCGTGCCACCATCGAGGGCAGCAGGTGAAGAAGAGGGGCTGACGCCTACTATGAGAACGTTTCATGTTTACATCTCTCATCTCATCAACCACCACAAAACTTCTCCATCAAGTATTAACATCCTCACTTTAGGTCTCAGGAAATTGGGATGTGGAGAGGTCAACTTTGCCCTAAATCACACATTGCTAAGTGGCTGAGCCAGGATCCCAGCCCTGATCCCTCTGGTTGTCAAGCCCAGGGCCAGCATTCTCAGCCGAGGTACAATGAGGATGGTTTTGTCCTCCGCTTTCAATGCCATGGTGAGAAGCACACAAAAGAACTCCCAGGGTGTGTCTTTGGGATCCAGAGTAGAGTGCTATGCATAAGGGTTTCTCAGCACCCCTCATTGATTCTGAGCAGAAGACATCCCCACTCTCAAATCCTGATGGTCTCTAAAGCAGGAGCTCCCTGGAGAAAAGCAAGCAGACCAAGAATGAGCCAGAAGGAAGGCTCGGAAGAGGAGTGGGCTGTGGAGAGACCTGGGGGCCCTCGCCTGTTCCCAGATGACACTGGGGGCTTGGTGTCCTGTCGCCTGAATGGCAGCCACCTCACTCTCATAGACCCGAGTCCTTTCCTACCTTCATCCGGACACTTAACCACTTGCAGGCCATGAAGGCGCACACACACATGCACACACACATGCACACACACACGCACATGCACACACACATGCACACACGCACATGCACACACACGCACACACATGCACACGCATGCACACGCATGCACACACAAATACACGCGCACATGCATGCACGCAAGCACACACACACGTACATATTCCTTAGAAGGCTCACAATCTCTAAAATCCATTATTCGGAAAAAGCAAGAATTAGGCCTAAATCTGTTGGCTCCCAAGTTCACTCTACCTATCGAAATTAGATCTTATTTCGTGACATTCCTGGGAAGGGTTTTGCCTACCCTACTCTTTGTGTGGCCTCTGTGGGTCAGAATCAGCAGAGTTTCTGGGCACCGTTAATCCCTAAATGTCCCACCCCACACATCCCTCCCCGCCCCCAGCTAGACCACGTTTCACAATGCACTGTCCACCTCCCAAAAGTGGACCCAACCTCCATTTAACCCGCTCTGTCACTGTCACAAATATCATTACCCTTATACCCAGGCCTGGCTGAGACCTTAACCGAAAATGCATGGATGGCCATGGGCGAACTGCAGGGCAAACAAAACACGACAGGCCGCACACCGAGGAGACAGCTGAGGTGGAGGGACAAGCTTCTCCAGGGAAGAGACCAGGGCTCTCCAGACGTTAGCCCTCACCTCATCTTTAATTTCAGACGCCACTGTTCTTCCTTCCTAATTATTGCTCTATTTCTTTGGCCACTTGACTAGACAGAATCAGTGAGCTCTTGGAGATGATTTTAGAGTACCTCCAAGCCCCTGGGGCTGGGCTGCTTTGTGTTTCCCCAAAATTCATATGCTGAAGCCCTAAATCCCCACATTTGGAGACAGGGCCTTTTAAGAGGTAAGTAAGTTAAAATAAAGTCCTATGGGTGGGTCCTGACCCAATCTGACTGGTGCCCCTATAAGAAGAGGGGACGAGGAGACAGAAGGGAGACCACGTGGAGACACAGGAAAAGACAGCCATCTGCAAGCCAAGGAGAGAGGCCTCAGAAGAAACCGACCCTGCTGACACCTGATCTCGGACTTCCAGCCTACGGGACGGTGAGAAAATAACACCGATTATTTAAGCCTTCCAGTCTATGGTAATTTATTACGGCAGCCGAACAGAATGATGCACCCCCAATGCATGGACAACTCAGGACATACAGCCCACCATGCAAGGAAACGGGGCTGCCGGGGGGAGCCTGGAGGATGCTATTGACCAGTGGGCTCTGTGAGGGCAGGGGCACCATCTTCCTTATATCCTGTTAGAGCCCCAGATGCCTGAGCAGAAGTGAGGCTTCGTCTTCCAAAAAACTTTCATGTTAACTACAGAGTAGAGCCCTAAATGACCCCATGTTAACTACAGAGTAGAGGCCAGAAACTGCTCAGAAACGCCTGGGACATGATACATCCATCCGTGGGGGCAAATGATGCATTACAAATGGGGGTGTGACTGATGCAGAGTGCAGAGGTCAGGACTCCTCAGAGCCTTTAGGAGCCATCAGGGGAAGTTCTTTGGGGGCAGGTGAGCTGTAAAAAGTTAGACAGAAGGCCTTGGAGGCATGGGACGTGGGGATGGAAAACTAGGAAGGGAGATGGTTCCAGTGAGGGAAGCAAGCTGGCTGGGAGCACCAGGTAGCCTGTGGATTTCCTAAACTTGAACCAGGGATGCAAAGAGAGAAGGTAGGGGACCAAGTCAGATAAGAAATGGGGAAAATGTGCAGGGTGCCAAGAAGGAAGAGCAAGCAGAGTAGGAGGGTAAGGTCAACGAGGGCTTGAAGCTTGAGCTCTCAGAACAGAAGGAACCGCGGCTCCCTGGGATGGCCTTTGGTCTGCAGGCTCGCACGGAGCAGGGGCAGCCGGCCTCGGTTTGAACACGTGGAGGGGAGAGCAGTTCTCCTGGGTTCCGATCCTGGCTCTGCCCTGGGCTCTCCGTATGGCCCTGAGCTGGTCACGAGGTGAGCTGCTGCTTCCAGCCCCCGCACGTCTGGTCTCAGTGGTACCTGGGTGTCCTCTGGCTCCTCCATACTCAGGCTCTGCTCCTGGTGACAGGGTTCACTGCTTTCCTAGGGCTGCATCCCATCTCCTGCATCCAGGAGCATCCTTTATATGAACTAGGCCTACAGTACCTTTCAGCCTGGTCCAAGTTGTGCCCTTTAAATTGCTCAGAGGAAACCTCTGTTCCAGGACAGGCCCTCGTATTCCAGGGAGCCCCCACCACGGCCTCCTGGTCTTCTCCATGCAGACCACCCTGATCCACATAATGCCCTGCTTTCAACACTACTTCGGGCCTGTAGGCCTTTCGTCAGCTTGCAGCCCCTTCCTGCCCGCCCCCTGGCTTGCTAGTGTTCCTTTTGAAAATGCATGTGCTCTCCTGGGACTGGCAAGATGTCACCCCTTTTCCGGGACAGCCCCAGTCCCTAACACTCCAGCCTCTCACCCTATTATCTGTCCCCGTGTCCCAACAATCAGGCAGTTCAGTGTTTAAATCCACGATCCCAAACTGCTTCTCTCCAAGCCCTTCCTGGGACCCTGTGCTTCTGTCCCCAGCAACTAGCAGGGAGGTGGGATGCGAGTCCCACCTGCCCTACCAGATTGTGGGCTCAGGGGCGCCCAGTCCTGCTCCTCTAAGGGTTAACAGACTCGAGAGCCAGCAAGGCCAGGATAGGAAGCTGGTTCCGGAAAGGGGAAGGATATCTTGCTTTTTATCCGGGTGACAATGCTGAAAGTGAGCCAGTTGGAGGAGGGGCTGGAGGCCGAAAAACAACCACCCCCAAATAAAATTATGAATGGGCCAACTCCACAACAATGCGTGAAGTTTGTGGGGAGAGGGGGAGCAGCGGGCCTGTTGACAAGCAGCAAGGTCACGGCTCACCCCCCCGCCCCCCCCACCCGCCAGCACCGTAAACAAGGGCTCACAATGCCCTTCTTTCCTCCAAGAGCTAGCTCCTCTCTTGGCTCTTGTCCCCTGGGTCCAGGCCTGCCCTGTCCCTCATCCTTGCAGGAGTCAGTCACTGAAAAGCCACCACTGCTTCCTCAGGGAAAAGCCCAGCCTTTTGTGAGCTCTTACTTCCTCCTCCTATGGGAACTGCTCCTGGGCCTATGACATCTGCTTCAAGGCGTCTTTCTCAGGGGGCCCAAGGTGGGAAAAGAGGAGGGCTGCTGGCTGCAGGGCAGGGGGGCTGCAACCTGTCCGGGGCTGGAATTGTCATCACAGGCCTGGGGAGGGAGAACAATGAGGGGACCCCCGGGCCCCCCCCGCCCCCGCAGGGTAGATGCTGGTGGGAGCTTCCTCTCCCACAAGCCTGCTCTTTTGTGTGTGTGTATGTGTATGTGTTTATTGGGGGGTCAGGGGAATTCTTTTGTTTGCTTTTGTTTCCCTTTTTTTTTTTTTTGGTTTGGCCTTTGGCTAGCCCCAGGCTCCAGCAGTGTGGAAGGGCAGCGTCGCCAGCAGAGAGGGGCCCGAGAGCTTTCAGGAGCCGAGAGGGGTCGTCATGGATATGGCATGGGGATGATGGGTTCGTGGAGAGAGTTTGTGAGGCGAGGAGAGTAAGATGCTGGGGCGTGATCGCCAGGTGCGTTTCTGTCTGCTCTCCGTGGCTGGCAAAAATTCATCCCACAACACCCAAGGAAGCCCAGAAAAGTCACTCCTCATGGGAGGGAAACTGCTTTGACTTTGGTTCTCCAAGGTGGGACTCTGGGCGCTGGAGGCTCAGCTGTACGCAGAGAGCTCCATTCTCTAGAAGAATTCTTAGCTCCCAGGAGAGGTGGCAGGAGTCAGCGGGGGAGCGAGCTGCCTCTGGCCACGAAGCTCAGCCTGACTGCAGACCTGCGAATTCGGGCCAGTGTTCTATGCAAACTGAGACCTGTGTGGTTGCCAGAGTGGGTGGCCACACCCTCTTGAGCTCATATCTGAGAGGATCGCAGATAAATAACTAGGAAGGCGGAGGGAATAGCCCACTTGGAGAACGATTCGGAAAGATTTCCCCGGAGTCATCTTGAAAAAAACGGAGTGGAAGACCTCGACTCCATCGGCCAAGTTCCCGCAGCTTCTGGGAACACCGCAGGTCGGCTTCCAGAGCAGCAGTTCTCAGCCCCGGTCGCCTGGGAGACTCAGGTGAGAGTAAAACGCAATGTCAGATGGCCACTCTGGGAAACAGTTTGGCAGCTGTTTCTTGTGCAACTGAACTTGCAATGACCACGTGACCCAGCTCTTATACTCCACTTATCCCAGGAAAATGAAAGCTTAATTCACAGGAAAACCTGCACATCAACGCTCCCAGGAGCTTTATTAGTAATGGCCCCAAACTGGAAACAACTCAGACGCCCTCTCATGGGTGAATGGTTAAACACACGTGGTACATCCACACCGCAGGAGACCCTCGGCGACAAGAGCAATGAATTATCAATACACGACACAACTTAGAGGGAGCTGAAGGAATTATGCTGAGTAAAGGAAGCCAATCTCAAAAGGTCATAGTGTTAGGCAGCTAGTCAGACATGAGCAACAGGGAGCAAAGAAATAGGGGCCCAGCCTAGAGGCCGCCCAAAGAGCACCCCAATGGTAGTAGAATTCTGGGTACGCACATGCGTACTGGGCAAAGAGTTATATAGTAGCCAAGTGTCAATCAAAATGGCCTCACTTGCCAATCACCTAGGAATGCCTTTGGGACCACCCCATGACAGCCCAAATATGAGGCAGACATTCCCACTGCTACAACTTTTTTTGACCCTTCTGGGCTCTCTTTTTTAGTGGCCTTTTTGTTGGTTACAGCGCTGGGACCATGTGCCTTCTTGGGGTCTCCTCTGTCTTTCTAAAATATACTTTTAATAAAACTATTAAATCTCAATGACCTGTGATTCTCCACGGTGTCATCTGAGGAAGAACCGAGGGAAGATACTAACTACCCTTCTGCGCCGTCCTCATCCCTCTCCCTCCTCCTGCCGCTGGGGCGACACCGAACTCCGAAAGGCCGCAATGGTGACGACGGAACGTCTGATTCCACTTATAGACCATTCTTGAAATAGTCAAATTATAGAGAAGGAGAAGAGATTCGTGGTTGCCAGGGCCAGGAATACGGTTGGTGGGTGAGGCTTTGGGGGGTGGTGGTCACACAAATCTACACGCGGGCTGTCGTGGCACAGAGCTACATACGTGCACACCCAAGTGCACGTACAACTTGTGAAGTCTGAAGTTTGGTGGGTTGTACCAACGTCGGCATCTGGGTGTTGACGTTGTACAGCAGTCACATGTCACGTTGTCATCGGGGAGGACCTGGGTGCAGGGTACACAGGATCTCTGCATTATTTCACAACGTTCTAAGAATTTATAATTGTTTCAAAATAAAAAGTAAAAACCACAATCAAAAAAGGAAACATTCTGGGCTTCAGCCCTAAGATCGAGTCAGACTCTTGTCAAGTATGCACGTGAGACAAGGTCAAGACCTAATACAATGAGCCACTGGTCGTCAGAGAGCTTAATCTGTACAGAGACAGAGAAAAGAACAAGCCAGGGGTGTCATGTCTCCGTGAGTCCTGTGTCACACAGCAGAGGGGACAACATGGAGACACACGGGGCCGATGACGACAACAGGGTGTGTGGCACAGCCTCATGGCAGCCCCCTCCCCCGCCCCCAGGCTCCCATCCCCTCGTGTTCTGGACCACCACAAGCTGTCCTTGGATGAGCTTTGCCTCACATCTTTGCTGCATGGCCCGTGTGGGTCCATGTAAGTTTCCGGGGCACACGGCAGAGCCCGTTCCCTACTACTCTCTCAGTGTGGGCCTGGGCACCGATAGGTTGAAAAGCCTCCCTGTAACTCTGCTAGGAAGCTGGAGTCAGAAACCCAGGTCTAGCTCTGCAGGCGGAGGAGCCAGATGTTCACGTCTGATTCTGCCAGTGGCTCACCCTCAGGCAATCCAGCTGCTCTGGTTGACCTCAGTTTCCTCGCCTGTGAAAGTCGGGATGGCCAGCCCTCAAGGGAAAGCCACTGCTTGTAGGATTTGGGACCTGCTTCCCGGGACACTCCAGCACCTACTGTTATGAGCACAGCCTCCCTATTGCCAGAGACGTGCGAAGGACACGCAAAAGGCACATTCAAAGGCCATGGGTCCCAGTGAGGCTTTCTCCAGGTCGTGAACAGGAAAATGAAAAAGCGTGAAGAGAGGGAGTTCTTTGGAGAGAACAAGGCACCTGCTAAAATATGCCACGGCAGTGCGTCCACACATGGAGACTTCTAGAGTGAGTCCTTTCTCAGGCTAGAGAGTCTTTTGCACATACCATCCATGGGTCTGAGGAAGAACACACGTCTTCACTTGCACATGGAAATAAAGCAGAACGATGTCCCAGACCCTAGCTCGTTCATTTGCTCATTCAATTAATTGTTCGTTCATTCGTTGTACCCACAAATATTTTTAAAGTGTTTCAATTGTTTGGCGCTGCTGAAATCAACTTTCAACTTCTCATTTGGAACTGCATGCTTAGGCTTGAACTCTGGGCCTTCTAGAAAACCCCAGATACTTGGTATTAGTGATCAGGGCCCGAAACATAAGGAAGTAACCCAGGGCAAAAACAAGGCTGGGGGCTCAGTGAGGCGGAATGGGAGACGGCCTGGGAAGAGCTAGTTCATGCGCCTGTAGCCCAAATTTCTGTGCTCGGCTGGGGCAATGCCTTCCGTGTGCCCGTGACAGATGGCTGCATCTGCCTGTGCTGTCTCTGGGTTGTTCACAAGCATTATGTGGAGAAAGGCTTTCCAGGGTCTTAAAAGTCTAGGGACGTTCAGGTCTGCCAGATCAAACAGGAGTCTTTTCTATGGGACTTGCTAGAAGCTTTGCTGTCCCAACATGCATTGCGTATCCCCAAGGTGGAGATACAGTCGGGGAGGCTTCTCAAGCCAACCTGAACACACGAGGCCTGTGGAACACGCTTTGGGAAACGCTATCTGATGCTAACAACCGCTTCTGCTGGAACAGGGAAGCTGACTCTGGGCTCCAGGAGAGGCCAGGCTCATGCCAAGAATAGACAGGCCAGGCAGCCAGGTGAGGGGCAGGGGACAGATAACAGAGGGAAGAGAGTCAACTGGGAAATTCTCGTAGGATTTGGGGCAAGTGACCTAAAAGCTAAAGAGGGACATTCTGTCTCCTTTAGAGGAAGAGGCTGTACTTGTCCCTGGGGCCTGGGAACTTGGGGACAAGTATGAGACTGAAAGGCCGGCTTAGAGGAAAGGTCAACTCCAGAGAACCGGAAAAGGAGCGTAAGTGTCGCATCTGTTGGAAACAAAGATCCCAGTAAGAGAAGGGGCAGCTCTGGAGTAGCCCCCGGGCCTTCCCCAGCGGAGGGAGCTTCTAGACCCTCAACCCAGGCGGCAGGAGGCCTGACTCACCAATCTGAACCAGAATCCTGCCCCGCTTGTAAGCGGCAGTCTCCTCGGCCCTGGCAGCCAACCGCGAACATCTGCCACCTGGTGGCAGAGAAAAATGCTGCCTGACAATGGATTTGCACTCTGGGGATAAACATTTTCACAGATTCCATGTGGTTTAATTGAATCTTATTTAATGCAAGGCATCTGCTGCGTAATTCTGAGCCGCTGATCTGTTCCAGCCGATAACATCAGCACATTTGGAAAGAGCAGTGCTTTCTCCCAGAGCTCCGCGGCCCTGTTCCAGGACCAATCATCCTTCTGCCTTCAGGCCGTGGGAAACCTAGGGTTCCAAAAGACCCCCAGGAGGGGGCAGAGCCGGGAGTCCCGGACCCAAGCTCCCTCACCAATTCTGGGGCCCACTCACGGAGGACCTCATGTCTTTGGTGTGCTCCAAAGCCCTCCCAGGGGGTGAATATAATAAGCTCTTGACACAGATGTCTGAGCTAGGGGAAGCGCTTCTTGGCTCTGGGCTCTCTTCTTGAAAATTCCCCAGTTATTGTGGAACTCTTAAAGCATATTTCCGCCGTGGGATGGTAGGAGACTTGAACTCTCTTCAAGGTTTTAGTAGTCTGGGTTTTAGTTTCAGTTCCTGGCCAGCGTACTGGGGGCCGCTGTCCCTGGTTTTGCCACTGGTGAAAGGCCACAGCATGACAGTCTAGCCAGCGAGGGGACTTGCCTCTTACCTGCCTCGCTGGACCTCGGAGAAGCGTCACCTCCTCCAAGCCCCCATCACTGTGCCGTAACCAACAGTATTTCATTCATTCGCTCTTACATGCCAGGGTTCCAGGTAAGTCCAGCACTTATTTCCTCCTGGAGTTGGGATGGGCAGAAATCGCTTGCTCTTAGGGACCCTTTCTCAAGTTTCTCGGGGTTCAGTTCAGCTGTGGGGTCTGCTGTGCCGGGCTGCAGCTGCGGCCTGACCACAGTGGGGACAGGACCCTCTGGCTGAAGGAGGCTTGCAGAGGTGGCCCTTTGGGTCCCGGGTGCCTGGCAGAGGCCGAGCCTCTGTCTGTGGGAATCCTAATGTTGCATTCAGAGGCTCCAGTGAGTAAGCTCAGGGAGGTTGGTGTGCAAAAGCTGTCTGAGTTTAGGTCCTTAGCTTAGGTCCTTCTCTAGGTCAGGGCAAAAGTCTTTTCAACCAGATTCTGTGCCTTCTGTGAGGCAATGAGCCTGAATTCTTCTAGCCTGTGGAGAACAGCTCTTAGAAATGAGTGGAATTGGGGAAGGGACGGACACAGTAAGACTTACCTTTAGCGAGTCAAGGAGGGAATCGGACTGACCTGTGGCAGGGCTCCACGGAACCGGAGAAGGTTCTGGAACGTGAGGTTAGCTAGGATCTAACTCCTGAATCCTGGTGGGGACCCTAGAATCTGGCTTGCAGCTCTAGAGGTCTTGAGAAACATCAGGGTGGGACTAGGTATGGTCCTTAATTCTGAAAATTTTAATCTCAGCCAGGAACTCCCATAGCAACTTGCAGGGGGTGCCCTTCACCTAGCTGGGGTTCTGCAAAAGTGTGATGACATTTTAGATAGATTTCAACAGAATTTAATGAGTCCAGAAATTTCCCAAAAATGTAAGCTTTTCTGCTCATCCTGCCTGCCTTTATTTTACATATATTATTTTATTTTCTGTGCCTGGTTGTGGTTGGGGGCGGGTTGGCTAAGAGCAAAGAGAAGATTTAAAAGGTCATGGAAATAGACTGAGGAGTCACTAATGGAATCCAGTCAATGGAGACCTCAGCCGGGGCCGGGGCCTCTTCCAAACGTGTGGATGTGCTTCTTTAAGACATGCATGAAGGCACTCAGAATAGCAAGGTGTTCAACTCCGTTAACCGCTGGCTGTCCTCAAGAACGGGGCAAGGGGAAGGGTGGCCAGGGAAAGCTGCTCTCGTGTTGGGGTGCAGGGCGTCTGCTTCCGGCCTGGCTGGCTCTCCTTCCCTGTCTCAAGGAATTGTCTTCTCCTCTGCTCAGAAATCTAGATTACTATCTTGCCCCGCCAACTCTCGTCCAGTCCATCATCAAGTCCCACCAATTTGGCCTCCGAACGAGCTCCTGCACCTATCAAGTTCTCCTCCCGCCTTCCCCTGCCACCCACCCACCTGCCCACCTAAGCCGCTGACCTCGCCTCTGCCCTGGACCACATCGCAGCACCCGACTGACCCACAGGCATCCACTCTACTCCACTCCCAAACCTTCTCCCTGCTGTAGTCACAGAGGCCTCCCCAAAATGCACATTCGACCACACCGCCCACTGCTAAACTCCACATGTGGCTCCCTGGCTCATAAGAGAAGGCCAAAACTCAGTGCCACAGCCTCCTTGGCCCTGCCTGCTCTGCCCTTGCCCAGCAACCGGCCTTGTCGCCACTGTGGGGTCTGCTGTGCCAGGCTGCAGCTGTGGGCTGACCACAGAGGGGACAGGATCCTCTGGTCAGTTTGGGAGACGGCAGACAGCTGTGGGTCTGAATTCTGACTCTGTCACTTATTAGCTGTGTGACCACCTGTCTGAGACTCAGTTTTCTTACTTTTGAATGAGTATAAAGGGACCACCACGAACAGCTCAGGCAGAAAGGTGAGGGAGGGGGAGGTGTCTGCTCCAGTCCAGAAGTCTAATTTCAAATTTAGAAAGCAGAAAGGAGCAGAGGCCTCAGAAAGGAGCCCCTGGGCGTCTTGAATGAGAAAGGACCATGTTGTAATGTGGCTCTGGAACCCCCAGTGTCCACACTCCGGGGAGGCAGATGTGCTTGGAATGGCCTGTCTTCCCTAAAAGATCTGGGGGCAACACAGCCTTTTGTTATAAAAACCATCATATGCATATATATATATATATACACATATATATGCATATATATATGTGTGTGTTACGCCAGAGCTCCCATATATATATATGGGAGCTCTGGCGTAACACACTCATTTCACGTGCATTGTGAGCTAAAAGTGCAGACTTCCAAGAAATTTCTCGCTTGCGGCAAATGCACAGGCTTCCTAGTGCCTTGGGGCTCTATAGAGAATGTTCAGTCATCTGCAGGTACTTGGGTACAGAAGTTTGAGAAGCACTGAGTCCCATTGAGCTCCTTGGGGTACGAACTATGTCTCATTCCTCTCTGTATCCTCATGCTGAATTCAGGGCCACCCACAGACAGCATGCCCAGGGATGCTTTGGCCTACCCTTTTATCGTACCATCCGCCCGTCCATCCTTGACGAGGAAGAAGCCAAAATGGCAGCCTTCACCTGGTAGAAAGAGGTCAGTTTGGGGAGACTGCAGAGAGCTGTGTGTCTGAATTATGACTCTGTCACTTATTAAGTGTGTGATCACCTCTCTGAGACTCAGTTTTCTTAATTTTGAAGGAGTATACAGGGACCACCATGACCAGCTCAGGCAGAAAGCTGAGGGAGGGGGAGGTGTCTGCTCCAGTCCAGAAGTCTGATTTCAACTTTAGAAAGCAGGAAGGAGCCACTGGGCCTCTTGGATGAGAAGGGATCATGTTGAAATGTGGCCCTGGGACCACTGTGCCCACACTCTGGGGAGGCGGATGTGCTTGGAACGGCCTGTCTTCCCTAAAAGATCTGGGGCCAACACAGCCTTTTCTTATAAAAACCGTATGTGTATGTATATCTATGTATCTGTATCTATATCTAGATATAGATATACATAATATATATATTTATGTATATCCATAAGTATATATCCATATCTATTTATATATGTCCATAAATATATATCACTA
>NW_006431918.1:12460144-12466302 GCF_000325575.1 Pteropus alecto | reverse complement strand
CGGGGCTTGGCTTGTCCCTATCATCCCCTTCATGCTCCAATACAGCAAAGCAATAATAACAATAATGATGGCGATGATACCCGTCTGTATTGAGTTCTTGCTGTGTGTCAGTCATGGCTCAGTTTCCCCAAGGATTTTTCATGATTAGCTCTTTTAATCCTTACAGCAGTCCCAGGAGACAGGAACTCTCATCTTCCTGTGGGCTTCCTGTGGGCGTGAACATCATTGGTCCCATGTCACCTCTGCTCTCGGCACTCACCCCCTCCCTCCCTCACGCTGCCCCCCTGACTATTCTTAGAACAAACGAGGAACAGCTCACCTTGGGGCCTTTGCCTGGCTGTCCCGTCTGCCTGGACACTTCCCTAGGTGTCACCTGTCTCCTCCCCTTTCTCCAGGCCCCTGCTGGCCACCGCCACCCCCAGCGTCCCCTGACCCACTGCTCGACATTTTTATGTCGCTGACTGTCACTACCCTCTTGAAGGCATGGCCATGATCTGGTCTCATCAGATCCAGCTTCCAGGGCAGCGTGTGCTTTATAGAGAAAGAATTGAGCTGTAAGTGGCGTTAGGCAACTTGCCCGCGTCTGTGCACAGCTGAACCTGGACGTGAACCCAGGCAGCCCACGGCTCCCATTCTGAACCAGCTGAGGCAGGAGGCCTGACCCTCGTCCAGCTCCTGGTAGAACTGACATGGGGAAGTAGCTCTGTTGGCTGAGAACAACAGGCTAATTAATACAATCAGTGATGAATTCAGTGTGAATGATGTAAATGTGTCCTTGATAGTTTGTGGCACTGGCTGTTCTCCCAACGTGGACCTCGTTCCCTAGGGAGCCACGTGGCCCGCTCCATGACCTTCAGTTCGCTACTGAGAAGCCAGCTCCTCACAAAGGTGCGCCCTGACCTTTTATTTACAATCTCTGTGCCACCTCACCTCAATACTCTGTGCCCCTTTCCAGCTGGATTTTTCTCTGCAAATGTTTGCTGAAGAAATGAATAATTATAAATATATAATGAGTATAAGGATGAATAAATTAATAATCAATAGTGCATCGTGATTCTTTTGTTGGAAGTCATATATGCCAGTAGCCAGCATGCACTGGGCAGTTTCACACACTCTTCTGTGGATTGTTCAATTTCACCATCACAACAAATCTGTGAGATTGGACCCATTTTCCAGGTGAGGAGCCGTAGGCACAGAGGGAGGAAGTGTCTTTCCTAAGGTGCCGTGGCTGGTCAGCGGTGGAGCCTGGACATGAATTCTGGCTTTCTAGCTCCTGAACCTGAACTCTCAGCCCCTCTGGGTCTCTGTCTCGTCCCCTTCTCTAGTGACACGGCCATGGACCCGTCAGCCGGCCTGTGGGTGTGTGGGCAGGTGCTAGAGCTGGAGATGGAGGACCGGATGACAGCTGACCAGTGGTGTGGCAAGTTCGATGCCAGCTGTGAGTGTGCCTACCTGAGGTGGGCTCTCCTGTCCTCCCTGGGATCAGCTTCTTCTAGAAGATGAGGCCAACCGCATCCTGCCCACTGGCCTCTTCCACCTGCCCGGAAGCTGTAAGGCCCTGGAGTCAGGGAAAGTTAGAAGGCTGGGGTGCCTTGCCCTTGGGTGAGACAGATGGTCAGGCCTCAGGAAGGACTTTTCTCCCCGGCCAGTCATCGAAGATTTAACTCACAAGACAGGGAACTTCAAACAGTTCAACATCTTCTGTTGCATGCTGGAGTCGGCCCTCACGCAGGTAGGGACCAGGGTGGGGGCAGGGGGAGGTGTCTGTCCCCCGGATTCCTTGGGGGTAGCTGGCCGTCCGCTGTCTGCAAGACCCTTTGCCTTCTCTGTCACTGAGGGGGCGGGGCTATCTTTTTCTTCTTTCCCAAATGTGAATGGCTTCTTCTGATTCTGAGCGTTATTCTTATGTATTAAAGTCAAGTCACAGAGAAATCAATGTAAAGAAGAAAGGAAAAGTCACTCACTCCTAATACTCATTCCTGGCGACGTTTTGGTGGAAATCACTCCGGTCATTTCTCCATTCTCTATGCCCGTGGGAAGGTGCATGTGCGCATTTGCAGACCTAGAATTATGTGTAGTCGTTGTATTTCCCAAGGTATCCTTCGACCTGTTTTTAAAAGATTCAACAATATTTCATAACAATTTAGTTATGTCAGGGAATATAGCCAATCATTTATTGCATTTCCTGAGCATCTTCAGTGTGCCAGGCACTTTTGTTACCGCTGGGGATACAGCAGTGAATGAAAGAGACAAAATCTCTATCTTCATGTAGGTGACATTCTAGTGGGAGAGAAAGATATTTTAAGAAGTATCTAATGCCAAGTAGTTACAAGTATTGATAGAACGAGAAAAATCCGATTGGAACTTAGAGTGACAGGGATGTTCTTTAGATGCCATTGTTGCATTATGTCTCTAATGACAGATGAAACATGCGCTCGTGTCACTGTAGCAGGAATCATATGTGACTTAGAATCTGAGTCCCTAAGCACCGCCTTTCTGTGTCCCACCCGACTGTTAGCATTGAGAATCTGTAGGCATAATAGCATAATGGCCAAGAGCACGCACTCTGAATTCAGACTCATCGCTGCCACGAGCTGGGAGCTGGGGCCAGTGACTTTCCCTCTGTGCCTGAGCGTCCCTTTCGGTCATGTGTGGGTGACAGCAGTCTGCATTTTGTAGTGTTGTAAAGATTAAATGAGTTATGTGTTAAAAGCTTAGAATAATGCCTGGCTCATAGTACGTGCTATGCAGGTATTGTCTGTTATTATTGTTGTTGTTGTTGTTGTCGTCAACTTTTTGGGTTTGTCATCCTCATCAGCAATCGTTTTGTATTGCGTCGTACCCACGCCTCATTACTTCTCTAACCCAGTGGTTCTCAAGGCTTTTTTTTTTTTTTTACGCCCACAGCACCTGGTCTTCCTAGGTGGTCTCCCATCGAAGTACTAACCAGGCCCGACCCTGCTTAGCTTCCGAGATCAGACGGGATCGAGCACGTTCAGGGTGGCATGGCTGTAGACCCAAAATTTTTTATCTCAAAATCTCTTTCTACTCTGAACGATTATTAAAGACACCAAAAAACTTTCTTTATGTGGGATTTATCTATCCATAGTTGTTTGCCGTATTAGAAATTCAGAGAAATTTAAAGATATCTATGAATTCATTTAAAAATAACAGTAATAAACCTATTCCATGTTAATCTCAATCACATTTTTATGAAAAATATATTTTCTAAAACAAATTAGGAAGAAATGTAACGTTGTTTTACATTTTTGCAAATCTCTTTACTGTCTGGCTTCATGGAAAACTGCTAGATTCACACATGTTCTCCTACATTTAATCTATTCTATGTTTTGGTTGAAGTATATGCAGAAAAATCTGCCTCACGTAGTTATGTATGAGGAGAGGAAGCCCTTTAATAACTTTTTCGGATAATCGTGCATATCCTTCTTTGCTAACACACAAGAAATTGGACAGGTGATAGTTCTTTAAAGGCCGGTCGCGGTGTAGAATCTGAAACCACATCAGTGAACGTCGTATACTGTTAACGCTAAGGTCTACTGCTGCATCTCGCACGTCGCCTGGATCTTTGACCCATTTTGTGACATCACCTGTGAGCTGTACTGACCTTCCAAATGTCGACGCATTTCATTATACAACATCAGGAAGTCACATTTGTTAACATCCTCAAAGACCTCGCCGGGAAGGTCTTTGAACATTGAGAGGCTGTCAGGCACACGCTGGCAGATCGTTTTCCGAAATCGCAATTTTCGCTTTGACGTTTGAATTTTATCATCAGCAACAAATCCCGTTAGCTGTTTTTCTTGATGTGACAGGCTCACTGTTCATTTTTGAGAAAATGCCTTCTAGGCACCCAAGTCTGAATAACCCTAGTTTTGTTTGTCAGTCATTCTTTCAAGTAAAAGTAGCGTTCCATGAAAACGTGGCGAGCTTAGCTTCAAACTCGATGGCACAGGTGCTTTCTCTGAGACGATAGTCACGCTTTGGTGAGCAGCAGGACACACGCTTCCCGTTTTGTCACAAAGTAGTACTGAGCTGTGTACGCAAGGGTTGAGGTTCTGTAAAATTAACGATTTCACAGTGTCATCAAGACCATTCCCAGGTTTCATTTCCTGCGTTTCGTCTGTCTGTCTGCCTGTCTGTCTATCATCTGTTTATTTACTTGTTTGCTTCTCCCTCCTGGCTCGCCACTGAGACTGCGTGGCAGTGGAGAATACGATGACCACTAGCACATTCGATGCCACCAGCTGAATTTCTGCTCACGGGCCAGTGTATCTACCTGTTACTTTGGCACCATTAGTGCAAATGTCAATACAGCAAAAAAGACAAATGACATCTTAATATTATTCAACAAATTGTTTTGAATTCTTGGACATTCTGAAAGGGGCTCAGGGACCCCAAGGGGGTTGCAGACAACACTTGGAGAGCTATAGTCCTAAGCCGTCCCCAGTGGTCGAGCATTTAGGTTCTTTTCAGTTTCTCCCTGATGACGTCCTCGTGCCAGCACCTTGGACAGGGCCATCTTGCTCATCAGCCTCAGTGTGGGACGGGCCAGCTAGCCCAGAGCACCACCCGGTGCCGCCTAGGCTTGTGCGGGAGTGGCCTGGGCTTGTGGGGGTGTGGCCTGGGCTTGTTGGGGTGTGGTCTGGGCTTGGTGTATAGCCTGGGCTCGTGGGGGTGCGGCCTGGGCTGTGTGGGGGTGTGGCCTGTTTTTTGGGTGTGGTCTGGGCTTGGTGTATAGCCTGGGCTCGTAGGGGTGCGGCCTGGACTTGTGGGGGTGTGGCCTGGGCTTGCGGGGCGTGGCCTGAGCTTGTGGGGGCATGGCCTGGGCTTGAGGGGGCGTGGCCTCGGCGTGTGGGGTGTGGCCTGGGTTTGGGGATTGTGTGCTCTGGGTCTGGTCGCAGCTCCTCCCATCCTCTCACCACAGAGCGGCGAGTGGGTCTCCCTTGACTTGCTGACCTACACAGATCTGGAGGCCCTGCGGAACCGCGAGATGGGGGCCCGCCCAGGCCCCTTGGCCTCGAAATCCGCCCAGCTCAACTCCAAGCGCTGCCTGGTCCTCATCTGCTCTGTGGAGTGTGACAGGTGCGTCGAGGGGCTGACTCCAGGCTGACACTGGTGGCAGGCAAGATAGGATGTGGTTAGACCTCAGGAGTCCCAGGTCCCCAGGGCCAGGCGGGAACGTCGTTTCAGTCTTTGGAATCTTCAGTGTGGAGGTTCCTATCATTTAATACTGTGTTTGGTGAGAAGTAGCACAATAGCCATTACTAGTGCCTTAAACAATAGTGTATCGCTTAACAAGGTGTCTAGGGAGGTGGTGGCAACTCAATAATTGCATTAGGAACGCGGTCTCCTGTTTCGTTATGTTTTTTTCATCATCCTTAATGTGTTGGATTTTCACTTCATCCTTATCTCTTCTTGGTCAAAAATGGCTGCTGGACCTCCAAGCATCGCGTCTGCATCAAAGCAAGAGGCAGAGGAACCGAGATGTGCTTTCTAATTGTACCTATTGTTTTTATCAGGAAAACAAGTGTTCTCAGAAGACTCCCGACAGATTTTCTACAATATTCGGCCAGAAACGGTCACTTGGCCTTTTCCATGATATTTTGGCCAGAAGTAGTCACATGCAAGGCGTGCTGGGCAAATGAATATCTGGCTGTCTGGTCTTTAGTGGGAGGCAGCAAGGGAGAAAGGCGTTGAGAATGGCTGTCGGGTGGCAGGGGACAGTGTCTGCTCCCGTCGTTAATAGCTCCTTGATTTTCTGGTGGGAAGACGTCATGTTATAAAGTGCTGTTCTATGAATAGCACCCGGTGCAGTAGTTAATCGGATGCCCTACTTTTCGCCCACCAAGGGGGGACCCAGGTCAGGCCATCTAGAATCTCCTACCGCGGAATCTCAGGGTCGGGAGTGGCTGCAAGTCCCATGACCCAGTGGTTCCAGGACTGCTCTGTAAGGGGGTCGCAGGGGTGGTGACTGGTGCGAGGGGCGTGGGGACAGCGAGGGGCTGGAAGTCGCGTTTAGGACCCGAGCCCCTAGGCACGTGAGGCGTATGGCACGGTGCGTTTTCACGCTCTCGGGCTCTCGGGGTCTGGTGGTGCCCTTGGGAGATCCTCGGCCTCTGAGATGCCATGGTTCTCTT
>NW_006431918.1:12455267-12459844 GCF_000325575.1 Pteropus alecto | reverse complement strand
GAGAAGTGAGTGGGGAGGGGGGGCAGTTGGGGCTGGGGGGCACCTCCCATCATACACTGCGGGACCCGATGATTCTTAGCCCTGTCGGGAGGATGGCGGGCCCTCGTTCCCCAGGTGTTTATTCTGAGCCTGTCCTCTGCGCTCGCCTCATGCTGGGTGGTGCTGGGGACAGAGTGGTGACCAACCCCATCCTGGCCCCACCCTCCTGGGACTCCCAGTCCAGTGGTGAAGATGGATCTGTCTGTGGACAGTGAGGACTCAGAGTGGGCGGGCCGAGGGGGTCCTAGAAGAGGCCCCGACCCTGCCTGGGAAGAGGGGTGTCCCAGTCAGAGGGGGCGGCACGTGTGCAGACAGGGTGGGCCGGAGCGTTCTGTCCAGCGCCTCCTCCGGGCCGGCCCCTCCTCTGCCCCTCCCGGACGTGGCTCGCCAAGGGGGCCACCAGCCGCTGTCAGCTCAGCACCTGAGCGTGTCGTTGTAGAGGGCGATGGGCTTCGTCGAGAAAGAGCCTGGGCTGAGGGAGGCTGGGACAGCCTCCCCGATGCGGGCGGGGATCGGATCAGACGAAGGGGCGAGGACGTGCTCTGGGCAGAGGGTCAGCACGTGCGAAGCCTCGCATTAGGGTGGGGGCTTGGTGACAACGAGGGGACAGGGAGAGAGAAGCAAAGAAAGCAAAGGTTTTCGGCACGTTGAGTGCCTGCTGCGCGGGGGACTCAGTCTCCACCTGGAGGGAGCCCCGCCCATTGAGGAGGGCTAAGAATATTATTAGCAGCAGCAGTAGTTGTAGTAGTAGTAGTAGTAGTAGTAATAAATACCAGGAGCTAATATTTGTGAGCATTTAACTGTGTGCCAGGGACTCTGCTCAGTGCTTTATCATTTTAGTTGATTGGATCCTCACTGAGTAGGCTTTGCTATCGTCCCCATTTGACAGAGGATGAAACGGAGGCACAGAGAGGTTAGAGAACTTGCCCTAGGTCACACAGTGAGTACTGTGGCCAGTGTAGACCTTGAATCCAGGCAGACGGCGCCAAGCCCACTCTGATTCCCTTAGCCGTTGTGCACGATTGGCAGCAGTCAGCCCAGGACGGAGCGCTCAGCGCTGACAGGGAGGACCAGCCCTCTGCCCTGCCAGGACGCGGAGCTCATGGGGCTGGAGAAGCCTGTGAGGCTTCCCAGAGGAGCTGGGCATAGTGCTGGAAGCGAGATAAGCTTTGCACTCAGTCCAGCCTCGGATCTGCCCTCGGGTCTAGTAGGTGTGTCCATGTGTGTGTGCGCGTGTGTCTTCCAGGCTGGCCACAAGGTGGCGCCCTCTGCCCTGAGATTCCCACAGCCGGATCGTGGCTGCTTTTCCTCTTCCCAGTTTGGAGCTTGGGAGTTTGGGGAGACTCCAGGATTTATTCATTCATTCATCCAACTCTTAATGAGTTCCTACTGTGTGCGAGGCACGCTGCCCAGCACTAGTTAATATGTACTGGGCCCTTCCTTACTCAGTGCCAGACATGGTCTCAACACTCGTCCTAGAGTCCCAACACTTACGGATAAGGTATTGTCACACTTCGCAGAGAGATGTCAAGTGAAGCTGCCCGTGGTCCCCCAGCTCGTCATTAGTGGAGCGGTGTTGGATGCAGGCAGCCTGGTGAGAGAGCCCAGGTTCCCACCCAGTGGCCAGACAGCTGGCCACGCTGTTCCGGTGGGGTGGGGATCCAGACAGAAAACAGATCATCTCCCTGCTGATCGCCAGCTTGGCAGCTGGAAGGAGACGCACAGGCAGCCGGGAGGGCAGAGAGCAGAGGGACATGAGCAGGCCTGGCCAGGGTTAGGCGGGCTTCTATGCGAGGCGAGGTTTGAGGGACGAGCAGAGTCGTTCATGCCGGGCGGAGTGTTCCAGGAGGAGGGAGCTGCCCTCGCAGAGAGGCTGGGCTGGAGCACCGCGGGACAGGGAGTGGGGAGGACGAGGCGTGGAGGACTTCGGCTGCAAGGGGCCAAATGGGAAGCTCTTTGGAGAGCTTGGGGAGCCACAGATTTTTTTAAAAAAAATGTTTTATTAGGAAAAATTTCAAGCACACACAGAAGTGGACACTAGTATAATGCACATGCGCTTGTGCCCAGCTTCAAACGTCTATTTTTTACGCATCTTGTTCGATCTACAGTCTCTCCTGAGAAGCAAATCCCAGACCTCATTTCTCCTCCATAAATACTCCAAAATCTACCTTTCACGTACGAGGACATTTAAGATAGAAACAGAAGCACCGTTATCACATACGACAGAATTGCTAAAAATTCTATAGTGCGTATATGTGTTGACGTTTCTTCGATTACCTCACAGATGTCTTCTGTGAATTAATATCTGAATACAGCCATTTGTTGATTTATTTCTTTATTGCAATTTGTTGATGTCTTTATTAAATCGCTTTTAATTGATTCAAGTACCCCCTTTTTTCAGGCTGCTCAGTTGTGGAAGAAGCCAGGTCATTTGTCCTGTAGAGTTTCCCACGGTCCAGATTTAGTGGATTTGATCTTCATGGTTAATGGATTCCTCTGTTTTCTGTATTTCTGATGAAGTAGTTGTTAAACGTAGAGGCTAACCCGGTTCAGGTTTTGGGGAAGACACCTTGCTTCTGTCAGGAGGTGCTGAGGCGGATGACTTCGGATGGTGAGAGCCAGATCCCTCTCTTACAACGTTCTCATCAGCCCACCACCTTCGGGGTGTTTTCGTTTGCATTTCTCTCATTCCCAGTGAGGTCGAGCACTTCTTGTTACGTTCAGTTGCCAGTTGAGTTTCCGCTTTTGTGAGTTGCCTGTTCACCTGTCATGTTTGTTTTCCTTCTGGTCACCCGTTTCTTCTCGATTTCTAGGAGTTCTTTACATAGTCTGGAGATAAGCCCTGTATGAATTTTATGTGTTTCAGAAACTCTCCTCCTGGCCTTCCCCAGGCCTTCTCACTCTCCTCATGTAAGTGTCTTTTGATCCACAGAGGTTCTTCATTTTTATATAGACTCATTGATACGGTTTTCCTTTGAAGTTAGTAATATTTATGTCCTGTCTCAGAATCCTTTTGTCCCGGTGTCACGAAGACATTCTCCTGTATCATCATCTATAATTCTGACATCTACAATTCACCTGGGATTGATCTTTGATGAGGTGGAGGTCTTTTCATTGACTAGTCAATCATCCATCCATCCCAGTGCCATTTATTGAAAAGAGTGTCCTTATCCTACTGCTCAGTCATCGTCGCCTTCATCACAAATCGTGTTTGTCCATAGGTGAGGCCCTGTGCTCTGCAGTCCAGTGGTTTATTTGTCTCTCCTGGTGCCAGCACCATCCTGTTTTAATTACAGTAGCTTTATAATTAGTCCGATGTTGGGTAGAGCCGGTCCTCTCACTTTTTGTTTTTTCTTTTCAAGATTTTTTTGGTTATTCTTGGCAATTTGCATTTCCATATAAACTTCAGAATCAACAGGTTTTTCAGTACAAACACATACAACTTGTTGGAATTTTTATTGGTATCATGTTGAATCTATAGAACAATTTAGGGAGAGCTGAAATCTTTATAAATACTGGAGTGAGTGTTCTAGTCTGTAGAGTTAGTCTTTACATTTATTTAGGTGTTATTTAATATCTCAGTAATGTTGTTCCATTAACCCTTTTTGTTAGATATTTTTTTTCATCTTTGGGCACTTTTGTTAATGGTTTCTTTACTTTAAATATCAATCATGTCGATGTGAGTATAATTGATATTTGTATATCGATTTTGTATCTAGCAACTTCAGTTAGCTTTCTTATTATTTCTAATAATTTATCTGTAGATTCTTTCTGATTTTCAGTGTTTATCATCATCTGCAAATGACTGTTCTGTTAATTCCTTCTCAATCCTTATCTTTCATTTCTTTTTATTGCCTTATCGCACTGGCTAGGACCTCCAGTACGATGTTGAGAAGAAGTAGGAATAGGTGGCATTCTTGTCTTCCTCTTGATGACAAGGGTATATTCAAAGTTTTGCCAAAAATGTAGGTATCTGTATGTTTTTCAGATCCCTAATTGATTTTAATTTTCAGGCAGGATGAGAATAACTGAGTTAATATATAGTTTTGGTAATTATTGATGATCGGTGGCTAGATAGATTTTTCATTAGGAGTCGGTAAAGAGTAATGAGCTAATTCCATAATTCTGGTTTCGTTAGCTGGACTTCTTTGATAAGGAAAGCATTCTCATATCGACTGTTTGGTTTCCCTGAGGTACATTTCTCGTGGGAAAGGCATGATTAATGCTTGTGTTTTTCCTCTTTATTTACCTTTTGTTAGAATAATGAGTTGGTTTCCTTACATCCTCCAAGAAGATCAATGAGTTTTGTTCAGTTTTTACTATTATTATGTACTCTCAAAGGTAAATTTAGTCGATGGTATGTTGGTTTCCTATGGCTGCCGTGACGAATTACAAACCTTGTGATTTAAAACAACAGAAATTAATTTTCTTCCCATTCTAGAGGCCAGAAGTCTGAAATCACTTTCATGGGGCTGAGATCCAGGTGTCGACTGGGCAGTGCCCCCCCCAGAGGCTCTAGGGGCGAATCCGTCTCTTAC
>NW_006431918.1:12450506-12454578 GCF_000325575.1 Pteropus alecto | reverse complement strand
AAAAAAAAATTTTTGGCCCCTTGACATAATTCTCCAGTATGCCACCAACTTCAACATATGGTTGGAACGGTTTGAGTCAATTTTAAACATTTTAGTGATTGCTTCTGTTAAAATTTATTTGTGTAGAATATTTTCTTTATTATTATTATTATCATTGTTTTCTTTCGGTGAGGCAACCCTTGATTGACCTCACAGATTGCAAGCATCTTGTCAGCTTACAATCTCTTACTTTTTATTTTTTACACCTACAGCACCTGGTCTTCCCAGGTGGTCTCCCATCCAAATACTAATCAGGCCAGACCTGCTTAGCTTCTGAGATAAGACGGCATCAGGCTTGTTGAGTGTGTAGAATATTTTCACAGTTCCAAAGTCAAAATTAAAAAAGAGGGTACATTCAGAGGGGTATAGCTTGTATCCCGGTTACCAATTCTGTCCATCTTTCATAGGTAACTTTTTAAAATTTTTGATTTAGCGTTCTATGGTTTTGAAATATGAACATATGTAATTTGTAATTCCCTTTTTTTTTTTCACGTAAGGACACACGCTAAACGTTCTGTACTGTTTTTAAACTTACATCTGGTTGTCACTTGGTGACAGGAGATAGGGATCTTTCTTGTTCCTTTTTACAGTCGTATGGGACTCAGGTGAGCAGATGTACCATAGAAATGCAACCAGTTCTCCGTGATGTACATTTTGTTTATTTCCACTCTTTTGCTATTACAAATAGTGCTGTCACGAAGAGCCTTGTGTGCGTATCTTTTTCTTAAGGAAGCGTTCTGAACACGGCAGTGTGACCTGATCGGATTTGCATTTTAGAGAGTCCTGTGAACGGGAGGCAGTGTGACCTGGCTGGGAGGCCAGGGGCAGGCTGGGGCCAGGACCGGGGTGAGGCTTTGAGGGTACGGAGCACAGATCAATGACATGTTTTGGAAGTCTTTGGAAGAACTCACACGGCTGAGTCCGCCCCGTGGGGTGGATGACGCTGACGTGGCCGTGGGGGCCGCCGGGAGCGGTGGGTCCGCCCATCTTGGGGGAGGTGAAATGGGCGCGGACCCCAGAACACCGCCTCAGCCGCGTCCTCTGCACCCCTGTCGCGTCTGGGCAGCTGGAAGAGGTGAAGGCGTAGGAACAGAGCCAGCGCGCTCAGCTGAGGACCCTGAACAGCGAGCTCGCCGCCTACAAAAGGGGGCGAAGGGCGTGGCCTGGAGTGGGCGGGGCCTCAGCTGCGGACTCCGCCTGCAGGTGGGCTCGGGGCAGGCTGGGCGGGGCCTAGAGGGGAGAGGGCGGGGTCTGAGTGATGGGGCGGGGCCCGTGCAGGATGGAGGTGGGCGAGTCGGGGGGAGGAGGCACGGGGGACAGGAGGCTCCCATGGTGGGCATGGGTGGGCGGAGTCTGTGGGCAGTGGTGGGCGGGGTCTGTGGAGAGAGGCGCAGGGCTTGAGGCTGCTGGATCAGGAGGTGGGGCCCGGACGAGGGGCCCGGGGAAAGGGACGGGGCCTGAGGGTCTCCTGGAGAGAAAGGGGATAGAGCAGCTGATGAAGATCTGGGTGACGTGCGCTGATTGTTTACTGTGGTGGTTGGTGGGAAATTGGGGAGTTCCAGGGAGCTTTGGGAGACCTGGGAAGAAGGCCCCAGTGAAGAAGGTGTAGGGGAGGGACATTTGTGTTTTGGGGAGAGTTTGTGGGACTCTGAGAGGGGCGGAGCGTCTGTGCGCATCGAGTGCGAGAGTGCGGGTGACTAGAAATCATGGGAGGATGGACCCGAAGGTTCGGAGCTGGTGCCGGCCGGGAAGGAGCTTGGGACAGGCCTTGTCCTGGCCGGTGGGACGCTGACGGTGGGGCCTGTGCTCCCAGGAGACGGACTCCGCCCGTGGTTCCGCCCTCGGCCGGGGGTCCGGGCCGCGTCGTTTTGGGAGCGCCCCACGTCGCGTGGCCGTCCCGGGAGCGCGGCCGTGGGGCCCCGGGGCGAGGCCGTCCCGCTCGCCCCGCGCCCACCTCCATGCGTCGGGGCCGCCCCAGCCCGGTGAGCGGGAGGAGGCCGGACGCACTGGAGCGGCTGGGGCGCGGTCCTCGGACCCTAGCCTCTCGTGCTGCGTCCCAGGTGCTCGCGGTCCTCATTTCGCCCCCATGGCCTTTGCGAAAGCCAAGGAGAAGGAGCGGAGAGAGATCGAGATGAAGTCAGCGCCCTCCCTCCGCACCGGCCCCGACCCCTGCTCCTTGCCCTGGCTTTCTGACCTGTCTTCACCCATCCTTGTCTCCCGCCTGTCTCCATCATCTGTCCCCCGCTTCCTCTCTCCCTTTCCCCCGCGTGACCTTGGGCGGGTCACCGGCCCTGGCTGCGACCCACAGGGAAGCGGCTCCCCCACATCCGTGGGGCGCACAGGCGGGGGGCTCTTCTCCCGCTCCCCAGACAGCAGCATCAGCAGCAGCCGCGGAACCGATTGGGCAGCGGAGGAAGCGGGGACGGCGCGTCCATCTCCTGGGCTCGCCAGACTCAGCCTCATGCTGCCGTGACCTGCCGAGGGGACGCTGCCCACTGCCCCCGACGCTGCAGCTCCTCGGGTCACGGGGCTGGAGACGGCGGGAGCGCGGGGGGCGCACAGGTTGGCAGGCGGGCTCCGCGGTGCCGGTGAGTGCGGGAGGCTCGCGGGCTCCTTGTCTCTCCAGGGGACAGTGTCCGCAGCCGCTGCTTGTCCGCCAGCTCTGGCAGCGAGTTCGGGGATGTCTCTGAATCCCTCCCCATAGGGTCAAACTTGGGCTGGGGGAAAGAACCGCCTCCGGAAGATGTCCGGGGAGATGGGAAACGGTCTTTTGTATGGAAATTGCGTGATGGAGCCTGGGGGGACCCTGAAGCTGCTGTCGGTGACATCTGGGCTGGCTGGGTGCCAACTCCTGCATTCCGACCTAAGACCTCGGTTCTGAGCTGGGATGTGGCTACTGAGCTGGGGTGTCTGGGGTCTTGGTTCAGGGTCGGGGCCTCTGGGTTCTGAGCAGCAGCTGGGACAGAGCACGGGGAGGCAGGAGGAATGTTTGCGGCGGGCGGGACACGGGAGCACAGTCGGCGCGGACCTTTATGGCGCGGTGTGGGTTTCTGACGGGAGGGGGGGGACGGGTGGGATGTGGAGGTTGGGGGGGGGTGAGATAGGGCTTCGCATCCGGTGTCGTGGCCCCGTCTGTATGATTTCATACAGCCGATCTCCCGGCGAGAGCGTCTGCTGCACGTCCCGGTGGCCTTTGACCTCGTCGTTGGGGCGCAGGACCCCTTTAGCCACACCACAGGCCAGCAGACTCTCGGCCACCCCGATGGCCCAGCAATTGGCACGTGGCCTGGGGTGGAGCAGGTGCCTCATGGCCGCTGTCCACGGACTTGGGGACTAATCCTACGTGCCAGGCGGTGTCCCAGGCGCTTTGCGTGTCCGAGTGTCGTGATCAGGCGGACCACAGTGCCTGGCCCGGGGCTCCGGCCAGCACGAGCAGAGCTGGGACTGGGACCTGGCCCCAGCTCGACCAAGCTGACTGTCCGCCTCCCAGCAAAGGCACCAGACTCGGTCAGGAGGAACCCTCGTCACCTGGCGTGTTCTCAGGGCCTCGGTAGCTTCAGGGGCTCCAGCGGAGAGGACGCTTTCGCGGGTGTTGGCAAAGTCTGTCTTTCCCCCTGGGAACCAGAGTGTGGACATCCGCCCTTCCCCACCCTCCTCGCGACTCTGAGCCGCCCACACGCGCCGCAGCCCTATGCGGTGACTCGGGACAAACGACCCCGTGCGGCTGAGTCCCCTGTGCCAGGTGTCCCCGGGCGTCCCCGTCGCTCCTCCTCGTCGCCGCTTGCGCCACCACCGCGGAGCTCAGTGATGGGTTCAGACTCTGTCGCACTCGGCACTTGAGTGCTCGGCCCCCCACTCTCTCCGGGGCGCCTTGGGGCCACAGCGGGGCTCATCTTCTCGCGCTGCTCCGAGGCCAAGGAGGACCAGGGGCGCTCAGGGGAGCCGCGCGCAGCTGAGCATGGGGGCGGGAGGCGCACAGGCCCCCCGGGCGCATTGCCCTGTGGTTTCTGGAAGAGCCGGGGCCTGGATCCTT
>NW_006431918.1:12447489-12450448 GCF_000325575.1 Pteropus alecto | reverse complement strand
ACTTCACACCTGAAAGAGACGGGGCCCTGGGGTGCGGGCTAAGCTCTTCTTCCTTCTCCCCGCAGGTACTAAGGTCACAAAGACTGCCACTTTAAAAACACTTCTCTCAGGCCCCAGCGCGCTGTCATTGAACCCCTTCGGCAAACCTAAGAGGTGAGTCTTGAGAATCCGGTTTCACAGTTGATTAAACTGAGGCTGGGAGAGGCCAAGTCATGTTGCTGAGACATGGGACATAGTCGAGCGTGGTGGACCGGAGCCCGGATTTAGAGCCAGGCTGCCTGCATTTGAATTCTGGCCACATTTCAGTGCGTGAGCTCAGCCAGGCGACCTGACCGATCTGTGCCTCAGTTTCCCTCACCTGCAAAACGGGGATGATCCTCGATGATAGGGTCAATGTGGATTCAATAGATTGACAGAGCTGAGCCCTGAGAAGATGCCCGGCTCATAGCGCCACCCGCGCACCCCTGAGATGCCGCTCACTCTCACGTGTTTTCTCCCGCCGAATTTTCCATGCTCAGGTAGAGCATGCTTCTACCCACGGGCTCAGCGCACCGCACGCCAGTCATCTCTCAGCACTTTTCATGAATTTCCACATGCTCTCAACAGGTTTGTGACATACTATGATTTACCTCCTTTTACAATCAAGGAAACTGAGGCCTGGAGGGCTTGACACTCACAGCGAGAAGATGGTGACGCTGGAGCTTAGCCACAGGCCCCGGGGCCCCAGAGATGCCGTTCTAAATCATATGTTCCATTTCCTACAAACATATATAAGGGCATATTTAAAAAAGATTAAAACCGCGCATATCCCTTAGCCTTCGGTCACCTAATATTTCATGCGTACCCCTCCAGGTCAGTGCATCTTCCTCATAACAACTGCATAATATTTCACAGTACAGGGTGACCATGTCGACATCATATTTTCTTTTCTTGATGCTTTCGAGTCCTTTCCCCTCAAAGCTGTACAAAATATTATACACATAGAGGCCTACATGCTGAAACATTCATACATTATCAATACAGACTCTAGGTCAAAGACTACATATATTTAATAGATATTACTAGAATGTTTTCCCCAAAAAAGCTGTTAGCATTTCATTTTTCCACAAATAATGACCTGGAGCCCACACTCATCCGAGAGGTGGGTGCTATCACCTCCTAAATATAGAGGTATAAAGTAATATTGCTTTATATGTTTCATAGGCATTTTTTAAAGAACACTCAGGAGACTATTTTTTATATTTCCTGTGCATTTGGATTTGCCATTTAAATTCGTCTTCTGCCAATTACCAGTATATCTCCATTGCTGATTTAAAAAATAAACTGCTGTTTACTATCTCGTTATCAATTTGCACAATGAAAAAAAGATTCCATAACTAAGGCTACTGTGTTGTTGTTGCATATGTACATTTTGAATATCAATTCTTTTAAAAAACATACATATGTGTGTGTGTGTATATATATGGGAACTATGAAATACTAATATATGAATGAGAGCTATTGAATAACACACTGAATTCATGTGAATTGTGAGCTAAAAGTGGAGACTTCTGAGAAATTTCGCACTTGCGGCAAATGCACAGGCTTCCCAAGCCCTGGGGCTCTGTAGAGAATGTTCAATCATCTGCGGGTACTTGGGTTCAGAAGTTTGAGAAGCATTCACGGTCACATGAGCTGCTTGGGGTACAAACGATGCCTCATTCCTCTCTGCATACTCACACTGATTCAGGGCCACCCACAGACAGCGTGACCACAGATTCTTTGGCCCACCTTCACATCATCCCATCCGCCCCTCCTCGTTGTAGAAAAAGAGGCCAAAATGGCATCCTTCACCTGGTGGAAAGAGGTCAGTTTGGGGAGAATGCAGACAGCTGTGGGTTTGAATTCTGACTCTGTCACTTATTAGCTGTGTGATCACCTCTCTGAGAATTTTATTTTGAATGAGTATACGGGGACCACCACAACCAGCCAGGCAGAAAGGTGAGGCAGGGGATGGTGTCAGCTCTAGTCCAGAAGTTTCATTTCACATTTAGAAACCAGGAGGGAGCAGAGGCCTCAGGAGGGAGCCCCAGGGCCTCTTGAATGAGCTGGGACTAGTTGAATTGTGGCTCTGGAACTCCATGTGTCCACACTCTGGGAAGGCGGATGTGCTTGGAACGGCCTGCCTTCCCTAAAGACCTGGGGGCAACAGAGCCTTTTGTTCTAAAAAACCACCATATATATTTGTGCATATATATATTCATACATATGTGTGTGTATATATATTCATATATATGCACATATATATATGGGAGCTCTGGCATTACACACTCAATTCACGTCCATTGTGAGCCAAAAGTGCAGACTTCCGAAAAAATTTCTCTCTTACGGCAACTGCATAGGCTTCCCAGGCCCTGGGGCTTGGTAGGGAATGTTCAATTGTCTGCGGGTAGTTGGGTACATATGTTTGACAAGCACTCAGGGTCCCATTGAGCTTCTTGGGGTAGAAAATATGTCTAATTCCTCTCTGTATCCTCATGCAGACTTCAGGGCCACCCACAGACAGTGTGGCCAGGGATGCTTTGGCCCGCCCTTCCATCGTCCCATGTGCCCCTCCATTCGTGCCGAGGAAGAAGCGAAAATGGCATCCTTCACCTGGTTGAAAGAGGTTAGTTTGGGAAACTTAAGACACCTGTTGGTCTGTATCTGACTCTGTCACTTATTAGCTGTGTGATCACCTGTATGAGACTCAGTTTTTTGAATTTTGAATGAGTATACAGGAACCATCATGACCAGCCCAGGCAGAAAGGTGAAGGAGAGGGAGGTGTCTGCTCCAGTCCAGAAGTCTGATATCAAATTGAAAAAGCAGGAAGGAACAAGCGTCCTCAGGTAGGAGCCGCTGGGCGTTGAGGTTCACAGGGGGCAGAGGCCCCAAGACACATCAACGTGTACCTGGGATTGTCTGATCCTTCTGGATCTT
>NW_006431918.1:12425524-12445508 GCF_000325575.1 Pteropus alecto | reverse complement strand
GGCTGACCAGGCAGAAAGGTGAAGGAGAGGGAGGTGTCTGCTCCAGTCCAGAAGTCTGATATCAAATTGAAAAAGCAGGAAGGAACAGAGGCTTCAGGAAGGAGCCCCTGGGCCTCTTAGATGAGAAGGGACCAGGTTGAATTGTGGCTCTGGAAGCCCCTGTGTCCACACTCTGATTCTGTCACTTATTAGCCATGTGATCACCTCTCTGAGACTTAGTTTACTTAATTTTGAATGAGTAATTACGGACCACCATGACCATCCCAGGCAGAAAGGTGGAGTTGAGGTCGTGTCTGCTCTAGTCCAGAAGTTTCATTTCAAATTGAGAAAGCAGGAAGGAGCAGAGGCCTCAGGCAAGAGCTCCAGGGCCTCTTTGATGAGCTGGGACTATGTCGAATTGTGGCTCTGGGACCCCCTGTGTCGACACTCCGGGAAGGCGGATGTGCTTGGAACGTCCTGCCTTCCCTAAAGACCTGGGGGCAACACAGTCTTTTGTTCTAAAAAACCACCATATATATATGTGCATATATATATATATTCATATATATATGCACATATATATATGTGCGTTGGCCTCATCATTCTCGAGGAGTTGGATGAATTGGAGTGGTTGCGGTGCCATGCACAAAGGGACGCACAGGAAACTGGAAACACGCAGCCAACGCACACAGCCTAGTCTCAACAAACATTCCATTGCATTATAAATCAATGATTACCTAGACGAGAAAAATGAGGATTCAGAGAAATTAAGAAAATAAAAATGTAAATTGATATTATGAGTCATTTATCCAACTGATAATTATTGATGACCTATTATATGTAGGTTATTTTACAAGTCTGAGATCCGTAGTTACATCCTAGCCCAACATCTCGAAGGAAGACAATGGAAGACACACACACACAACACACACACACACTTCCAGTCCAGAAAAGATGACATAGAGTCATTCTTTTCCTGCTCAATTATAAACTCTTGAAATGGCACTGGAGAACTATAAAGAGTTGAAAAAAAAAAGTCCAGCTGGTTTGGGACCCCAAGAGGAGAGGCCCAGCACAGGACATCTTCCATGCCCCGACCGCCCAACAGAAGAAAGCCGCCCACACATATTTTCCAACTTCCGACCTAGCAATGGAAGGTAGTGGAGTTGGGCTCATTCCTCTCCCATACTGAACAGGAGTTCCCTCTGACAGCGTCAGGAACAGGCGAGCAGGACCAGACTGGGAGCCCTGAACTAGCAGAGGCACTTTCCTTCCCTGCAGAGACTGAGACGCCCCTTTTCTGCCAAAAGGAACTGATGCTGGTTGGCATAAATAACAGGAGAGACCTGGCTATGGCCAGCAACCAGATACAAGAAGCCTCTTTATTCCCATGGGCCCAAGACCGTCCTTTGCCCAGAGACATTAAGCTGCCAAGGGACAATGACAGGGGCATCCTACCACACCTGTCTTTGCCAAGTCAGCCAGCACGCAGGCCTAGAGACCGCACTTACAACCCCTTGGCCTGCACCAGCAGGGAACACGGAAGCCCCCAGGGACTGATAAACCAAGCCAACTAAAATTACACCATAAAGTTTCTAAGAATTAAACTGCCACTTAAACCACAGCCCGCAATAGTAGGCTAGGACCTGCAGGCTAAACCTACACAGGGCGAATGCCTGCTAAATAAAAGATTTAAATGAGACCCAGAGTATCTGAACATAATTGACAAAATTCCAGGATGCAACTGAAAATCACCATCATACCAAGAACCAAGCAAATCACAGCTTGAATAAGAAAAGACCGTCAAATGACATCAACGCCAAAACCAAGGAAAGGTAGGATTGTCTGACAAGGACTTTAAAGCAGACATTATAAATGCTTCAGTACAAATTCTCTTGAAATAAATGAAAAAATAGAAAATCTCAGCAAAGAAACAAGTTATTTATTTATTTTTTTAAAAAAAGAACCAACTAGAGGTTATAGAACTAAAAAATACCATAATAAATAAAAACTCACTAGATGGGCTCAACAGTAGAGTGAAGACGAGGAAGGATGGGAGCCACGAACCCAAAACAGCTACCTCATTCAGGAAAAAAAAAATCGATGCATACAGATCGACTCGTATTTCTACATGCTGTTTATACTGAAAGCAAAATTAGCATAACATATAAAGAAATAGGAGCAACTAAGTGCTTTTCTCAGTTTTCCTTCCCTATTAAGAATGACTGCTTCGCTGAAATCTAATCACCTTCTCCAGGCGTGGCTTCTCCCTCACTGATCCTAAGTCTTCTTTCTGTGTTAGGCCTTCCCAAGGCTTTTTGTGTCAGGTTAGTGTCCAAAGCCACGGTGTTTTCCTCGGTTCCACAGCCCCCTTCCTTTACCCAGCGATGCAGGCTGGTGGGCCTGAGAATGTGGCTGGTCTACCAGATGTTCCTTTTCAAATGACTGCTCCACTCCACTCCTGTCTCCCCTGAGGCTTTTGTTATGTGGCCAGAGAGAAAAAGGAAGAGGCTGCTTGGCAGCACAGTAACCTGCATTCCAGACATTTCTTCCCGGCTTTTCCTCCCTTGACCCAGCCTGACAGTGGCCCTCTTCTAAACTCTTTCTGTTTGAAGATGTTTTAGTTGGAAAACAGTGGGTCAGGGGCACCCTTCCTTCTCTCTGACTTTTTAAAACATAAGCAACGATGTTCTTAAGAGGAAACAGGTCACCGGCACTTTTGCATCTTGTTTTTGAAACGCCTTTAAAAGCTAGCTATTGCTTAGTTTGCTTTAGCAAAACTTAACCTAACATTAAAAACTATATTTAAATAAGCACAGAGTTTTTAATTAGGTTGATCATTGGTTTATAGGTGGAAGTATAAAATTTGTAAAAGTCTCTATTTTTTTCTTACTTTTAATTGATACATATTTATTTCTACTTTCTTTACAAGGTTGGCCTTAAACATTTATCTCTAAATTCTCTGAAAATAATTTTGATATATGATATAATTTGTTTTGATATGACAAAGGTTTAAAATCTTTGTTAGGTTTTTGGTTATAAAAGCAATATGTTCTTTTTGCAAAATATAGGACATAAAGAAGTTTACAAAGTAGAAAGGGAAGAATTCTCTTTTCCTCATCTCTCAAAACCCACAGCTGGAGAAAACAAATTTTAAGTTTTTTAAGTTGAGAACATTTTAAGTACACACAATTATTTTTACTGTAACTTTTACATTCAAGATATTTTCCTATGCACTATGAATGCATATGATGTATATAAAAGTATATCTATGCACCATTAAAATATAAAATATGTATGCATATATAAAACATTTTAAACAATACAGGATTAGGCAACATTCACTTAATATTTCATGAATATCTTTTCTCGTTGTTATTTGAGATCTACCTCATATCACTCAACTGCAGAGTTTTCCATTTTCTGGATTTACCAAGATTTAATCAGTCACCTCAGAATGTACTCTTATATTATTAATAATGTGGGATTGTTACAAATAATGTTATAATTACTATCCTTATACATATATTCTTATTCATTTGTACAAATATTTCTTTTAGAAAAATTACTAAGTACAGAATTGTTAGTCAAGGGTATATGTATTTTAAATATTGATAGATATGCCAAAATTGCCCTCCAAAAAGATGACTTCGATATATACTACCAGCAACTATGTATGAGAATACCTGAAAAGTAAAGATTTAAAACTGAGTCCATAAAATAGTTTCTCTACAAAAAGATACCGAAAACTAACTCCCTATAAAGAATTCAGGATCTATTTAGGGAAAGGATACATATGCATAAAACAACTAGAGTCTATTATAAAGCTACTTATAAAAAATACAAAATGATTTGGTATAAATAAAGATAAATAGCATGATTTAAAACGCTACAGTAAAAATATATTTGAGCAAATGTGAATTTCTTTTAAAACTAACATGAGTACTATAGATCTTTTTGCCAAAAAGATGCTATAAAAGTAAATTTTATGAGTAAAAAAGGACAGGAGAGGCTGCTGTTGTAGATTTTAAAAGACTGAACACTAACCAGCAATTTCAATTCATAAAACTTGTTGACCGTGGTTTACAAAAAGGGGTATAAAAAGACATTCTGGGTGTTTTGCATGGCAACCAAAGCAATCTGAATATGGACTAGATATTAGATTATCAAATGGCACTCCTGTTACTTGCCTTAGGCATGACATTAGTATGTTGGAAGAATGTCCTTAATTTTTAAGAGACACATATTGAAGAATTATGGTCACCACCTCTAAAACTTACTTTCAAATGGTCCAGTGTGGTAAAATTCATCAATTTTTTAATCTAGAAAAAGGGTATATGAGTGTTCATTGTCCTATCATTTCAACTTTTCTGTGGGATTGAAAATTTTTTAAATAGAAATTTGGAGAAGGGAATAAAACAATAAAGCTGTGGGTCTTGTGTTGACAATTTTATTTCATAATGTTAGATTCTCTGAGTTGAAAGAAATCCACATTGATTTAGGTCTCTAAGTTTATTATTTTTTTAAATATCATTTCTATGTACTTAATATTAGGCCAGTTAGGTTTATAAGACAAAAAAAAATTTTTTTTTCTTGGCCACTGTCTATGCCTTACAAATGCATGATGGCATTTATGCCAAAAGGGGTTGACTTAAGAATGCAAGAAACACAAGAGAAGCCCTTTCACTGCTAGAAAGACACCCAAGGCTTATCCTCAACCAGGGTGGACCACTGGGGCTGTCATCATAAACAGAAGCAGCACACTGTGATTTTTTACAACTACTATAAATGTCTTGCCTAACACCAAGGGAGTGGTAAAAGCAGAGGGTGATCTAGCTCATTAGTACTTAGGCCAAAGGTATTAACTTGTCCAGACTATTTTAAATGCCCATTTATTAGTGAATATGATGAGCTAATAGTTGTATCCAACCCTAGCTGAGTCAACCTTTTTGGCTTTTCACACACTTACTCAGGGAAATACAGTAGAAAGGTGACTCTTACAATAATACTCATGAGCAATTTGTCACAAAATTAATAGCATTCTGTCATTAACTGGGATTCAGAGAAAAAGATTATATACACACAAAATACACATATAAAGTTATGTATACATACACATTATATATGTAGACATATATATATACATCCATATTATATTTTGCTTTTGCTAGCTTTTTGTGACAATTTTGATTGTTTTTTAATTTTTAATTTTATTTTTAGGTAACTAGTCCTTTTTTAATTATTTCGGTAATAAGAAAAGAGTCAGAAATATTTATACTGTTTAATTATGACATTTTGCATAGCAGCTATTTTTTAATTCAGAAAATTTTCAATTAGCTTCTTCTACTTAACCATCACTGTAGTTTGAAGAAGTAACAAAAGCTTTATTTCTAGACTTATCTACAGCTAAGAACATGGAGGGCTAAGAAGAAAAATTATTTGCCAAACAAAACTCTAGCAGAAGCCTAAACATCCAAAACAAACTTTAAAACTCAGATAATATTTTTCTACATCGTAGGAAATGAACAAATGTGTAGACAAAGGCAAAAAAAAGTAACTGAATTACATTTTCTTAGTTCTCATATGTATCTACTACCATATGGATACTAGGCTTTATTATATGTATTTTTTCATCTTAATTCTCCTTAGTATTTTTTGAATTAAATTATACACAAATAACTCATGGAACATTTTTCTTGGGTCCTGCATTGTGTTATTTTTGGAGAACTCTCTGCTATGAGCCTGTTTTACAGAAAGTGGAAGATGTAATTATAACTAAAACATATTCTGGTTTAATATCTAAGCTTTATAGAGGTATGAGTTGCATCATTAAGTCCTCTCTTCAAAACTGGTCTCGCAAGTAGAAAGAGTAGCGTCTGAGTCATGAGCAGCATGAGGCAAGGCCTTCTTCTGTAACTGTACCTTCCATTCGGTATCTCTTTCAAAGCCTATGGCTTGACGTTAGAGTGAGTTCTCACCAGGTGCTTTCAGAGTGAATGCTCATCTTGTTTAAAGCTCCACACAGACTCTCCATGGATATAGATATAGATATAGATATAGATATAGATATAGATATAGATATAGATATAGATATAGATATAGATATAATTTCATCTACAAAAACAGTTAAAACTTTAGCTATTGAAAGGCAGCCTTCCAGAATCATAGTTTTCAAAATGGATTTAAACCTGAAAGTAACTTTGACCCCTCCATTCTCAAATAATAAAATGATAATAATGAGAGTACCTGATCATCTAGAAAAACAAATGAAATCCCCCCAAACTCCTTCAATCTATATATATCACACATCACATCTGATATGCTGATGTGCTGTATATAATTTATTCATTCATTTGCTATTGATTCATTCAATAAATGTTTATTTTCTGTCTATGATGAGTTCTATTCGAGACGGTAGGGGGAGGGCAGTAAAAAAAACTGACACGGCTTCTGCTCTTATGGAGTCTGTATTCCAGGGGTGGTGGGAAAGATTGATGATAATGCAATGAAGAAAACTAAGACAGAAAGATATTACAGAGAGTGAGCGGGTTTAGTTAGATGTAAACAGGAAAGGCCTTCAAGCTAAGACCTAGAGTGATGAGAAGGAGGCCCCATGCAAGGATCCAAGGACAAACATCCAAGAGAGAGAAAATCTGAGAGCAAGGGCTCAGAGGTAACAACAATCTCAGTGTGTTGATGGACAAAGGCTATAGCATGGGAGCAAGAACGAGAATGAGTGACAGGAGGTAAGGTTGGAGAAGTACACTGTAGCCATAGGAAGAAATTTTGGTTTGATTCTATGTGCAGTGGAATGCCACTGGAGGATTTTACGCTGAAGAATGGACTATCAAAGGCAAAATAGAGGCAGGGGACAAGTTAGGAGGCTTCAGAGTACAGCTTGGACCGAGCTTTTATAACATAAATGATGTGTTTTGATTGTCTGTAATACATATAAAAGACCACTGTGTTGTCAGCACAATGGCTGAAGTAACTGGGAGAATCAAGGGAAAATAGGAAGAGTAAGAGAGAAGATGAGGGAAGAAATGGGGAAAGATCTGAATCTATGAATGGACAGTGTATAATGAGCAGAGATCAAGGACCCCAAATAGGACTGGGACATGAGCCCGGGACATCTTGTTGTAGAAAAGTAAGGAAGTGCTAGAAAGTAAAATAGTACTCAAAACTAATGAGGAGATTTCAAAAGACTGTCAGAGTCAGCATGAAGGGACAACGACTGGCAATATTCTAGACAGTGCATTTACCAGAATGAACACTGACTGAGATGGATATTACACATTGAAGAAAAAAAATCCATGAAGTTGATATTGACAATGATAAAATTTTTTTAGAAAGTCCAATAGAGGAGGAGTTACTCTTTACTGGAAAGTTATTAGTTAGAAAAAAAATGCCAACTAATAAATACAAAAGCATGACAAAAATAGAAAATCCCCAATTTTACAGTTACTACGGTAATAACTGATTCAGCAAGAAACCAAAAATAGGTGCCAAACCTAATGGGTAAAAGAGTATTTGGGAAAAATCTTTACACAGTCACAAGATTTTACCCAAATAGTAATTATATATATGAAAGGGAAAGGGTGCTTTTGGTATAGTGAAGTCTGGCAGAAAGTACCTTAACCAAATGCTCAAAATCAACCTTACCAATGATGGGACAAACTGATATTGTGAGCCCAGGATGTGATTCGCTAAGAAGGACCCACTTAACCTATATAATATTCCTTTCAAAAACCTGCATCTAATCATGAAGAAGCAATCCAACGAATCTAAATGGAGGGGACAATCTGTAAAAATCACTGGACTGGACTAAAAAAAAGTCAACATTATGAAAAAAAAAAAGAGATTGTAAACTGTCCTAGATTAGGGATTAAAGAAATACAACGCAATTAGTAATCTTTTATTGGATTCTGGGTTTAAAAAAATAAAGCTATAAAGGATACTATTCTGATAATTACAGAAATGTGACAATGGGTCTTACAAAGGATAAGAGAATATCTTCATTCTTAGGAGATATAATCCATATCTCCTAAGATATAATCCATATCAACACGACAACGTGTTGAACAATTATGATGTCTGCAAATAGCTCAAAGACAGAGAAATAAAGAAGCACAAGATTAAAAGTTAGTGAGTCTAGATGAAGACTCTGTAAGACGCTCCTTATCCTCATCCTGCAAATTTTCTGTAGAGTTGAAATCTTTCCAAACCGAGAGGTGGTGAAAAGAAAACAACACAGCCTCTGCCCCCAGAAATGACGAAGGGCTCGCCCCATCCATCCACTGTGTGGGACAGCGCTGGGAAAAGGAGCTTAGTTTGGGTTTAAAGGCATAAAGCCAAACTTCCTAGGCTCATATTTCAGCTTTTTAACATATTAACTGTGTGGCCTTGCACAAGTTACTTAACTTCCTTGAACTTCCGTTTCCTAACTATAAATAGAATAAAAATAGCACCAACCACATAAAGTTTTTGTGGGGAGTAAAATATTTAGATCCAGGCTGGCAAATAGTAAGCATTTGAATGAATGGAAGCCGTTTGTATTTCACTTCAGTAGTTACCAAAGTCAAGATCGAATACCCTCAAAATACCAGTGAGAGAACACATCTTCTAAAATGTAACAATTGTGGATCTCACCCATAATCAAAATTACCATCTGAGAATATTTTTATTAGTTCTTACTCCCTGGTACTCTCAGAAATTCATTTTAGTGTTTTGTGGCTTTAAAAAATGAATAATCTTAATAATACCTGCCTTGTAGGATTATTGTTATAATTGGAAGTTCAAAAATACAAAGATTATTTAGAGTAATCAAAAAAAAAAAGTTAAATTATTGTTGTTATTGTCGTTACCTGCAGTACACAAGACTGAAATTCATCCAGCAGTGGGTAAAAATATTCAGAAATATTTTTACTTAAAATAGTTCAAATTTTAATATTTAAATTGTAAGTTAACCCTTAAATATCCAGAATGAAGACTGTATGCAATTATTCATTTGCCGAGATCTGTATAGCTAAAGTATAGTATATTTTAACTCTTAGTTATACTTTTAAAAGTATTTCCTTCAAGACTTGTCTTTCTGTTAATACCCAAGTGGGGAACTAAAATAAAACCCAGTAACAAGCAAATGTATACTGCTAACAAAGTATATGTTATCCCCTTCCCAACACGACTCTGGGACCTGGAGGGCTACGCTCTTATACTAAAGGTGAATTGGAAGTATGTTCTCGTCTCCAAAGAACTGCAAGAAAAATCAGTTCTCTCAAAAGTGGCACTAAAAAAAGAAGAAGAAAAAAAATGATGCTAAGAACTTGGATCCACAATTCAGTCCTCATTGTGGGTTTGCACCTGAAATCACATAACATGTGTGGTGTAAAAATCTCAAGCCAAGAATTCAGCGTAGTGTAATGCCTTACTGATAATGTACCCCAGATTTCTGGAAGAGGCAAATAAAAATACACTCTGCAAAAATTCGACTTCCGACCAACCGTATAAGAATTTCCACAAACAAAATTAAAAAAAAAAAAGAAAGCCCACAGTCAAAAATAACAAAGTACAGAAGGAAAAAAGTCATCAAGAATGAAGATCAGTGAAACAATATGGTTTGTAAAATAGTCCTATAATAAACTCAGATTGTGTAGCTGTCCCTGCTGGCTTTGCAATGTGTCGAGTTGGCTAGGCTGAAGAGCTTTTCCCAGAATTCCTTTTCTTGAATCTTTCCTGTATGGTAGGCTAAAAGGGAGGTCCCTACGATTGTGAAGGCAGGAGGGATGTAGCAGCCACGCTGTAATGCATACATGATGCTGACTCACCTTGATGTGAAGCATAAACTGGGCCTGCAGTACTCCACCTTCCCCTCCAGCCTTTAGCTTTTCTGACTCCAGGGCAAAGCACGTGTATATAGTTCTATGACAAAGGACCGCAGTTTCTGAAGCATGCCCTTGCTACCAGCGACTAAGGCAATAAGAATGGACATGTGTTTCAGTTCACTTCCATGGGATCCCAGTCTGCTTATCATCTTCTGTTTCTGCCCCGTAGCCTTAAAGCTCAAATTCAGAAGCAAAGACAGCAGCCTCACAGAGACTTCTTAACAAGCTCCCCAAATTACATAAGCCAGTTCCCTGTAACAAATCTGCATGTGTGTTTGTGTGGTTGTGTATATATTTCTGAGCAAGGGATTTATGTTTGTTGTTTGAATCTTGACTCATGTATTATCAGACACAAATTATAAAATGACCATGTTTAATATGTTTAAAGAAATGCGAAGGTGTTCCGCTTATGCTTAGGATATAAAAAAGCAGCTGGAGAAGGTTGCCCCCATTCTAACAACAAGAAAAAACTGCGTGATCGATATAATTCTAACTTTTCTTAAACTCATCAGTGAGGTGAAATCACAAGACAATCAAGTAAACTGAATTCCAAAGAGAAGCAGAACAGCTTTGCCTTTGAGAGGGCATAAGAAGAGATGACTGCCATAAAGGTGGATAAGAAATTAGCTAAGATGACTTAACACATTTTTAAAGACTGAATACAGGTTAGTGTATCAGTTTAGAATAACTAGGAGCCCCCAGCGCAAAGGGAATCTGTACTCACCTGCAAGTTATTTTCAACAGGCTTCTGCTAGGAAGGCTAAGCACAGGGCGGAAGACTCAGTCCCTGTTGATGAAACAGGTATGCAATGGTAATTGACTGATACTGGAGAAAAAAGCAAGAAACACTACCTGCTTCTCTTGACCTTTCTTTCATATGAAGCAAAAGCTTTGTACCCCTTGGATATAGGCAGCAGTATCCAAGTGGATCCTTATGTAAAGATCCACTGCTTGAAGGAACAGTAGAAATAAAAGCCCTCCGTTCCTGGGGAAAGTAGATTCCTTGAATAATAAAAATTATTATTCCACTGGAGGAGGGGTGAGACCATAACAATGCAATGTGGAGTTTGGCTACCATGGGGAAATGTGGGCGGAAATGCTGAGAAAGTTCCACCCTCCAGGTTCCAGGGTCATGGGCTGGCCTAAGACTGCGCTGGACCAGGATAAGTCACGACCACTTTTGTCCCCAGCGCCATCCCCAGCAGCCTACGAATGGCAATAGTCAGCATAGTCTATCACTGAAGAGAAGAGAAAAAGGAAACAGATAAGAAATTACAGCAGACTTCTCATCAAGAACTACACAAAACCAGAGAACATCCGTAAGGTACTAAAAGAAAAACACCTGTCAACCTAGAATTATGTTTTCAAGGAAAATATATTTCAAAAATGAAAAAAAAAAAATGGACACGCCTTACAGACAAATCAAAGCTGAGTTAATTCATTGCCAGCAGACCTAAACTATAAGAAATGTTAGAGAACATTCTTCAGAAAAAAGATATATGATACTAGGTGATAATTTTTTGAACCTACCCAAATCAATCAAAAGCATGAAAAAACGTTTAAAAGGTAAATATAAAGAGATACTTAATCTTATTTGAAGCTCTTTTTTAAAAAAAAAAATGACTACAATGTATTGTGGGTTTTATAGAAAAAATGTAGAAGTAAAACATATGATCAAAATAGTACAACAAGTGGGAGGAAAGAATTTGAAGTGTAAGATCCTTATGCTATATAGGAAGTAAAATATTATTAATTGAAGGTAGACTGTGGTAAGTTAAAGATGAATATTGTAAATCCTGGAGCAACCACTAAAAAAAAAAAATGTTAATGCAACTAATCAAGCAAATAGTGGTAATAAAATGAAATCAGAATTATGTGACTCAATCCAAAAGAAGGTGGTAAAAGAGGAGAAGGAACAAAGAACAGACGGAAAAACAACCAGCAAGATGTTAGATTTTACTTTAATCGCATCAATAATTACATTAATTATAAAAAATCAAATAACACAAATAGAAGTCAGAGACTGACAGATTGAATAAGCAGCAAGATCCAACTGTAGGCTGTCTATTTCCTTCAAATAAAAAGAAATGTAAGACAACTATGAAAATGTTTTCATGGAAAAAGAAACTCTTTCAAAGGAACAAGCATATTTGAAAATGAATCAAATAGACCTACAAATTAAAAATATGTTTAAAAAACAAAATGGATAGATTTTAACACATATATAATCGAAAAGAGAAAAACATTCGAGTTTGAGGAACCACCTAAAAAGATCAAAGGGTATAGATCTGAGCCACAGAAAAAGTTACACAAATATTTATTGAGTGACTCCTGTATGTTAGGCAAGTTAACACGTATATCTTATCTTCACAATGACCTGTAAGATAGATAATTTCCTTATTTTACAGAAAAGAAAGCTGGGGATTCAAAAAGGAATAGCTCACAGGATTACATAGCTGACAAATGTCGATGCCTAGATTCAGGATTAAGGGTTTTGACTGAAAAACACATGTCTTTTGCAGTTTGCTGTGCCTTCTCTCCTTGGACCATAGCCTGTGATTGACAAAATTCAGAGAGAATTTACTTTTCTTCACTAACTTTCTGGCCATCTTCTTTCTTCCTTAACAAACAATGGCTTGAAACCTGCACACGACAACTAAAATGTAGGTACTCCACGTAGCTTATGAATGCTTGCAGCTTTCCTTCATCCTTTAATTCAAGGCCAACTTTCTTTAGAGGAGGCTCATAGTTTTATTTATTTTGCTGAAAAAAGAAGTGAGTACCTATGGTGTATCAGCACAAACTTTTAAAAATGATTTACATGGAGCTTTAAATATTTGGGACCTTTTCGATATTTTTTTCTTTTCTATTTTTTTTTTCTATAAAATCTTTTCCATCTTGAAAAATGTTAGTAAAATCCAGGTGCCTTAATCAAGTCATCCCTGAAGTCAGTATCATGTAGCATCCTTACAAAGTTTGGTGGAATGAAGGAATGAATAAAGTCCTTAACTGAAGATTCGTGGAGTTGGAGATAGTACGGGCCATCTCAAAGTGAGCAATACCAAAGGAATGTCCTCAATCTGAATCACTGGAATCCTGAAACTAGATGCAAAATTTCACATTTTTGTTTGTGCAGTTTTCTGGAGGGAGAGTCTAATAGCTTTCATAGGATTCCTAAACGATTCTCTAATCCAGTAACGGTAAGAAACTTCTACTCGATATCAGTTCTCGATGTGTGGTCTGTGAACCAGCAGCAGCAGCAGCAGCAGTACCTGGGATCTTGTTAAAACTGCAAGTACTTAAACCTCGCCTGGACCTTCTGAACTGGAGGGTAGGGTCCTGTGTTGTGTGTTTTAATGAGCCCTCCAGGTAATTCTGATGCACCCTAAGGACTGAGAACACAGCTCTATACTTCCCCTTGGATTTGCCTCAGAAAGCCACTAGTTCTCATCTGGCGGGAAAAGGCCTCCCCTCATCTCCTCAGAGAATTCCCTTTTTCTTGGTCATGTTCAAGCTCATCTCTAATTCTACTGAATGCAGGAAGCTCACCACGCCTGGAGGAACTAAATTCAGTTTCTCCCATCATCTGGAAAAAAAGCCACTTCCCCCAACTCCCACCCTATCCCAGCACAGGATGTTCACATTGTTTCTTAAAAGAAAAATAAATAAGTACAGAAAACCAGAATCAAAACTTCAGACCAACCATAAAAAGCATTTGGTGTGTATTTGGATGATACATGAATAAACATGTGATATGTTTATCTGACTGTTTCAGAGCTTAAACTTCTGGACCAAAAGAACTATAATCTATATACACCGTTGGGCAACAGGAGCAAATACATTTTTAAACTTTGAATAATAGTATAAATATCCCCAAATCATGACTCTGCTTGATTATCTGCTATAGAATCACAGGGTTAGATTTAATTAGTGTTAATGTAATTACTTGCATTTAAAATTTTTCATCAGAGGTTATGTCCCCATGGTGCTCTGGCTACTGCATGGAATATATGAAAGCTCTGACCCCTATTCCCATGGTCACTCCCATGTGGCATTCTGTGCTTCTGGCTTAGCTTTCCCTGGGAAGAAAAACTGAAAACGTTCCTGGTACTGAGCCATGCTCTCATCTGGGATAAAGATTAAGAACGAGGGAGGGAGCTTTTGTTCAGATTATAAAAGCCAGATGCTGCCACATTAATAGCCCTACACATCCCAAGGGTGTGTACTTCAAACATTTGGTTTTCAAACCCACCTCTCTAGAGAAGGTGCTGGTAACTGTCAGGTGTCACAGAGTGGCTCACTACATTCATGAACACTCACTCCAAGATTGCCACTTGATAGAATAGGGGGAAATCCCTAGACCATCCTGTGCTTTATCAGCTTTCATGAAGTGCAATGTTCCCCATACTGGAGGCTTCCATACTCCAGGGAATCGTGAGAACTGTTAAAGAGGTCACCACGTCGGCTTGAAGCCAAACGACAGAAACCACTATCAATGAGAGGCATTTCAGCCTAAGAGTCAGTATTGATTTATAGGAAACCACTCCGTTATTATAAATGAAAGAGCTCTGTGACCATTTTCCTTTCAAAATTTGAGGAAGTGTAAATGGGTCAAAGCTAATGTGCAGAAAGTAGCAAAAAAAAAAAAAAAAAAAGTGAGCAATAACAGATTAAAGAAAAGAATAGTCAAAGAAGAAAACATGGAAAGAAAGAGTAAGCCATGAAGAGGGGAAACCAGCACCACAGAACCAACTCAGTTTCTGAGTCAATGTTTTTCATTCCAGTAATAATTTTAGGCACAGCCTCCAAAGTAGAAATGGTTATGAAGGAGTTTACTAATTAAGATCTATTGGATCAATATTACTGATTTTTCCTTTTGCCTTAAGCTCCAATATGGCTTGGCCAACACTGTTATTGATCCCGTCTTTATTTAAAATTTTGAAACTTTGGAATTTAATTTTTTTAAAATTTCATTAAGATATCATTTGTCTTGATTACTGAGGTTTTGGGCACCCCTTAAATTTTGCACCCACCCTTAACGTTCATTGCTGCATTATTGACAGTGACCAAGACATGGAAACAACCAAAGTGTCCTTCGATAGATGTGGTGCATATATATACATATTACTCAGCCATAAGAAAAGATGAAATACTGCCATTTGCAAAAACGTGGATTGATCTTGAAGTTTTTGTGCTAAGCAAAATAAGGCAGACAGAAGAAGTTGAGAACCATATGATTTCACTCATATGTAGGATATAAAACTGAAAGCAACAACAAAACAAGACAAAACAAAAACTCACCAACACAGACAGTTCGGTGGCTACCAGAGGGAAAGTGAGCGGAGGTAGAAAGGACAAAGGGTGTCAAATACACAGTAATGGAAGGAGATCTGACTTTGGGTGGTGAGCACTCAATGCACTGTACAGATGATGTATTATAGAATTGTACACTTGAAACTTACATAATTTTATTAACCGATACAAACTCAATACATTTAATTAAAATTTTTAATTAATAAATTAAATTATTTTTCAAAATTAATAAGGCAAGTGTCTCACTTGCCTCACCCTCGTCCTGGCCCCATATATCAGACTGTTCTTCAAAATTTGATTTGGTACTGTCAGATTAAAATGTGGAAAAACAGAGGTATTTCTTTCAAATGAAAAGTCTAAGTGTCTGAGTTCAGCTGAACGTAGATTTTGAGGCCGCTAGTTCTCCTGGGAAGCTGTTTTCACAAATTGTGAGGTTGAAAAAAATGTTTGTACCTTTAGGAACTGGTTATGAAAACTTATTCTGAATAAAGTTTCTTCCGAGTGCTCATTTACATGATCTACCAAGGGCAAACAAACAATATTCTCATGTTTATATCTTGCTCTGTCACAGACATAAGGCCCTAAAGTGAAACCAAGTCTGATGAGAAGGGCAGACCAAGAGCACAGTGACTTCCAGGCTTAAATTGCAATTTGAACCTGACAAGCTTCTCCCTAAAGCAATATAAGAAGTTTCAGGAAAAATATGCTTTGATTGTTAAATTGCCTGTTCCTGTGGGAAAGGATATATAGATTGCGGTTTGTACGTATTACGTCTGGATTTGGAGACGCCAGCAGGAGACTACAGAAAAGCATTTGGATGAAGAAAATCCTTGGGAAAGAAAACTAAAGTGACCAACTTGAGAAAATTTGATTTTATGTTACCTTTCAAAGAAACGTACACTGTCGCAAATGTGGGTGACTAAAATTTGGTACACCTTGTTAACCATGCATTTTCTATCATCTTAGTACCATCTGTTAAAGGGAGAGCAGACACAGTCATAGGCATTTTACTTACGGCATCTTTTTTAATACTCATACTAACCATGATTGGGAGACTTTCCTACCCCCATTTTCCATTCGAGGAAACCGAAACTTAGAAAAGTGATTTGCCCCCAGCCAAATCGAGCAGTACACTAGCCATGGTGGGGTTAGATATTTAACCCACGTCTATCTAATTCCAAAATCACGATACTTTTCCTCTAAACTAGACTACTGACCACGTGCCAAGTCTGCTGTGGCCACCTCATGGTCCGCAAACTAAGTACAGTTTTTACATCTTTAAATGGTTGGGAAAAATCAAAAGAATGCTATTTTGTGACACATGAAAATTACATGAAATTTAAATTTCAGTGTTCACAAATAAAGTTTTATTGAAACACAGGCCATATTTTGTCTTTGTTATCTATGCTGCATTCAGACTACAAAAGCAGAATTGAGTAGTTGCTACAGAGACCACATTTACTATCGGGCCCTTGATGATATCGTTTGCCGACCTCTGCTCTCTACCATCTAACATTCCAATTTGGTAGCAGCAATATTTTTTAATGTCATTAAAAAAAAAAAATCCGAGCATTAGCAGACTTTCCTTCCTCACTGTAGATATAATACTCCCGAACCACATCTCTTTGCTCTTCTCGTGCAAGAGTTAACTCTCTCTGCTTGCACCTCCAGCCTGCAAGGGAAGTCTCATTTCTTTCTTAATGTTCTACCAATCAGATCAAAACTACTTTCTTCTTTAATTAAATTACAGTCTACATGGAAGAGAGAAATCTAATCGAGCACATAGATGTGACTGCTGGTTTCTTGATAAATTATAAATTTCTGCCTAAGCCATGACTGAATCATATGAAGCCAAGAGAGATCATACTTAAGTCACAGCAAAAGAATGTTTTTTCAAGCTATGTAATTCTATGAATAAAGAATAACAAAATTATAGCAAGGTAAACACCACTATACCACAATGCAAACAAAATGAAGAAGCTATTGCGAAATTCTCTGTTTAAATGTCTAGTTTATAACATCTACTTCCAATGGATTTCTACTGCCTGTATTTCCTCTGACAGTCACTCTGCTGACCTGGCATCCCAGACAACATTGTGCAAAATGTTCTGGGAATCCAACAGGCAGTCTTCAGCACCCGAGGTCTAGCCCCCAAGCATAATTCATAATGCTAATGTCATCACCCTGAGCCAACTGCCTTCCCATAATCCCCTTCAAACAATGGAGGGAAGAAAACTGGAGAAATGTCTATCCCAGGGACCTCAAAGGGAAGACTGAGAGCAACAACAACAGTGGGTAACCTGTTTCTCCAGTTCTTGCTTCCAACTCTCAGAGCAACCTCCCTGGATCTTCCTTCAGTGCCCTCCAGCTCACGATACTGTGTATGACTCTTGTCATCCATTAAAAGAATACATGGAATGAATATGACATATTATTATATTTCAGGGCTGTTGGAGTGCTCTTCTCTAGATAATGAGGTAGAGGTTTCTATGCTAAAATTAATTTTTTTAGGTACAAATTCTATTTCTTTGCCTGATCTTCAGTGTTTTAATTTTTTTCCCCTAATCTTCCGCCTTAGTTTAAATCATCTTTTCATAGGGAAAATATGCCTAGGAACCTAAGCTCACAACCAGCTTTCCATGAAAATAAACTCCCTTGCTCCACTCCCCTGGCCTCCTGTTTTCTGACACTTTTGATATTTTCTAGAGTCTGCCAAAGTCAAAGTACTTCCAAAAATGCCTCATGCACCAATCTGCTTTTCAGACCAGCTCGATATGATGCAGTTGAATTTTGACAAGCGAGCAGAAAGCGAAGGACTTGAGTCAGAAGCAGGCTTAGTTTAAAATTGTCTTGTCTGTGGGGTTGTTTTCTTTTTTCCTAGATGGTTCCAGAAAAAATAAATATAATTTTTGTGTCTACTTTGGAAGTTGTTTTTTCCTCTTCTTTGTCATTCTCTGTGTGACTCCCAAGGGGCCACTGGAGAGAAGTTTCCAGGAGCAAAAGGAAGAGAAATGCCCGGGAAAGGTTCAGTTTGTTCTTACTAACTTCTCACTTGCGGGATCATGGTTAAAGGCTCACCTGGTTCCTTGACCTCAGGAAAATGAGTATCCTCTAGTCCAGAACCCAGACCGGTCTGAAAAGTTTTCTTTAAGAATCTTGATAACTATCCCAGAAATGACTTAGAGAACTAGGTGGTGCAGGGCCAAACCTTTAAAATTTAAAGTCCTTTAGGAAGGAAAACAATCTTTTTGAAAAAGACGAACACTAATGAGAGCAAAGATAACCCTTTAAAATGTGGGAAGGAGCTGAGTCAGACCCTGTTAGCAAGCTCCGCCGAGGCCTGGGGACTTGTAGTAACATGATTTAAAAAAAAAAAAAAAAAAAAAAAGAAAACCACATTTTTTACACCGTAGCATGATTTAAAAAAAAAAAAAAAAAAAAAGGAAACAGCAATTTTTATCCAAGTATCTGAAACTATTCTAAAAAGTAAAATCTCCTAACATTCCACTGGTGACATAGGTTCAAGAATTCATCATTGTTTCCCTAAATCAGAATTCTCAACCTTGGCGTTATTGACACTTTCAGTTGGATAATTCTTTGCTGTGGGGGCCTGTACTGTGCAGTGTAAGATATTTAGCAGCATCTCTGACCTCTACCCACCGGTAGCATCACCTTATCTCCTCCTGGTTGTGACAACCAAAAATGTCTCCAGATATTGCCACGTGTCCTTTGGGGGCACAAAATGTCCCTCGGTTGCAAATCACTGTTCTTAATGAACAACAGGCACAGAGCAGTCAATAAACTTACTCAATGATGCCCAGCCAAAAAGCATTCGCTAAACTAGAAGAAGGATATGGTGGCTCCTGAGTCCCAAGCATGACGCTTACTGCCTTCGCTCCCTACCTCAATAGAAACTCATCCAAGTCCCTAATGTACTGAGTCCCTAATGTACTCCCCTGAGTCCCTAATGTTTTCCCCTGGGTCTCTAATTTATTCCTCGGGTTGGTTATTTCTGAAGATACATCCACTAAGACTTAGCTGTCAGTATAAATTTTTGCTCACACTGTACTGAATGTTTGGCTGTGTGGAGTCTGTCTGATTCGTGTTATTCTCCTGGGAGTCACTAAGTGGATTCTAACTCCACTCTCTAAGAGGGTAAGTCCATATAGCATGAAATGGACCTGAGGCAACACTGTAATTGCAGAATCATTTGCAGAATCACATGCAGAATCATTTGTAGCTTGAAGACTTTACTAGGAGCAGAGCTGTTTATGGCAGGAGCGGGAATGAGAATGAGGAGGCCAGAGGATGATTTACCTGAGCAGATGAATGCTTTTAGATTTTGTTATGTAGTAAGTCCCTCAATTACATTAATTTTTTTTCAGAGCATTGCTTGGAAATGATTGCAACATATACTTCTGTTAATTAATTTATTTAAACAGAGTATTTCATTTGCATACAAATTTTTCGATATGTCAATGCTTGTCTCCTCATAAATTATAAAATGCCCGTCCCCTCCCTCTTCTTTGTTTACATCCGTGTGTGAACTTGTTGATCTTTCCAAGGTAAGTCAGCGAAGTCAGGTACGGATGAATTTGAGCAATGAATCGCCTCGAGCATTTAGGGAATAGAGACAGGTGTAAAAATTATTTTTAAAACCTAACTCGCGGAGACACAGAAGAGATGTGGGATGCATGATGGTATAACTATTACAGAAAGCGGGATATAAACCTGTACCACTCAGCTCTGGACTTATTCAAAGGGCACATTCCATACCCTCTGGCTCTAAGGCCCTGTGCTGACTATGGAAA
>NW_006431918.1:12414473-12425480 GCF_000325575.1 Pteropus alecto | reverse complement strand
CATAGGCTAACAGAAAAACTATTACATATGCATAAGTAATTATGCTGTGAGGCAAAAGGCAATCAGTGCTGTAAAAAGGAACAGGCAAAGCGAATGTTTCTGACATTCACAAGTTTGGGTCCCATGATACCACAAAGAATTAAATTTTCATCATAAGAAGGCGACTGGTAAGAAGTAAAAGGAGCCCTCATTTCGGGTTAAAAAGTACAGGCTGAATCATCGTTCTTTCATTCTCATGCATACCTCTGAGCGTGTTACTTAGCCTCTCCAAGCCTCCATTCCTTTGCCTACAAAAAGTGCCTTAAAGGGTAATGGTGAAGATTATTAACTCTTGTTAAACTTTCAGACAAATGTTAAAATTTCTAATGTTAGGATGTAATCATAGCTATACTTTGTTTATTGTTTACCTTGTGCTGTAAATCCCTTAATATATTACCTTTAACCTGCACAATTATCCTATGAAGTAGGCATCATCAATCATCCTTCTTTTATAGAATTCGAAGGCCAGAAAGGTTAAGTGATTTATCTTAAGCTGGCATTCAACAGACTCTGTTGAGACTACTCAACCTAGGCTTATGGAACTCAAGAACATGCATAATTTCCACATCACCATGGTGCTATTTCACTATAATCTCTATTTTGCATAAATGAACAGAAAGTACGAATATGGGATTGATAAAACAACCATTGAGAAAAATATTGATTTATCATGTTTTAAGGAAAAAAAAAAAGAACAAAAACAAATTACTCCCATCAGGATTCTTAAGAAAGCGAGGCAAGGTAACTTAGAATTTGAGACAAAAAACAGGTATGAATATGTTTGCGAAGGTCCTGGTGCTATCCTTTCTTTGTTTCGACACTTGAGCAGAATGAGGGCTTGAAAAACTTGGGAGTTTTTCTGAGTTCGTGTATGAACTCAGAGACCAGCAAATAAAAAGAGGACCCAGAAAATAAGAGAGGACCAGGCTATAGCTGTATTCCAGAGTATGAAGAAGAGAAAGAATTAGCTAGCTCTCCTCAAGAATGAAGACATTTTCTTATTGATAGGTTGCATCACGGCATATCAGATAGAATCTATTTTCATGTTTAGAGATTGAAAATGTTCTGGGAGAAAATAGGAAGACACAGAAACATGAAAAATATTCAAGGCCAATAGGAATTTAGAGAGACTCCTTTATAAAGTAGTCTGTTGTGGGCGGGCTGCATGACGCTATCTCATTTAATCCTTAGGACAGTAATGTGAGCTACGTGCTATATGCTATTTTGCTGATGAGCAAACTAAGGGGCAATGACCCTTGCACTTTTCGCAAGGTGTCTCTGGAGTAGTGATTGTGTTGCTTTATGAGAACTGGCCACTTTCTGGCCCCACCTAGGCTGGTCTTGTTCCCTGAGCACAGATGCACTTCGTACTTGCCTGCTCTGCATTGCTCTGCTCGCCCTCCATCAAGCACACACATAAGCAACACCAGCTGGTACATAAAGCAGCATTGATGGTATCTGCAATAGCCGATGACATTTGAACTGACCAGCATTTGACAGCCAACTCTCAATTATCTGTAAAAGGCTTACACATCTCCTTGAAAAACTCCTGCCACAAAGGTGTATTCTCACAATACAAGGGAATAAGTCCCACGATGTAAGGGATTTTTATCTTGGCCTAAACAAAGAATTAGGAAGATAAATCTGTAGGTCAAAAGGAATCCTAGGAGGCCTCCAAAGCCAAAGAGAAATTCGTTCTCTTTGGATCGCCTATTGCTCTCCTCCATTAGGGAAGATGATTGGGGTTATCTGAACTCTCTAACCTTACATCGCTACTGAAAACTAGGTATTAGTCTATTTTTACAGATGATGAAAATAAGTCTCAGAAGTTAAGCAATTTGCCCAAGGCCAGACAGATGGGCAGAGCCAGCACTGAGGCTTTCCAACCTCACTCACCTTTGGAAAGGCACTCCCCTCCCAAAAAAACAAAGCAGAGTGAAATGAGCAGAAATACTCCTTCTCTTTAAAAACATGATTAAAAACAGTTAAACCTTTTGGCTCAATTTTCCAGCCTTATACTTGGTCAGCTACATACTGTGAATGTTACATTTTCGTCTGGCCTTTTCCTTATATCCAGTAACCTTCAGGCCCCTGCCAATGTGTACGCTCATTAACCGCAGAACAATATTAATACTAGCCCCGAAACATGGCATTGCAAAAATAAAACCAAAGTGGGAAAACAACATCAAGATATGTGATTCATTCCAAGTCAAATAGAAAAGACGTTTCAACTTTAAAAAAAGCTTAGATTTATCAGTTTATTAATACCAACGATAAAAATTACCGTTAAGCATTGATGACGTTCTCTCTAGTTTAGAAAGTAGAAATTATTATCCTTATATCAAATTGACAAAATGAAAACAAGCAAATTGTTCAACACCACTGGCCTGCTAAGCTCTAGTACCTGGATTTAAATTTAGAACTTTCTTGCTTACAAGCCTACATTCTTCCTGTTGTACTAACATCTATAGCAAAGAGCTAGAAGAAGTCTAGGTGAGAAGTCTAGATGCTCTCCCCATCTGATGCATGGAGAATGGCTTATAAAAGATCTTTCAACAAAGCAGTGGCTAAGCCAGTAATAGGACCCCTAGTACCCAGCTGCTAATATAGGAGATACATTTGGAAGACAGGGCTACTGCCTACACTGTGTCTTCAAGAAGCATATTGAGTCAGCATCCTGGTTCCTCAGCCAGAAACTGTTGCTACAAGTACCAAAAAGGCATATACAGAGAATCCAATGCCCACGGACTTTATTACTCGCTGAGGTTCTAAACTTTATTCCCTCTTCTCTCTTGAGCTGGGTAGGCACAGCCCCTCCAGTTTAATTATGCCTTAGCCTAGAAGTAGGCTGAACTTTCCCAGGCCAGTGGTTCTCCAACTTTAACTTGCACTAGCAAAACCTTGAGGGCTTGTTAAAACATGGATTGATTACTGGGCTCCACCCACGGAGGTTCTGAATCAGTAGTTCTGGGGTGGGGCCAGAGAATTTGCATTCCAAGTTCTCGGTGATGCTGATGTAGATGGTCCGGGGATCGAGTTTTGGTTTGGGAATCACTATTACAGATGCACACTCGGGTCCTGAGGGTCCTACATTTCCAAAAGCAGGAGGAGACAAGACAAATTCAAGGAAGGAGCACCTCCACACCAGGGCAAAAACAGCTGGCTAATGTCTCCCTTCACCAGAGCCCTGCTCAACTCCTACCAGGACTTCCATCCAAAGGGCCCTTGCAATTGTTAGGCTACCTCGGTCCCACCTCTCTTTGAACCAGCGACCTGAGGAAAAAAAAAAAATGAAAAGAACAATCTGAAGAGCAAAATAAGCCCCTCTCCTCTCTCAAAGGAGTGGGGGAAAATGTTAACCTTGATCCTCTCCCAGAAACTCCACTCCTTATCTCAACGACCCAGTTATTGATCTTCCTTTTATGTGGGGGGGCTCGATTAAGCTTAGATGTGCCCCTAACATGGTTTACGGTCTCAGGCTATATCAGACTAATTACATTTTGCAAAGACATTTACCATACAATAAAGGAATTGATGCAACTACTAACAATATTCTTGCAGAAATTCTATTTGACTATCCCAGACAAACATGCACTAAAATGAATCAACACTTCACCACATGCTAGCTCCCCAATTATTTTTTCTCTTTAGACCTATGCTTTCCAAAAGTGCTTTTAACTATGCAAATTAGAGGCTAGAATTAATTCTATAACCTATTAGGTGGTTGCTGGAATAACTATTGATTTTTTTTCACCTCAAATGACATTCAGTTAAGGAACATGTACAAACAAATCATTACCGCTTCTGGCTTGAATGGTAATTTATAAAGTTTTAGGGGTTAGGACATATAAAATATTTTTAGCCTGGAAGATGTGTTACGGGCTGGAATGTTTGTGGGAAATATCCTCTAATGAAGAATTCCTGCTCCAAAATGCCTGGATTAATGAACACAAACAGCTCTGAGGGAAAAGGGAACGGCATCTCAAGTCTGGCAGGACCCTGGCAGGGCTGGCTGGAAACTCCAGTGCAAGCCAGGCACAGTGAAGACAGCCCTCTCCCATCAGGGCGGGTCCAGCTACAGGGACACGCCTTAGACTTGGGATAGCTCTGAAAAGGCTCTATTCTAGTTGAAAATGAACCAAAGTCTATTTCTTCTGCTGCTTCCAAGTCCCCTAAGAGAATGAATCAGCTTTGGGGTGCTGGAGGCGTGGGCTGCAGCTGAGGAGACCAAGAGGACTCTATCGAGAATAACCTCAATACCCTGGCTGCTCCTCCCCGGGACACTGCCCTTCTAGAATGAAGCATTCCAGGAAAGAAATGCCATACTTACTAAAATTATCCTGCTGAGCTTTTAAAACACAATTTTATTTAGTTTTCATACTAACCGTGAAAGACAGGAATTATTGCTGCTTCTGCTATACATGGGAAAAAAAGGAGGTGCTTGAGGGGGGATGGGGAGTGGCAGCATTAACTAACAGGCCTGGCTGCACATAGCACATTAGTAACAGAACCAGGATGAGGACCAGAGCCTGGTTCACTCCAAAGTGACCTTCTTATCTACCAGATCCTTCTCATTAACTATAGGAAGGGGAAAGATTCAAAACAGCTCTACAATATTTATTTTAAGTCATCGAGACACCGAGTAGGGAATAAGTAGCTTGCAGGTTTTTATCAATGTCAAGGAGTGGCTCCCACCACCATGTCCTTGAGCAACATTTCAAAGTTGGTGATGTTGGATTTACAACCTTCTCATCTCCAAACCACCCAGGATCTGCATTATCCTATCGGAGCTCTCCTCCAGCTCTTAAAGTTTCCTAGAACACTGATGGGGTCTCCCATTCAATGTCATAAAGACCACATAATTGTGCTGGTATCTACTCTGCATAAGAAGAAATCCATCAAATAATAGTAAGGTGGCAAACATCCCTTGCTTTAAAATTAACCCTTTTTTTCTTATCATCAACCTCTTATCAATACTTCCAATGATTCCATATATTTGGGCTCAGCTTGTGAAATGCGAGTTAAATGTCATTACACCACCCGAATGACACATGGGTTCACCTCTTTAGAGATATCTGTATTTTAGAGCTTTCAGTGAATATCTCGAAGCTCCTCAGACACATCTGGGAATTTTTCCCTGGGAGAGGGGAAAGGATAATAGATCTCTTCCCCGACCATTTCTCTAACCTGATTTTCTCTGGCAAATTCGCAAGTCCAAAGGAAGAAATTAAGCGTCGTAGTTAAGTAGTGGGTCTTGAAGTCAGAAAAGACTGGATTCAAATTGTGACGCTGCAGTTCATGGGTTTTATGATTTCAAGCAGATTACTTTAGTTTTTTTGGCCTTCATAATAAATATAACCTCAAACTTGCCAGGTGCCATAAAGCTAATACACATCTTAGCACATTAAGGATTTGGCGATGGCAGTGTGATCGGTATTGAGGGAGGATTCAGGTCTATTTGGTAATGCGTGTGAATGGTGCTCCCTGGAATCACTCACTGTGATGTGTGCAGGGACATTTTACCCTGTAGCTCTGGGAAAATATAAGTGACAAAGAGGACCTTTAAAAGTCCACGCGAAGCAGAAGTCAGACAGCCAGTGGGCAATTCTCAGCAGCAGCAATTGCATTTTCAATCTTGCCTAAGTATAAATTTGATTTAAGGCAATTCTGGAGCTAGAGAGGATATAACGCTTTATTTTTATTTTTATTATTATTATTATTATTATTATTATTATTATTTTCCCTGTAAGTTCATGTCAAGAAATGCTAACTGGAATTTCTGAGTGTATGATGGGATATTAGGCATGGGCAAGAGGAATGTTATGCAAATTATATGTAATTAGATATAATGATTAGACATAATCATTACCATCAAGGAACTTCTAGTATAAAGAGCAGGCATCCTTAATCCCGAACGAGCCTTGGAGGGCCTGCAGACCTCCTGAAACTGTATATACAATTGCGTGTATGTTTGTGGACAATTTCTGGCCAGAAGGTCCAGAGCTTTAGATCCTCAAAGGGATTCAAAAAAGGGAATGGGGAGACAGGGGGTTTAAGAAGTACAGACCAAGACTGAAAAATCATTTAATTGTAGTAATTTCTCTATGGAATGGCACAAAATAGACTATTCACAGTCATCTAATTCTGGGTTTCTCACACTGGTTTAGATAAAGAACAAGCTTAATTCTTGGCCGGCCGAATTTAAAGGTAGTCTTGAGTCTTTCATTCCTCTGTAAGCATGTGATTTTTCAATACATTTGGATTTCTCAGAAATCGTTCACAAAACCTGTGCCAAGATCTATGGCCCCTTGCTATTACATTTGGGCTGCCTCGAGCCGCACAATAATTTATGATCAGCCCACTAAGTTGAGCCCTCCTCCCTGTATGACTAACAGGAAGAGAAGTTTGGCAGCAACACAGCCTTAATGAATGAAAAATGCAAACCTTGCAAATCCCTGTACATTTAAATCCCCCTGGGTCCTGATGCAGACACATTTCCAAAAAGCCTACATTTCCAAGATGCAATTTACTGCCCTTAGAGGTTTGTTGTAGGCCACCCAAAGAACATTGGCCTTATTAAAGATTTTATCAGCCAAGCACATATAGTGATTTTTATGACAAAATGGGGAAATCCGTTGAAATGAGAAGCTTCAGTGAGAACGATAAGTCACATATCATCATTGTGTATTTCAGGCTCATTTGCACACAGGGTCAAGGGTGAGGGACTTGAGCTCTGAGTCCGTCCTGCTTTGCCGCATTCCACCACAGCCATCTCGAAGAAGGAAGGAGATTCCCAGCTAGTTATCTGTGCTGAGGGAGAAACTACCACTGAATTCTCACAGGTCGTAGCCAGTCATTTCTTTTTGTTGGCGGGCTTGAATTCAGTGAGGTGAAGACCCTAGGGATGTACTGGAGACAAAAAGGCTGCTTCTTTGTTAGCACCTGGAGCACAGGCTTTCCTGGAGTGTGGGGGCATTCTTCACCCTAGGAGTGGGATTTTATTACCCCAGGCAGGATACAAATCATAGTCCAGGTCCAGGAACCATTGTTCAAAACCCCTGAGGCCAAATGTGTGCAATTTGGAATCTTTCAGATTTTTAAAGGTTAACATGGAACATATATTCTACTCCCCGGACAGGGTGGGGCGGCACTCCATAGTAAAACAGACTTTGATGTTTTGTCTTCTTCCGACATTAGAGTGTCGATCATGTCACCCTCATGGCCCCAAAATGGGTACGACAACTACAAAAATATTGTTCTCATCCAATGACAATCAAGACCAGGGCGAGAGGGACATGGGTTTCTCCTCATGTCTCTCCTTTTTAACATGGAGAAAAGTTCTTTTCTAGAAGCCCCAAGGAGACTTTCTCCAGATGTCATTGTCTATAACTGGGTCCAAGACGTAATCTAATGTGAATTCCAAACAAAAATCCATTCCCTGCTCTTGGGTGGGATAGAGCCTCCCTGAGCACAGTGCTTCCACAGCTGAGCAAAAAAGTCAGGGTTCTCACTCAAGGAATAAGGAAAGAATAGTGTTGGGTAAGGCGACTAATGGCAACAACCACCTACATATTATCGGAGTCAAGGCAGGGTCCTAATTCCTGGGGAAGGAACAGCAGAAATGGCCTAAATGGCATCTAATTAAAATACCAATCATCTGGGACCATATTCTATTTGCCTCCTCTAAGAAGCCCCTGTGGACACTAACCGAAGCTTATTATTCAGGTATACAGACTCAATTTTATCGGTATAACCAGTGGTAGTTAGTGCCGTATCTTAGGATTTGATATTAAGGCATGGTTGGTACTTTACTGTCAGCCATGTAAGGGAAGGGGATGAAGGTAGAGGAGAAGAGTGGAAGATGAAATAATAAAGACAGAAGTTATAGACTAGACCAGGGGGTTAGCAAACTGAAGCCTTGCCCCAAATCCAGCCTGTTGCCTGTTTCATGAATAAAAATTTACTGGAACACGGTCACGCCCATAGGTTTACACATTGTCTCTGGTTGCTTGTGTGCTACCACAGTAGAGCTGAAAATTGCAACAGAGCCCCCTGGACCTGCAAAGCCTAAACCTTTGCTACGTAGCCCTGTACAGAAAAGTTTGCTGACTCCTGAGCTGGACAAAAGCAAGGTGATACGAGGACACATGCAAGATGACGTTCTATTCTCAGATCAAGGGAGGGTCCCAGAGGAATTAACAGGGAGTTAGCACGGCAAGAGGGAATCTAGGTTAAGAGCCCTAAATTCTAGGCTCAAGGCCATAAGCATGTGGGAACTGGCATGGCCACGGCCACGAGGAAGGAGGAAATAGCCAGGGCAAGGCCAGATCCCAGAACTCACTGCAGGACCGGAGGATCAAACGAATGACTTGGATGGGAATTCAAAATGAAAGCAAAAACAGATACACGACTCTTCCAAATGGGCTTATGAACCAGGGAGCGGGGGAAGAATGCATGTGTGAGAGTGTGTGTGTGTGCGAATGTAAATTCAAAAATTTGAAGGCAGCGACCCCATAATTGGGGTGAGAGCCCCACAGACGAGCAAACTACAAATTAGGAAATTCGGTGGTCAGCACAGATTGGCAGCGCGGAGCCAGAGCCTGGATATTATATTTGCAGTAAAACTGCATGGGAGCCACATAGGAACCCTTCACTGGTTTGAGGGAACCTGGGGCTATTAAAATGATTCCCGCCTCAATTCTGAATTGCTCTGCGAAGTGACCAGAACTGAGCCACATGGGGAGGGATCAGTAGCTCATCTGTGAGTCACTAGGGACAAGAGAGGCACTGAGGGCTGGGAAAACATAACTACTTCCATTGGGGACAATTACTGGAAACTGTTGATCTAGAATCACCAGCCTCTACCTTAGATAGCACTAAAAAAGTTATTTTCCAACTCTTTTTTTCAAGACTCCCTTCTATTTGTTTCAGTAGAAATGCATCAGCTACATCCCCCTTCCCCACTCTGTACTTTTATGTCGTTGTAAAACGATGCAAGATTACATTTTAGGTTAATGGTTCCTGGGGACAGCTGGAAAGGCACCTTAACATCGCATTAAAAATACTTGAGAACTGCATTGTGAGATGGGCTTCCTGCAGACGGTGCACACGCCCTGCAGTGAGGATCCTTCTGGCTCCATTAAAGAGGGTATGCCCTTCCGGGAGGCAGTGTCCTTGGCATTTCCTGTTCTTCTGCAGCCCAGATCTCATGGGAAAGCCTCCCTAATACTTGAAGATTTAGGTAAACTTGGTTTGAACTCCCAGAGTTACAGCTTATATGAGTCCAGAGCCTCCTAACATTTTCCCAAGAATTCCTGGCTTTTTAACCTCCTGGTTCCCCTCTATCTTTGCTCCTACATCTGTTTCTGTAATCTGAGTTTCATCTTGCAATGGGTTGAATTATGTCTCCCAAGAAAGATATGTGGAAGTCCTAACCCCCAGAACCTCAGAATGTGTTCTTATTTGGACATAGGGTCTTTTGCAGAGGTATAGTTAAGATGAAGCGTAAAGATGGGCCTTAATTTAATATGACTGATGTCCTAAAAAGGGGAGATTTGGACACAGAGAAAGATGTACACAGAGAAAGATGAATTGAGGAGACATAAGGAGAAGACAGCCATCTACAAGACAAAGAACCCTTGAGGCTACCAGAAGCTCGGAGAGATCCTCCCCTAGTGTCACCTTAGTCCCAGACTTCTGGGCTCCATCAGTGTGAGACAATACATTCCTGTTGCGCTAAGCCATCCTGTTTGTGGTATTTTGTTACAGCAGCTCTAGGAAACAAATACACAGGCCTCACAGGCCTGCTCAAAGCCATGCCCCTACCCATGGACACCAACAAAGTGGCTCATGTGAGAAGCCTCTTCTGAGTTTACCCCGAGGGTTCTGCCGAGCAGTGACAGTGACGGCAAGACCTCTGCACTGCAGCCTCTGCCTCTTCTTAGCCTCTCTGCCACACTCCGCCTTCACGGACACCGCGCACCACGTGAAGCCTCTTGGGAAGTGAAGGCTGGGCCCCTGACCAGGCCAGCCTGCTGTCTCGAAAACTCCTGGAGTTCTAGAAAAAAAAATTCCTCCATTTCATTTTACTACCATAATGTTTAATGCTGGGATTCAGGCTGCTGCTGAGATGTGTACCTATAGGCCTTTGTCCACTCTCGCCACAAAAGCAGAAAGAAGATCTAGGTGTTACAGTTACAGGGTGGAAAGACAGGAAAAGCTGGGGACTTTTCTTCAACTCCTGACCTCTGAGACATGGCGCATTGGCTTGACCGCTACAGAAGCGGGAGCTGGCCCTCGGCTTTCCGTACGATAAACACTCAGGATGTTCAGGGGGGCGTCATCATGAAACCAAACGGCTAATCCAAGGGGCCTACTTAATTTACAAGACGAAATATAATTGCCAAACATACTGAAATACTCAGGTCCTCTCTTTAAAAAAGGTTTTTTTTTTGTTTTTCTTCTCTAAATTAAAGTGCATTGAGATGGGTGAACCATGTTATGATCTGGATTACTGATAAATATCAAATCAGGATCATTGTGGCTAGCATACCCTGGTATGGAGATCAGAAGCATGAGCTCTAGAGGCAGACAGAACTGGGTCTGAATCACAGTTCCACCATTAACTGGCTATATAACCTTGGACGAGTTCCATAGCCTTGGTTTCTTCATCTGTAAAATGAAAATAATAATGCTTAACTCATGGGATTAGAAGAATTACATGAGTCGATATATATGAAGTGCTTAACAGAGGCCTTCCTAAGTCTTCCATAAATCATCCATACTCCCATAGAAATATCGGCTCTCTAGGCTAAGTGGTTGGGGTGGGGAGGGGGGCGAGAAGGGGGTGGCAACTGCCAGCTGTTGCCAGAAGCTATGGTTGCTGATAACAGAGACTTGAAATAACAGAGTAAAATAAAAGATTCTCTCTCCTCTCTCCGTCTCTCTCTCCCTCCCTCTCTCTCTCAT
>NW_006431918.1:12413005-12414436 GCF_000325575.1 Pteropus alecto | reverse complement strand
TTTCCCTTTCTCTCTCCTTCTCCCTCTCTCTCTCTGCAGCAATGGGCACCAGGGCAGGTATTGTGACTCATGGTCATGAGGGACCCAGGATCCTTACTCCTCTTTGCTCGAGCCTCCTTATCATGTTGCTTCTTTCCTCAAGGTCACTTTATAAGCTGGAGCTCCAGCCATCACATCTGCATCACAGACAGCCGTTTGTCTCCTTTGAGGAACCTTCCCAAAGTCTCTACGAAAAGCTTCTGTTTACATTTCATTAGCCAGAACATAATCATATGGCCTCATCTAGCTGCAAAGTATGCAAGAAAAGGTAGTTTTTTTCAGCTGGGCTCTTTGCTTTCCCAGACAAAATTACAGTAGTTAGTCTCCCCTTGTCCGAGGGGGAATATGTCCCAAGACCCCCAGTAGATGCCTAAAATCACGGATAGTACCAAACTCTATTTTTTTCCTATATATTCATACCTGCGATAAAGTTTATTTTATAAATTAGGCACAGTAGGAGATTCACAATAATAACTAATAATAAAATGGAACAATTATGATAATATACTATAACAGAAGTTATGTGAAAGTGGTTTTTCTCTCTCAAAATATCTTTTGTACTATACTCACTTTTCCACTTAAAAGAAGCACTTTATGGTTTCTCTTTGGCGTGTCCAAGTCGCCAGCATTGCTGCTCTTGCGCTTTGGGGCCATTATTAGATAAAAGAAGGGTGAGCTGAACGCAAGCACTGACATACTTCGACAGTCCATGCAGGCCACTAAATGACGGACGGTGGGAGCATCCATGGCGTGAAGACACTGGATGAAGGGATGAGTCACGTCCTGGGCGCGATGGAGCAGACCCTGCAAGATTTCATCTCGTTACTCAGAATGTCACACGATTTAAAACTTGGGAATTGTTTATTTCTGGAATTTTCCATGTAGTATTTTGGACCATGGTGACTGCAGGTAACTGAAACCGCGGGTAAGGGTTAGGGAGTCACTACAGTGGAGTTCTCTTATTAAGAAAGAAGAGGAAGATGGGTTTTGACAGGCAGCTATGTTCTCTGGAACAAGAGTCCTTGCACTTTTCCAATTCAATCTTCACACAAGCTTGGAGCTGTAAAGAACTTGGGGTTCTGAGGTCCAGAGAGAAAGAAGAATCACCCCAAGAGAGAAAAAAAAGAGTGCTGAATCCAGGAGAGCGGCCAGGATCTCTTTGGTCTAACAACACAGGTCATTCCTGGAGACAGAACAGGAAGAGCACAAGGACGAAAGGAAGCCTCTGATCTGACAGGGCTCTCGTCAGTTTAGAGAATGAAACTTGAACAAGTCTCAGTATCGCTGCCCATTAAGAGTTGGTGTTTTTTTCAAAGCCTATAAGGCAGATATTGTAAAATAAACCCTGGACAAGGAAGCCTGGGTCTATGTTCCCTCGGTGTGGCTTTGAAC
>NW_006431918.1:12398746-12412991 GCF_000325575.1 Pteropus alecto | reverse complement strand
AAGCAACACTTACTGAGTGTGTTTCAAAGAAGTTTATATGATTTACATCATTCTGTCCTAACAATGGTGAGGCAGATATTCTTAACTCAGTATAGATGAATAAAGTGAGGATCAGAGAATTTAGATACCTTAACCTAGGGTGGCTCAGCTAGGAAGTGGCAGAGCCAAGACTGAAGCCAAGGTCTGTCTCACTCTTCAGCCTCGGCTCTTACCCACTGCCATGGGCCAGCTTCCGTCCCCTTCCGTTGGTCCCTGGGTGAAGCAAAAATGAGCCTGACCCATCAGAGAGTGAATGAACCAGGAAGAACCAGAAAGATCAACTAACTTGGCGAAGACCCGGGAATGCTTTCTCTACCCGTCTCGCTCAGAATCCTCTCTTCTATTTTCAGGCACCATTTTAGTCGACATGGTTGGTGATGACAATGATATGGTGCCAATGCCTTGTGCTGGTTTCATTCTCTTGAGAAAACAAAAAGGGGATTTTATGGTCATCTGCCTTTAGAAAACATTGCACGTTGTATCTACTTCCTTGATATTTAGTGCATAAAATCCTGTAGTAAATAAATTTCAGTTTAATCTAGCATGGTTTAAAACAGTCCCTGTTTTAGTAAATAGCATTATCTTATCTCCCATCCGATTACCCATATAAGAAACTATCAGATACACCAGTCACCCCCACCCCACTCCACACATGTATTTCTGGTCATCTCTAAATCCATCATGTTGCAGGACATAAAGGACCCATGTAGACCTCTTAGAAATGAAGGACATCTTAGTGGCAATCTATACAAAAACAACTAGAACAGCAGATGCCCCGTGGACAAATGATTCAAGGATCAGGTGAATGCTTTCCCAACATGTTGGCACTATTTACACCCTCTAGAACTTAGACAACCTGGAGCGGAACCCTACTAGACTCTAATCTTCTTGATGGCAGAGATGTCACAAAATTTCCCTTTAATATGTCCTTACACAGTGATGTCTTTTACAAGAAAGATAAATGAGTAACTAAATAAATTGTGTTCTCTAGAAAGAAATTCCAGTTCTCAAACTGGAGTCTCCGAAAGGAATATATTCCTCTAAGCCATCCCATCTCAGTCAGTAATGCCCTGAATTCTACATTACTGCACATAGAATATGAGGACTCAGGGTGGGAGGAAACACTTTATCCCACTGAGGGAAAAAAAAAAAGATACGCTAACACTAAGAAGGCCCATGTTTGCTCTATAAACAGGAGCTGGTGAATGCATTTCTGAGGGCCACATCTCACCTCATCATAATTGTGCCTTCGTTATGTTGTCAAACATAAAACAAAAGTCACCTAGACAATCTGTCGCCAAAAGAGATTTATTCAGGAATAGGAAAGAATTGCAATCTGGTACGTGCTGACAGACGAGCTACATGCATGAAATGACCCAGACAAAGATGAAGGAAGCACTTTCTAGAGGGGAAGAGGATGCTGAGGGAAGGGGCTAATACAAGCATAGAGTCAAGTGGTAAACTGAGTTCTTTTCGTTGAGCTCTGGTGATGACATAGCGTGAGAGAGCTCCTCCCACAGGTCCTAGCTCCCCGCATCTGCCCTTCCCATTTCTGTCAAGGTGAAGGTCTCTGTTATAAGTTTTAACTGGACAGTAGGCCATGAAGCTCTCTGCAGTGACAGCCGTCTCAAGTAGGCCTCAGAGATCCTGCTTCTTTCACAATCAACAGAAGAAGTAGACCAAATGTCTTCACTGAATGGTCTCTATTTCTCTATACTGTCAGTAATGTATGAATTTCCATCGAGTTGCTGAAAATTTTTATTTAGGTATCTAAGTGCAGAGATAAAAGGGGGAAAAGACGGATCTTTTTTGAAATGCATAAGTACGTAAGTTTGACGGACCTTAGAAGAAAATTTTTTTTTTTAAATCCTGAGAAAGTGTGAACAGATCATAATAGTTTTATAACAAGATAACACATATTTGTACAATAATTGCATGAAAAATCTTTTGAAATAGTAGGACAATAAAACCTTGACTAGAAAGCAATACCACTTTTGGAAGTCACAAGTGGCATACACATTTTAAACATGTTAACTTCCTTTACATTGACCCAAAATAGCTCACAATTGTAATAAGATAATAACTATGGTTTTTGTTTTATTCTTTCCTCATTGTGAGCTTCAACTTTATGTCATCCAGGAATTCAAAGATGTAACTATTTCCAGATAAATACGTCAATGTTTTTCAATCCAGAGGCTATCTCTGGACTTAACATTTCATTAAAAGAAAGAAAAGAGAACCTACAGCATAACATGTGACTAAACCATTAGCTAAAACTTGTGCAAAATAACTTTTACAATGAACACAGACATTGAGTTCAGGAAACCATCCTTTTTAAATCAGAAGTTTGGGGGTGGGGTGTGTTGAAGGTCTGAGATGAAAGAGCTGGCACTCACCGACGTCCCCAGCTGCAGGAAAATGTTGTCAGGGTCTCCTGTGCATCCTTCTCAGACCTGAACCTTGGGTTCTCATTCTTCTTTAGATTCAACATCTCCTTTTCTCTCATGCTTCTCAACCTCAGCAATTTGTAGGTTTATGGGTCTAGTAATATCCAGGTCTTTAGTGGCTTTGCCTTTGATGTTATCCTGATTAGTGTTTTTATCAAACAACTTGAAGGAAGGTCAAGGTGACGGAATGGCTGCTCCTGGTGACCAGGTCAGGGAGGCCAACAAGGCAACGAAGGTCAGTCATCACACAAGAGCAGTTCCGGGCTGAGCCCTCTATCAGCATAATTGCTTTCCCCAACCTTCCCTCCTGGGCTATTGTAATTTATATCTACAATTGTCTCCATCACCCATTATTCTGTTCGGTTTGTCACTCAGCTTGGCCCTGGCTACAGATATCTGATACCTCCCCAAACCCATCTCAGTGCCTCTCACAGGAATACCTGTGGCCAGCTCAGCCGTCTGACCACAGTTCAGCCTTTGAGATGTTTCTGATACCCAATTGAGACTCCAGTCACTGACTGAGTATGCCCTCAGACCCGGTTTCAGGGTTTCAGACAAGCCTAATCACGCTAGGGTGTAATAGAGCAAAGTTTTCACATCCGTGGATGATACAAAGCTAGGAGAGATGGCTAATATGATGGAGACTTTTGAAAGCTCTTGAGAAGTTGGAAGGTTGATTCAAATGCAACAGAACGAGATTTCACAGCCCTGAATTTGGGTTCCAAATACCATCTCATAAATACAGGTGATGGAAAAAATGGTTTAACTATTTTATGTGAAAAGATGGGGGAGTTTTTGTTGATCATAAGTTCTGTGTGATGTGACTTAGCGTCTCTGAAAGCTAATCCTCTTGTGGGCTGTATTAATAGGATCGTGTCCAAATCACAAAAGACAATAATCTCAGTAGACTCACCTTCAGTGGGTCAGGAGACAGCTGACTACTCAATTGTGACTTACATTAACAACCATAGACAACACAGGGGAAACAGACCAGGATGAAGAGGTCTGGGTTCTTCATTGCATAGGGAACTGTTTGGACAACAGTGTAGCCAGAGCAGTGGCTCTATATCAATTAAAACTCTTTCCGTTCAACAGAAAACTCAGCTGGTTTGGGCAAAGAGGGAGCCATGAATCCTAATGATATAGACAGAGCAGCCATTCAGATGAGATGCATAGGTATTGCTAAACTAGTTGTTTATCTCTGTCATCTGCTCTGATTCATTGGTTCCCATAGAGTGCCGGCTTTAAATATTTTGAATATCACCCCTGGAAACAGGAGTGCTTCAGAATCCAAGGGTAGGAACACAGCCTAGCTTTAGGAAGGGCTAGAGCCAGGAAATGGAATGTCACTGGGAAGGCCGGCAATACTAGCTCTTTGCACCTCCCTTCTACTAACTATTCTTTCTTGGTGTGAGACGGCTTTCTCCATTCTGTAGTCCACTTGCCAGAAACTGGTTTTCTCTTGGTCCCAGCTCCAAATCTCCATTAGAAGGAACTCTGCTTGGTGTAACGTGGGTCAGGGGCCTACCCCTGTTCCCATCAACTGTGACCAAGTGGATGAAATATGTTAGACAAATATGGCTACTAGAAACCCACCCCTGTGAGCTGAGATGGGGGTGATTAATGAATCATTCTGTGGAAGACAAATACACAAAAAGTTTTGTATAAGTTTCTTAACTTTCTTTGACGTCACGGGCCCCTGTGGAAAGTTGGAGAAACTTATGTTTTCCTCTACACAAAATACCACACAATTTTGTTTATGTTTTCAGGAGGTTCCTAGAACCTTGGGATGTATCCCTGGATCCCAAAGTAAGAAACCTTGGCCTAGAAAATAAAATATTTAGGGGAGAGCATATGAATATCTGCCTTCCGATAGCTAAAGAATTGTTGAAGAAGGAGATTAAAATATGTAAGTGCATGTATAGTGAAAAGATTAGAATTCTGTATAAAACTGAAAATGTGGTTCTCTTTGGAGGAGTATAACAGGCGATTCTTAGTTTTTTGTGTGTTTCCCAATTATCCAACCAGGAACATATAAGGTGAGTTTTATAATCAAATAAAGCATTTTTTTTTTTAACCAAAGTGATTAAATGTTCAAATGCTTCAGACTGAGTTCAGAATAGTAGACAAAATTGACAATAATACAGATTTTATTTTTTGACTCAATGATAGTGGTTGCCTTAGAGATAATCACAATGTCCCTGAATCTATTTTTCTCTTCTATAATCTATTCTCCAAACAGAAGCCACTTGTTTTAAAACATAAGTCATAGTACTTTTCTCTGCTCAGAACCTCGAAATGGCTCCCTAGCTCACTGAGAGTAATAGCTTTACCTACACGGCTCCATGTGACCTGGCCCCTGTTACGCCTGCAAATGGTGTGTTCACAGTGAGAACCACCCAATTTTAAATTTCATCTCCCCAACCCCATCACCACGGTTTCTCTCCACACCCCTTACCTTACCCACTTTCTTTTCTCATAGGACTTATCGCCTTCTAACTAACATACAATGTAAATTACTTATACTCTTTTTTTATCATCTGTTTCTCCTTATTTGAATGTAAGCTCCATGAGAGCAGAGGATTTTGTTTTTAAATTTTTTGTCTGGTTTGCTTAATCCTAAGCACCTAGAACAGTACCTGGCTAATAGTGGACTCATAATAGATTTATGGGAAGAGAGAAAGAAGAAAAGGAAGGAAGGAAGGAAGGAAGGAAGGAAGGAAGGAAGGAAGGAAGGAAGGAAGGAAGGAAGGAAGGAAGGAAGGAAGGAAGGAAGGGACTTGAAGTAGTCAAGCAAAGATGGAATGGCTTTCACATAGAAGGGATTACCGAAATTGGGGAGAAGTTTGGCTTCGATGAATTCAAGGTTTCACTGCAAATCTAAGACTCTACATGATAGGACTCTCCCCTTCTGCCACCATAACCCAAGTTTTTACGTATTTACATTTATTACTTGTGAGGAGCAGAAACCACCCAGATTACATTAAATAAAAAGAGAAGTTTTAATTTAACACATGAGATCTCCTGGATTCCAAGGGCAAGAACTCCTGGCTGAAACCAGGACTGTCTCTCTGCTTTTCTGGTACTTCATGAGGGGTGGGTTTCTGGTACTTTCTTTCCCTCAGCAGTCATCTCATTTCTCCTTACTGGAGAGCTGCAAGACCTCCCAGCTCCAGGGCCCATCACCAACCAATTAAGAGTCTGTCTCCAATCCAAATTTATCAAGAGTGAATCTGATTGGCTTGACACAGATTGTTTTCCCATATGTCAAATGGTACCATCAGCTGTTACCAGACAAAACAGCATTAAAGAGTGCAACCATGACCAAAGAATCCATATCGGTGGGCTTGAGAAGGGAAGCGGTTCTCAGAGAAAAAGCATATGAGCTGAACAGGCAAATTGGCTAGCACATCAAGGCACCACCTCACTGGAACCTAACTGCATTAACATTCTGAACAATCTAATTTCATTTCCCCAGCAATTTCCTGTCTGGAAGAGGTTGCTGATTTCTTTGAAGCTAAAATAGGCACATCTCTCACTTATAAAAATAATAAACAGCTTTCTGAGAAACTTCTGAGAAAATTTTTTTACCACCTGGAAAAGCACAATGAGAGGATTCATCTCCCAGAATAAAAGTGGCAGAGACTTTATTCTGAAACAGAGCTGTAACACGTCACAAAATTCTGCACCATGACGATATATATATGTTTTTATACTAAATAAGCTTTTTAAAAATTGAAGTATAACATAAATACAGAAATATGCACAAATCCTAAGTGTTCAGCTGGATGAATTTCCCAAAGTAAATACACTCATGTACCCAGCACCCAGGTCAAGAAATCAACACAACCACCCTACTAGAAGCAATTTCTCTTCCCCCACCACACACACATGCCAAAGATAACCATTCTCCTGACTTCCATAGATTAGCTTTGCCTGGGTATAAATCTGTGACGCTATTTTTTTTTCTATTGGGTTAACTATCTTATTTATTCTTTTTAAAGCAACTTTATTGAGACATGCAATAAAGTACACATATTTAAAGTGTACAATGTGATAAATTTTGGCATGTGTGCACACCATGAAACTATCACCACAGTGAAGACAGTGAACACGTCCATTCCTCCCAACCCAGCTCAGAATTGATCCACCTTGTCGTTATAGATTGGTTTTCTAATTTCTAAAATTTTATATAAATGGAATCATTTTGCCTGCCTCCTTTCACTCAGCATAATTATTTCAAGATTTATCTCCATCATTACATATATCATTCCTAGTTTCATTCCTTTTTATTTCTGAATAATATCCCATTGTATGGATATACCACACTTTGTTTATCCGTTAACCTATTGATGGGCATTTGAGTTGTTTCCAGTTTGGAGCTATTTAAAATAAAGCTGATAAGAACTTCTGCGTACAAGTCTTTGAATGTACATATGCTTTCATTTATCTCGGGTGGATATTTAGGAGTGGAATGTCTGGGTCATGTGTGACGTGTATGTTTAACATTATAAGAAACTGCAAAATATCTTCCATTTTATATTCTCACAAGCAGTCTCTTACATTTGATGCAATCAATCTTTCTCATTTTAGGCAATCTAATAGATATATAATGGTATCTCATTGTGTTTTTAATTTGCGTTTCCCCAATGATTAATGATTTTGCACACATTTTTTGATGTGCTTATTCATTATCTATCTGTATGTCTTTTTGGGGTCTTTGTGCAGTTCTTCTGCCCATGTTTTAACGAGGTTGTTTGTTTTCTTATTATTGAGTTCTGATTGCTCTTTACATTATCTGGATACAAGTCGTTTATCAAATATTTAATTTGCAAATATTTTCTCCCAGTTTGTGGCTGGTCTTTTCATTCCTTCAACAGTGTCTTTCAAAGAGTAGAGATTCTTAATTTTGATGAAGTCCAATTTGTCTTTTTTTCTTTCATGGGTGTCATATCTAAGAGATCTTAGTATCTATGTCAAAGTCACACAGATTTTCTCCTATGTTTTCTTCCAGAAGTTTAATTTCTATCAGGTTTTACATTTAGGCATATGATCTATTGTGAGTACATATATGCATGTGCTGCAAGGTTAGCATCAAGTTGTTTTTGTTTTTTGCGTTTTGATATCCGATGGCATCTGCATCAATTATTGAAAGGACAATCCTTTCTTCTTTGAATTGCCTGTGCACCTTTGTCAAAAATCAATTGACCATATATGTGTGCATCTATTTCTGGAGTCTCCATTCTGTTCCATTAATCCATTTGTCTATCTTGATGCTAATGCTACACTATCTTTATTATTGTAGTTTTCTATAAGTCTTGAAGTCAGATAGTATAAACTCTTTGTTCTTTTTCAGTCATTTTAGTTATTCTAGGTCTTTTGCATGCATTTCCGTATGATTTTAGAATTAGCTTATCTGTTTTTCAGAAAAAAAGCTTGCTAGAATATTGAATGGGATTGTGTTGAATTTATAGATCGGTCGGGGGAAAACTGACAACTTAATAATATTCTCTTGTGATTCAGAAACTCAGCATATCTTACTTTGGTCTTTAATCTCTCTGAGAAATGTCGAATCTGTTTACAGTTACAACAAATGTGGATAATTTTTGGCCATTATATCTTCAAATATTTTTATGTCCCCCCTTTTTTGGAGATGCCAATCACATGACTATTAGGCCACTAAGAGTGATCACATTTTTATTGATGCTCTGTTCATTATTTTTTTTCAATCTTTTGTTCCCTGTTTCATATTGCTGTGTTCAGATTCACTAATCTCTTCTTCTGCAGTGTCTAATTTGCTGTTAATTGCATGCAGTATGTTTTATGTTAGTCACTATATTTTTCATTTCTTGAAGTTTAATTTAGGTCTTTGTAATATCTTCCGTGTCTCTGCTTAATATGTCAAGTCATTCCTCTAGCTTCTTGAACATGGGGGATAGGTATAACAACTGTTCGGTTTTTGTGAACAAATTTTATCATCTGTGTCATTTCTGGCTTAGCTTCAATTGATTTTTCTCATTTTGGGTCATATTTACTTGCTTTTTTAAATTTTCTGATTAGATGTCAAATATTGCAGATTTTATTTTGTTGGGTGTTGGACATTTTTCTTTTCCTATAACATATTGAGCTCTTATTTGGGAGATAGTTAAATTACTTGGAAACAGCTTGATCCTATGGGATCCTGCTGTCACACTTTCTTAGCCAGGTCAACAGCAGCATGTAGTCAAAGATAATTTTGCCCCACTATTGAGGCAAAATCCTTCAGAGTACTTTACAGTGCCTTGTGAATTATGATGTTTTTTACTCTGGCTGGGAGAACAGGAACTATTTCTACCCTGTGTGAGTCCCTGGAGATTTTTCCCTGTAATCCTTTCCCGTTGTACTTTCCCTAGTGTCAAATAGTTTCTTCATCTGCATTTCCTGATCAGTATTCAGCCGAAGATTCTAGGGGCCCACTTGAGTGGGGATCTCCAAAGCTCTGATCTGAGAGCTGGGGAAGAGATCATGATTCTTATTTTGTTAATTTGGTGGAGCCAAGCGACATATAAAGAAGGCAGTTGAATTTACAAGTTGGTTGTTCAGAAGAGAGAACTGAGCTGGGGATGGAAATTTGAGAAGTCTCTATGTATAGATAAACACACATACTACCATCATACAAGAGAAAGTACAGAATGAGGAGAGAGGCAGGCTAGACTTCAGAAGGCCAAGGGCCAGTAAAAGAAGAGCCTGCAAAGAAATCTAAGATGGAGCAAAGAAATAGGAAGGTTCAAAACTGTGATATCTCAGACACCAAGGGTACTGAAAGTTTTAGAAAGGAGTGATCAAGAAATACAAAGGCTGACATTCTTGTATGTTTTAGTGATGGGGCGGGGGGTCATATTGACCTTGGCAAGTACAAGAAGAGAAATTGGATTGGTAGCCAGAATGAAGCAGGTTGAGGAGTGAAGGACATAAAGAACTAGAATTAGAAACTATAGCAACACTTAATAGAAGTCTGACTGTGAAAGAAGAGAGAAAACATGGTAGCTAAAAAGGATTATAAGATGTAGGGTATTTTTCACATTGTTTTAACAGAAGAGATGTTTAAAATGGTACTTTAACAAAGGAAATGTATGTTTAAAATGTGATGTATAATTTAACCAATATTAGAGAACTGTAATCTATTGCCTATAATCTTTTTGTCAAATACAATGGAACCAACTCCATTTTATTCGGTAGTTTATGCAAAATAATAGTGCTAAAATTAGGGAAGAATTAAATAATATGCAACTGCACATTATCAGCAACTTCACATAAAATTCTCCCTCACAATGGCTACTTTAAAAGGCATCATAGCAATGGTTCATTTCCATTTTTAAAAATATATGTATATGTGTTCATGTGTGAATGTATACCCAATCAGATCATGGTGGTACAAAGCAAAATCTGGCAAACTACGATCCTTGGCCAAATCTGGCTCACCACTTGTTTTTGTAAATAAAGTTTTATTGGAATACATACACACATACACAATGATGAAAAGAATTACATTGAGAATAAAGTATTTAGATATAGAGAGATCATTTATAGGGTGAGGTTCTTGAGAAGACGCAATAGGATGGAATGCAAAGCACGAGGAGGGACTGGCCTTTCATGGGAGGAAAACAGTGTCTTCTATTTGCCAAAGGATGGAGGGAGAGTAGGAGGAGTGAAAATAGTATGTAAGTTGCATGTTTGATGCTTGATGGCAAGACATCAAAAGAGTTTCCACTTTGATGTTCTGGTAAAGCCATAAGAAAGATATTCAGTTGAAGGGGAAGGCAGAAGGTTTGAAAATTTGAGAAATTTGAGGAAGGTTTAAGAGTCATTGTAAGAATTATTCATAATAGCCCAAAAGTAGAAACAATCCAAATGTCTATCAACTGATTGCAGAGAGCAAACTAAGGAAGTAGGACTGCCAAGTAGCAGAGACATCCATGAAGCTAATGAAGCTTTAGCTTGGAACCACCCATCGCACAGGGCTTCATGAGTGTAGGAAGCTGCTGGAAGAGGTAGAGTGTCCTATTTGGGAGGGGAAAGCAGGATGCACTCGGGAAGCACATCCACGGAAGGATTCTGGTAAATCATCATAGAAATCTCAAAAGAAAGGCATCTATATCTCTAAGTCTCCAGTAATTTGTCATTTATTTTCTCATTCTAAATACCTATCATCCCAATTTTATATTTGTAACCGTATATTCTTCTCCTTTAAAAGGACTCCCAAACTATGTAAGTCTCAGGTCTCAGAAAACCAAGGTCTGCCCCTGCAAATGGCTGAGGATCTATTAACCTTCAGCATCCAATTTAACTATATATCTTCCAACTTGATCTTTTAAGATCTTCCTATGTAATCTTTCTTTCAATCATTATCAAACATGAATTTTTAGTGGTATCACTCATCCTGTTATATAACTGGCTCCAACGTCATTTGGCTGGTTGGATGTAGAAGAAAGCAGAGTTGGGTTCATTCAGAGTTGGGGTGTTGTGAGTTGGGAGCATGTTAAAAAATGTGGACCACAAAACTTAAATTGGATGGGGAGAAAGTAAAGGAAGGAAAGGTTTGATGGATCATGAGCAAGCAGAGGTACCAAGCTACAAAAGCCGTTGAGAAGAAAGATTACATAGGAAGAACCTGAAAGATCAAGTTGGAAGATATACAGTTAAAGTGAGATACTGAAGGTTAATGATAAAGCCCGCAGAAGCAATTGAAGTGATTTGAAGGTCACAGGAGATAACATGGTCATTTGCTCTAGGGAAAAGTCTAAACTCTGAGACGACCTCCAACAATCTGCACAATCTTCCCTTGCCTGCCTCTTTTGTCTGGAATACTCTTCCCTACTATATGGCCAAGCTAATTTCTATTAATCCAGAGGATCTCGGATTGATGTCTCTTCCTAAGAAAAGTCTTTCCCAACCTGCCCACTTTCCTTCCATCGGGTAGATCCCGTTATACACCCAAATAAGACTATTTTTTCCTCCACAAAATCTATTAACCGTATTATAGAAGTTATAGAGTTAATTATCTTGAAATGTTTTTTCCAGGAGGAGTGCAGGAACAGGTCTAGCTTTCCTCCTTTTGTATCTGTTGTCCTCAGGGACTTGTACATATTGGGGTGTTCCATAAATATTTGTTGTATGAATGAAATTTAAGATTCTTATGTGTAATAGCTTTTTCCAGCATACCTTTTAATGTATAAAGATACAAAATGTGATTTAACAGATCAGCAAAAAATGGTGTGTAATGTAACGAATTTCCTTTCTAACATATATACATGGAAATGTTTTTATTGCCAACCTCTCCTCAACCCTTATTTGATCTCTAGAAATACTAATCTAAAACAACGCAGCCAATAAGGGAAAAATATTTAAAGGTTTCTGATATAGAAATGAGATAACTGAATCCCTTATCTAAAATATGTATATTTTTAATTATTGGAACTTTCAAAAGCTAAATAGTCCTAGATATATTACTTTTTTTTTTTTTTTCATTAAAAAGGGCTTTATAACAGGAGTGGAGGGAGTGGTAAATTTTCTAAAGCCAAGAGTTAACTACGCAAAGGCGAACTAGTCTTACCAAAGTTAATTACAAATACTTTTGACTTGGTGTATAGACATTACCTACGGCAGACATGGAAAACAAGTTAGATAATTTATTTTCATTTGGACAACTTGTGGAAAAATTTGTGTTCACATACTTAAAAAGATTTGCTTTGGTTTATTAGCTGCCATAAACTACTCATTTGTGTTCTCAAAAACCTTTATGACAAACCCCCTTGCTTGTTCGTTCTCTCTCAGTTTTCCTTATGGTTATGTCTTTTATTCTTCCACAAAACAAAGTCTGATTCTCCTCTCTCTGTACATCTTTCAAATACCTGGCTAAATGCCTCCTCAAGGAAGACTTCCCCCTTATCCTATCTAACCTAGTCCCACCCTGTTATTCTTTAACCTTACTGTGTTTATTTCCCTCGGGGCACAGCATTTATCACAATCTGTACTATGTAGACCTTTTGTTTACTATCCTATGCCACCATGGGAATGCCACCTCCAGGAGTGTAGGGACTTTTGTATGTCACCACCCCTAGAGCCTAATTTTCTACTACGATTGTAAATATTTTCAAACTCAGAGGAACTCCTGAATATGAAAGTGTTAGTAAGAAAATGCCTAAGGTTATTGTTTCCAGAAATCTTCAGTTATCTCCTAATATTTTTATTTTTTTCATAAGGAAGTAGGAAGAGCTATTTCTATTACAGGATCATGTTAAACTCCAAACCAGGTATCATAACTGTTAAACACACACAAGTAAACAAATAGAACTAGGACATCCAGTAAGTTTCCCTTTTCTAGTCCAACATCCCAAGGGTAGACTTTAAACAAATACAAAGTCAGGTGGCAACAAATGGAGGCAGTGTGAGGCTTTAAAATGTCCTAGAGATAGACTCAATTGAATCCTTTGGCTTCACTAAGCGCTCCCAGAACTTTGGCAGGGCTGCTCCGGGAACCAGCCTACGCTCCTCCGGTTGGGTCCCCCTCTGTACACCCCTCCAGGCTGGTGGTATCTCTGGTGCGCTCCCCCGCGCCCTCCGGGACCTCGCCCCTCGTTCGGTCTGCCCCGCAGGAAGCCGCGGGGTCGCGGCCTCCCCTAAGCGCCGCGGTCTCCCTCCAGGCTGTTTTGTTTTGCAGGCTGTCATGTGGAGAAAACTCCCCAAGTTCCGAACTGACGCCGGGCGAGCCAAGATGGCAAACCCGACTGAACATATGAATGTTTCTCACTCCTCCCCGAGCCCTCGCCGAAGCCTCGGGCGCCTTCCCCGGCAAGGAGCTGGCTGGGGGCTCCGGCCGCCACCGCCGCGGGGCGGCGGAAGACCCCGCTCCAGCTCCTGAACTACAGATCCCAGGGTGCCTCTCGGACTCCCGCTCCCTCCCTCTCCCTCTCCCTCCTCCGTCCATCCCCTGCTCCCCGGCCCTTGTTGTTTTGGCTGGAAGCGCTCGGGCGGAGTTTCAGAGAAAGTCTGGGTAGAAACCGGAGCTGGCCCGATCGTGGGAAGGGGAGGAGGAAAGGGAGGAAGAGGGAGCCCGCAGAGGGAGGGATCGGGGCCGAGGGCCCCGCGGCTCAGGATCTGCCGCGAGCCCGGGTGGGAGAGGCGGTGCAGGAGGAGCGCGGGGGGACGGGACAGTGGGCTCCATCCCCGGAGCGGAGCAGCAGAGCAGCGGAGCGCCTCGATCCTCCGCGGCTCCCCGCCCTCTTCGGCGGCCGCGAGCGCAAGCCCACCCTCCCCAGCGCCCGCCGCCCGGCGCTTGGCCGCTGACCCGGGACCTGCCCTGCGCCCGCTGCCCGCGGGACCCTCGCGGCTTCCCCTTTCCTCCCCGCTTCCCGGGCGTGCGGGGAAGTGACCCGCCCTCCCCCGACGAGGGGGAGGGAGAGGATCGTCCCGGGCGCACCGAAACCGAGAGCGAGCGAGCGGGAGTGGGCGCCGCGCGGGGCATTGTGTGTGTGTGTGTGTGCGTGTGTGTGCGTGTGTGTGCGTGTGTGTGTGTGTGTGTGTGTGTGCGCGCGCGCGCGCGCGTGCAGCGTAGTGTCTGCTTCGGAAAGCGCTCTGGGGAGGTCCTGTCCCTAGGGGGCGGAGCGCAGGGGACCGGGGCTTCGGCTCGGTGCTGGGGCAGAGTCCCGCGGAGCCGGATCGCTGCAGAGGCGGCCGGCGGGACGGGGGGCCCGGCGGCTAGGGGGGCGGCGAAGGGGGGG
>NW_006431918.1:12398317-12398561 GCF_000325575.1 Pteropus alecto | reverse complement strand
CCGCAGGCGTCGGCTGTGTTGGGAGCGCGCCCACCCGTCCGTCCGTCTGCTGCCCGGGCCGGAGCCCGAGAGGCGCGCACCATGAGCGGCGGCGAAGTGGTCTGCTCGGGATGGCTCCGAAAGTCCCCCCCGGAGAAAAAGTTGAAGCGTTATGTAAGTAGAGTTTCGGCCGGTGCTCCGCGGGCCTCGGCGCCCGCACCTCTCCCCGGAGGCTCGCGGCGCCGCCTCGCCCCCCTCTCTTTCC
>NW_006431918.1:12389490-12398302 GCF_000325575.1 Pteropus alecto | reverse complement strand
TGTACACTCACGCGCTGGCCTCCACTTTGCTGGGCAGCCTTCTTCCTCCAGTTTCCAGACGCCTACTTTGCGGGCCTTGTCGGCCAGAGGAGGGCTCGGCATTTCCAGCTAAACGCCCGCTGCATGTTTTTATTATTCTTTTTAGCAGGAGTAGGAAGAAGAGCATTCTCCTTCCTTTATATCTGCATCTGTTCGTGGGACTGCAGTGTACTCAGTTTCTCGCACTAGGAAAACCGCGGAGGTAGAACTCACCAGTCCTCTCTTGGGTCCGCGCACTCTCTTCCTTTCCCCAGCATGGGATGCGGGCAGCTTGTTGGGGACCTAGATAGTTGGTATCGGACACAAGCATCTCAAATCCGAGAAAAGAAAAGGAATAAGTTATTACGCGCCCTACCGTTTGCTTAGCAGGGTTCACATTTTCGCGGTTTTGAATCCAGCAACGTTGGAGTTTGGCCCGAGAGCTTTGGCTGTTTGCTGCGAGAGGAGGGCGCTGTCAAGCCCGGCTAGAGGGGACAGCTGAGGCCAGTAAGGATTTCTGTGGTCTTTTCCCAGGCCGCCAGAGTTGCTTAAATGGTAATTTGTGTAATCGGTACAAGATGCCCATTGTGTGTTAACCCGTTTTAGGTGTTAGGAAAAATATTCCTTGAAAGACCAGCCTTACTTTGGTGGAAATCTGTGTTCTCCTTAGGGGTCTGGGATCTTATCCTGTTCTCTCCGATTGGCTCTTTTGTTGGTGCCCTCCTGCTAAGGAAGAAAAAAATGACGCTTTTGGCCTGACAAATGGAGCAAATATTTTTCTAGTAAAATAGATGCTCCCTTAAATATAAATGTACTACACAGGATCCAACACCTCTAATGGGACCTGTTTCTTGTTGAAGGATAGCTACATCCACTATTAGATTAACCTAAGTCTAATAGTGGATGTAGCTATCTGCTTGCACAGATTGGCGTGAAGTGCAGTACTTAGCTTTACCAATAACTGACCGGTGAGTTTCTGGTTTACTTTCTGCCAAAATTTGTTAGAGTAATTCTCATTTAAGGACTTGATGCCACAAATCCTAAGAAAGTTTGCCAGAGATTTTGAATCCTTCGAAATCCTGTCTCTCCACCTATCATAGTTTGCCTCAATATCCTGGTAGAGATGGTAAAGATACTAACTTTATTCCAAAGATTTTGACGAGACAGTGGTTTTTTCAGCTCTTAGTTTTAAAGAGAAGGTTGTGTGTGTGTGTGAGAAAAGGGAGTGGGGAGATAAAGAGAGGTATTTGTTTTGATAAGGCACAGTTTGGGAAAGACGGAGACCTAAGTGATGGGTTCTTGAGGGAACTAAAGAACAAATTTACTGAAGTAGGTAGTGAGAATAGAGGTTTAATGAATTCTTTCACGTGGTTGGTCTACGGCTCTCTCAAAAGACGCTGCACACTGGAGTAGGCACCATAAGTAGGACATACTGTAGGAAAAAACTCCTGTCTTTGGCTTGTAATTTGGTGTAATATGAACCAGGAAGAAAATCAGCCAAAAAGATTATCTTAACAAGGACAAAAAAAATGGAAAGTCTAAATTTTAAAAATATTTATTATTTCATTTGATCATTCCAAAGTTTTATGAGGTAGGCATGATCTCTGTTTTACTGATAAGAAAACAGTCTGCATAACCAGAATGTGCCAGAGGCAGGATTTGAACCCAAGTCTGCCTGACTGCCTGGGCCATAAAAAGATTAATGAGTCTCATTTAGTTCATTTGAAGTGGAGCTCAGTCTGGATCATTTTTAAAGGTCCTCTCAGATTATAACTTTCTAGGAGTCTATGAATATTAATTGAGAATGCAAGCAAGAGGTGGGCTGTGGATCAGACGTGCACTGCTAAGGAAACATAAGACCCTTCAAGTGGCTTTCTGAGTCTTTGGGAAGACGAGACAAGTATACGGGATAAAGTGACCTGACAGTACAAAGTGGTTTTTGATCATGTGCGCAAGCTGAGTGCTATGGGTTTTTTTTTTTAATAGATGTTTTGAGGAACAAGCTCAATGTAGTCTGAAACCATGAAAATACTTTAGAGAGACAGTGGTTTCCGTAAATTGTATTTTCAGCAGGGAGAAGCATCTGCGTAACAGCTAGAGGAATGCTGAGTTTTTCTTGCCTAAAAGAGTGTTAGTGTTTTCTTTGCATGCTAGTGGAGTACATAGAGATGGCCCAGGAAGACTGTGATGGGTATCAGAAATGAGGAGTCCAAGCAAGTGACTGGGGCGTTCCAAGTGAAAATGAGGCTGGTCTTATAGTTTAGCTGTCAAGTTGGTTGCCCAGATTTTAAAATTCCAAGATGATTGATCTTTTGGCTTTGGTATCCAGTTTAGATTGCTTTTGCTAAAACAGCTTTGACCCTCAAACATATAGGTATGTATTTATGCATTTCTATGCTCATGTTTCTTTTCATGTAAAATCTTGATTTTTCTGGATAGAAGGAAACATTGTTGGCCACCCAACATGCAAAATGTTCCTTGATAATGGTTTCCAATGAATGGATTTACTGTGAAAAGATACTTGGATGCACGATACTATAATAATTATTCAGTGAGACTTCAGGGAGTTTGAGCATTGATTCTGTTGGGAGACGTTTGGTCCATGGGACTTCGACAGTTGTCTCGCCATTTGCAGTATTTATAGGGTAGTCCAAACACTGATTAAGATGGTCCTTAAGGGCTTTTACGTGACAAAAAATTGTTTTAGTTTTATCTTTAAAGTCATCTCAACTTATGGTCCCAGCACATGCTGTTTACAACTCCATTTTCTGTTTACTGTTTGATAGTCAACTCAAGAAGCATTGTTTTTGCACACTAGTGTGTTCATCAGATATGGAAGCTTTTCTTGAATTTTCTAAACGCAATGAAAGTGACATATCAGAAGTGAGGGAAAGACTGGAGTGGTTAGTGAATTCCCTAGCCTTTTGGTATGTTCTTAACTTTTCCTGTATTTATTTGCAAAAGGGTAAGAAAGCTCGTATGCATTTCGTCCTGTGTGAATTTTTTAAAGTCTACTCAAAGTGGAGGTGAAAATGTTCATGCTTTCTTCTAGTTTTGCTGCTGCTGTGTTGCTGTTTTTGTCCTGTGTCATATATTAAACAGCTGCTTTTTTCCTTTTAAGGACTCCAGTGGAGTCATATATAGATCACCACCACTAGGGATACAGAAAACGAGTAAACTCTTGGTAGTATGCACCCAACAATCACGCTCAAATTTTTAAAGGGTTATTTAAAGACAAATCAACCATTTGAAATAATGGTGGACTTTTCATCAAGACTTGAAATTTTAGCTGAGATAAAATGTAAGTCTGAAAACAAAGGATTGATTCAAGCCAGCTGGCTCTTGCCCTGTCTCTGCAGGAGGAGCCTCCCTGTGGCCTGCCTCAAGCCTAGAAACCAAGTTTGGGCTCCTCCATGGCCCAGCTGTCAGCATTGGGCAGGTGTGCAATCTCAGCAGGAGAACCTGCTTCTGAAGCCAGACCAAGGTGGCCTGTTAGCTGCCAGCCAGCCTGGGAGCAAGACCTCAGTCGGTTCTCGGGTGTGTAATCTGCGCCCAGCTTGGGATCTGCTCTTCACCTGTCAGTTGAGAGGATGATTCTTTTCTGGACTTGTGAAAACGGGCCCTGGTTCTGGAAATGGGCCTAGAAACAGAAATAGCCTCTTTCTCTGGGTGGGCACCTGACATCTTACATGGAGAGGGGCACAGGAAATCAGAATAGCAGTGCCTCCTTCGTTCAAGGACAGCCTGGGATCTGTGCTAAGCATTGAATCTCTGCTCAATAGTGTCACTACAACAGAGAAGACTGTGATGTCTGGAAGCTCTTCCTGCCCATTTTGGCAATTACCAGAAGCAATTAATGGATTCTGAAGCTTTTGCTTACTGTGACTGAAGTAGCATAATTATTCTATTGAAGAACATTTTTTTTTCTCTCAATCCTCATGTTAGTAAACATTCCATTCAGAGTCCTAAAGTTTTCTACCTATTCCCGTGTGGCAGGACACGTTGCTTCTATGAACAAAGATCATCAACGGCCATTTACATTAAGCTTTTATGATAGTTAATGATAGCTAATACTTTTGTTGTGCTAGGCTTAATGGTTAGTACAAAATTCTTCAGGTAAAACTTACTGAACTCCTAAATCTTTATGTTGTCTTTTGGGATTCAAAATTCCCATGAGGAAGGTGTATCAGTTTGGAGGATAGTTTTAGAGTTCTGCTGTTTAAAAAATTTGTTTTTAAATTTTTTTAAAAAGATCATCTTTGAACAAAATATAATGTGGCAAGAATTATACTTGCATAATCTGGTTGACAGCTGAAATGGTTATTTCAGTGTGTTTGTCATTATAAGTCTGCTTTAAAAATATAAAAGAAATAAAATGACAAAGCACTTTTCAAGACTAAATAAAATTCCTATTTTGTAGTCAACATAACAAATGTAGATAAGGTCTTGATAATGTGCAGATTGAGGAGTCTTAAGGGGTGATAGATTCAAAACAGTGAGTGCCGGCTTTCCTAATTTTCTTGCAGGGACTAACACAGGAGAAGAAGGGACTTCGTGGCAGGTAGACTACAACTTTATTTTTGAACGGTTTTGGGTAAATCGTGCTACCGTGTTAGGAATCTCGGACTGAATGTCAGGACCCAGGATTTGACTTGACTTTGCCACAGCCCACGTGACCTTTTGACCAGTCTGATCCTCCGTTTTCTGGGTTGTAGAGTGGGCAGGGGTGGGCAGTAGGTCTACATTCTAAACTCTTGCGGTTTTACATTCTTCTTCTCAGATATTTCTTTGGGAGGGAGAGGAAGATGGGGAGCTTCTCAGTAGGCCTCTTTTTGGGGAAATGAATCTTAATTTATTGTTCATCTTAGATAGTTTAGTGACTATATTAGGAACTGATCAAGCAGAGTTCTTTGGGGCCCTTCTAGTGTTTAACTTGATGGAACGCAAGCCTGCTGAGCACAGGGCTGCCGAGTTTCTGTGCTAGGTGCTGTGTCTTCAGCACCCAGAGCAGTGCCCGGCTCAGACTGGAAGCTCAACCAATCTCTGTTGACTGAATAAATAAGCGAACAGGTATTTCTGGAGCTTTTGTAATGTGCCACGAGTTCAGCACAATGGAGGGACAGGCCGGCTCCCTGCCCTTAAGGAGTTTTCAGTCTGTTCGTGAGGACAAGCTGTAGATGTGCAGACGATTAAATTGTCTTACAAAGACGTGTTTTAGGACCCTATCTGATTAATTGCCAAATGAACGATACAATAATCACGTAAGAGTTCAGATTGGAAGGGGAGGGGGAAGGGGCTGCCAGGGCAAGCTTTAGAAATGAATTTCAGGCTCAGTTCTTGGAACAACTGAGGTACTGCTGGCAGAAACAGCAAAATCATAAGGGAAGCCTGATTTTTGAGGAAGAACGAAGGCCGTGTTGAGTTTAGATATGCTAGTGAAAAGAACCGCTTCGAAACACCTCAGTTTCATACATGGAGTTTGGATGTAGCTGTAACTGTACTTCTGGCTCCAGAAGTTTCTATTTCTGCCATGACCTACTGCTCCTGATGGGATCCTGAGCACAAGTGAATTTTGTGTATCAGACTAGAAACAGATAAAACAACTTGTTTGGTCACCTGAACTTATTAAAATTCCAAGAGACATGCGTTATTTAAGATTTCTTTATGTCAGTTTTGAGCTAAATAATTCATTCTGGCAAGCATTCAGTTTACAACAGAGAGGGAGCATGTTCTGGTGGGAGAGAGAATAAAAGAGTCTTTGATTCATTTGCTTCTGAGCTCCAGCAGGAGGGCCAGTGCGGCCTTGGGCTAGCCTCTCACTTTGGACTTTGGAAGCCATCTTAGCCCAGCTGTGTGAGAGCCAGCTAGTGTTGGAGGAAAGAAAATAACACCATTGGATCACCTAACCGTCGATGGAGGGGTTTCTCTCATTTCACATTCCTCACATTAATAGGGTGGCTAATTTCCACAAGTTAGAGCTTCATCTGAATTTGCCATTTGAACTTGGATTGAAGTCACGACATTTCTGTGACTCCTTTTATCTCAGTCTGCTGACAAAATAAAGGAAACTTATCGAGTCCCTGGGCCCTGTTTTCTTCCCTCTTCTGCTACAAGCACAAATAAAATTAGCATTCTTTTCTTCTTCAGATTACTCCTGGGGAAAAGTGGCTCGTGGTCACATGGAATTTACACGTCCATTAAAGAAGTAGCCTCTTCAGTTGCCAACTGGATGGCTGGGGGAGGCTTAATGAATTGTAGATAGAATTTAGCCCCGTGTAATTACTGGGAAAAGTCATTTTAGGAACTGGAAGTTTGGGGCCATTACAGGCTTGTTATGTGTGAGCAACTTAAAATAATACAAGAGTGCTTTACCTGGAAAAAATAATCTTTTATATTTTAAGCAATTCTTTTATTCATAGAAGCAAAATTCTCCCTAGCCAAAGAGAAAAAAATCTCATCGCCGAATGCATATGAAGTAGAAGCTAACAGCTTTTGACCCTCTCACAAACCTGCTTTATAAAAAACAGTAAAGCCTGTGCACTGAAATGCATGTTAGGTCGTTATCTCTGTTACATTAGCTCTTGAAGCATTCTGATTACGACTTGTAGCTGCCAAGCCCCATCCTGCAGTATTATCTGGAACAAAAATTTTCCATGTGGTTGTTTTTAGCAGAGCTGCTATATGCAAACTGCACATGAAGATCTAAGTTGCAAAGAAAAGAGCTTCTAGAAGGGGAAATGTGAGTTATCTTAATTTTTTTCTACCGTTTAATTGTTCTTTCCTTTGTGTGTGTTTCAGACATTTTTATCATATTTTTAAACTGAGTTTTATTTTTATATACTGGAAAGAATGCCAAATTTACCACGAGTTTTTCTTATGGTGGCGTTTTTTTTTTTTTTCTCCCAGCTTTTTACTTTGAATTCATACTTGGCCTAGGTAATTCCCTATGTATTCAAAAAAAACAATGTGCTAAAAGAAAAAAAAACATGGCTACATTGTTCCATGAATTAAAAACAATATACTGAGAGTCCAAAGATTTCTTTTAAATGTAAAAAATTCTAGGTCTTTTTTTTTTTAAAGGAAGAAAAATACTAAACTTTGCTTTAACTATCCTGTTCATTGTTTTTCTTTTCCCTTTTTTATTTGTTTTCCTTTGTTTTGACCTATGTAGTTTAAATTTTTTTTTGAAAACAGTTTTATATGTTCTTCTTTAAGAATATCACACATGGAAAAAGAAAACATCAAAATTCCATTTTCCATTTCAAGAGAAACATCTCTGGTCTAAAGAGCGGGGAAGAATGTCAATTAACACCAAGGCTTTGTAACTTACTTTCACGTTGCTGGGTTCACTGAATACTTGTCATTATTGCCTAGAGATAACTTAGCTGTTAGACATGAAATAAGCAGGTGAATGTAATTTTAGTTAAGAGGCTTTTGTGAAATGAAAATGCAGGATGACAGCATCAGGAGAAGGCTGAGAACTCAATCAGTTTTTGTTGTCATTTTCATTATTTATTTTATACATCAGTTAGCCAGTCGCTATAACATTTTATTTGCTAACTTTTTTCAGTGGGAGAAAGGTAAAAGGACTCGGTCCATGGATCGCTACCCTCCTGCTCTTTCCTCTTTGTCTCCACTTCCTCCTCTGTGATACAATCCTAACCACCAGCATCACAGAGTATTTGTATCAGAATCTTTACACACATTCTTTTACCTTTTCTCAAAAAAGGGGCTCCCCCTTTTTATATCCCTGTAACTTGGTAGTGGAGACTGAGAATAATAATGTTCCACCCAGCGCATAGATTGTTTTTCTCTTCTGAAATGCAGTTTTTAGTTACTATGTACTGGGAAATGTGGTCAGGCCACTTTCTGAGTAGCAGAACTCCTCCCTGAGATGACTACCTGATTAAAGAATTAAGTACCTGGTGTGCTTTCCCAGCTCCAGTCCATCACACATTCCCATCAGACCTGGGCCAGAGTCTTAGGAGCCAAGATGAAAGTGTTTCTGGTTGGAGAGATGACCGCTTGTCTAGCAGGAGAGAAACGCTTTCATCTTTGACTCAGGGAAGAGAAACACATGATAATAGGCTACCTCCAGTGTTCTGAATTCCAATGGTGTTACATAGAGCTTGATGAGGAATGATTACCTCATTTCAGTTAGGGAGGTATTTTTTTGAACCCCCTTTCCTCTGGCAAAGTTATAATGGACCCCACAGTTGTGTGGGAGTATTAGACTTTACAGATTCTCCCTGACAATCTCAGGTTTAAATGTGTGAAGTGTTGAGAAAAGGTAAAAGGAAATACTGAACTGGTAAGAATGCAGAATATTTGGGAAGGTAATTTGTTCCTAATGATGTCGTTACATACAATCAAAACTTTCTGAGTTCCCTTCACTGGGTATATAGGTCATTTATCTCCGAAGAAAGGGGCACAGAGTTAAACTGGTGCTAGTGAATGATAATCTTTTTTCCTGTCTCTTCGTTTAAGCAAATAGTCAAAACAGGAACAGCAAGCCTAATATATTTTTATATTTAATATATTTTTCTAGATGATTTTTATAATGACCCACGGTATACACAGTAGAAGGTATATACACATGCTCTGTTTACAAAGAAAATTATGGCTTCATTTATCTTTCTTTGGTGTTTGTTATAGGATATTAATTCCCAGAAGACAAAGATGGCATTTGTTCTCTGCATCTAAAATGTACACTGTGCTACCTTGCATAATCTCTTGAACAGCATAGCATGACCAAATAATTGTAGAATTTTAAACCTAAAATTATAAGCCATCT
>NW_006431918.1:12378656-12389133 GCF_000325575.1 Pteropus alecto | reverse complement strand
GTGTTGTTTTCTCCCAGCTTTTTACTTTGAATTCATACTTGGCCTAGGTAATTCCCTATGTATTCAAAAAAAACAATGTGCTAAAAGAAAAAAAAACATGGCTACATTGTTCCATGAATTAAAAACAATATACTGAGAGTCCAAAGATTTCTTTTAAATGTAAAAAATTCTAGGTCTTTTTTTTTTAAAGGAAGAAAAATACTAAACTTTGCTTTAACTATCCTGTTCATTGTTTTTCTTTTCCCTTTTTTATTTGTTTTCCTTTGTTTTGACCCATGTAGTTTAATTTTTTTTAAAAAAACAGTTTTATATGTTCTTCTTTAAGAATATCACACATGGAAAAAGAAAACATCAAAATTCCATTTTCCATTTCAAGAGAAACATCTCTGGTCTAAAGAGCGGGGAAGAATGTCAATTAACACCAAGGCTTTGTAACTTACTTTCACGTTGCTGGGTTCACTGAATACTTGTCATTATTGCCTAGAGATAACTTAGCTGTTAGACATGAAATAAGCAGGTGAATGTAATTTTAGTTAAGAGGCTTTTGTGAAATGAAAATGCAGGATGACAGCATCAGGAGAAGGCTGAGAACTCAATCAGTTTTTGTTGTCATTTTCATTATTTATTTTATACATCAGTTAGCCAGTCGCTATAACATTTTATTTGCTAACTTTTTTCAGTGGGAGAAAGGTAAAAGGACTCGGTCCATGGATCGCTACCCTCCTGCTCTTTCCTCTTTGTCTCCACTTCCTCCTCTGTGATACAATCCTAACCACCAGCATCACAGAGTATTTGTATCAGAATCTTTACACACATTCTTTTACCTTTTCTCAAAAAAGGGGCTCCCCCTTTTTATATCCCTGTAACTTGGTAGTGGAGACTGAGAATAATAATGTTCCACCCAGCGCATAGATTGTTTTTCTCTTCTGAAATGCAGTTTTTAGTTACTATGTACTGGGAAATGTGGTCAGGCCACTTTCTGAGTAGCAGAACTCCTCCCTGAGATGACTACCTGATTAAAGAATTAAGTACCTGGTGTGCTTTCCCAGCTCCAGTCCATCACACATTCCCATCAGACCTGGGCCAGAGTCTTAGGAGCCAAGATGAAAGTGTTTCTGGTTGGAGAGATGACCGCTTGTCTAGCAGGAGAGAAACGCTTTCATCTTTGACTCAGGGAAGAGAAACACATGATAATAGGCTACCTCCAGTGTTCTGAATTCCAATGGTGTTACATAGAGCTTGATGAGGAATGATTACCTCATTTCAGTTAGGGAGGTATTTTTTTGAACCCCCTTTCCTCTGGCAAAGTTATAATGGACCCCACAGTTGTGTGGGAGTATTAGACTTTACAGATTCTCCCTGACAATCTCAGGTTTAAATGTGTGAAGTGTTGAGAAAAGGTAAAAGGAAATACTGAACTGGTAAGAATGCAGAATATTTGGGAAGGTAATTTGTTCCTAATGATGTCGTTACATACAATCAAAACTTTCTGAGTTCCCTTCACTGGGTATATAGGTCATTTATCTCCGAAGAAAGGGGCACAGAGTTAAACTGGTGCTAGTGAATGATAATCTTTTTTCCTGTCTCTTCGTTTAAGCAAATAGTCAAAACAGGAACAGCAAGCCTAATATATTTTTATATTTAATATATTTTTCTAGATGATTTTTATAATGACCCACGGTATACACAGTAGAAGGTATATACACATGCTCTGTTTACAAAGAAAATTATGGCTTCATTTATCTTTCTTTGGTGTTTGTTATAGGATATTAATTCCCAGAAGACAAAGATGGCATTTGTTCTCTGCATCTAAAATGTACACTGTGCTACCTTGCATAATCTCTTGAACAGCATAGCATGACCAAATAATTGTAGAATTTTAAACCTAAAATTATAAGCCATCTAGTCCAATGTTTCTCAATTTTTTCTAACCCATTTCTCTCTTAGGTCCTGTTTGAATGTCCTTTGACTTTTAATCCAGTTTTACTTTCTGTGGCTTGCATTACCAAAACAATAGCTATATTGAATATCTTTTCCAATTATGCATATCACCTCCTCTTCTAGTCAGGAGTCCAGTCTCCTTGCTTTACAGAGAGTGAGAGTTAGTTAGCCTCTGGGAGACGGGTTTTACGAGGTCACACAGGTTAAGCAGTTGTTCCGGCAGGGCCACCCCTCATCTCTCAGGTCAGATCCTCCTGTCACTGAGCGAGGGAACGCCCTCTGTGAGCAAGGCCCTGCCGGACTGCACCCGGGACTGCAAACCGTGTTCTGATCAGTACTGTGTAAGACAAGGCTCTGGAAGAATTCAGCAGAGGGAGGCGAATTCAGGGACTCTGAAGGCCGAATGAAGGTGGTGAGGACCTTAAAAGATAGATTCGCTTTTCAAAGATGGGGCTGGAGAGAGATGCTTTCTCTTCCTCCCAGCCAGACTCTTGAGTGGGTTTGGCGCACGTGGCTGTCCCCGTCTTCCTCACCTGCCACTCGTTTTGTCATGGAATACAGCCTGCGTCCTTTTCCACAGCCCTTATCTAAACAGCTTCCACTGAAGTTCGTGGTGACCTCCTGATTGCCAAAGCTAGCAGAACTAGATTTGAACTTTTCAAATTCAAATTCTTTTCAAACTTCTCATTCTTCATGGAACTCCTGACTACATCGATAGAGATGACGGGCCTCTCTTCGCAAAATATGTTCTCTCCTGTGCCTTCCTGATACCAGGCTCTGGCTCCTTAAGTTTTTCACTTCCTACGTGTTCTCGTGCTAGTGACGGACGGATGGTCCCTTTTCCCATCTCGCACTGTTAGTGGTTTCATCCGTTGGGAGGTCATGAACTCCTTTGAAAACTTGATAAAAGCTCTGGGCACTCGGTGTCCGCAGAATGCTTACAAATGAGCACACAAACGTTATTATAATCTCGCACGTTTTCTAGCCTTTAAAGACCATCTGTAGGTCTTAAATGCCCCTGAAATGTATGCTGATGAAGACTCCGTCTAAACCCATTTCTCACTCCACATCTAAGGATCTAACCTCTTAGGTCCCTCAGTGCTTACATATATATCCCTTAGCAATTCGGAGTCAGCCTGCCCACAGCAAGTCTTACCATCCTCTCCCTAATCCTGGTCCTCTGGCTGTTCCCTCTCAGTCAGCGGCACCACCATCCCCCGTCCTGTGGCTTAAGCCAGAAGGTTTTCTTTGTTGTCCCTCCCTCATTCTCCACACTCAGTGACCAAATCCTGTCAGTTTTACCTCCCCAATATCTCTTGACTTCTTGACCTCTCCGTCGCCTGAGTTACCTTTGCCTTTCTTCTGGATTGCTGCAGTAGCCAGTTGGTCTCCCTGCTTCCATTCTTGGCCCCCTCCAGACTGTCCTTATCAAGGCAGCCAGCATGGCCTTTCTGAAACACACATCTGATAAGACCATTCCCCAGTTGGAAGCTGTTCTGCAGCGTTCCTTTGCTCTTAGGAATGCCCAAACCTCTTCTTTCGTCTTGCCAGGCTCTTTGTGATGGGGCTCCTGCCCGCGCCTCCAGTGGTGTTTGTTGTTGCCTTCTCTCCCATGCTCTCCACTTAGGCTTTCATGTCTCAGAATGGCCTTGTGATCTCTCACTCGCGGCCTGTGCCCCGGCTCGTCTCTCCTCTCCTTGTTCCTCCCTTCTCTGTCTGCTCCCTGGGAGCCTCCCTGGACTCCCACCAGCACCGTCACTCACGCACACGGGAGACACGCAGTGGGCCGGGAGCGTATGTGTCACTCACACACACGAGAGACACGCAGTGGGCCGGGAGCGTATGTGTCACTCACGCACACGGGAGACACGCAGTGGGCCGGGAGCGTATGTGTCACTCACGCACACGGGAGACACGCAGTGGGCCGGGAGCGTATGTGTCACTCACGCACACGGGAGACACGCAGTGGGCCGGGAGCGTATGTTTTGTCCTCCTCTGATACTCTGCCATTCCCGTAGCCCAGCGCCTCTCGCCCCTGGTTATACTTGTTTTAATTGCTGTCTCTCCTTTAGATTTGAGGGCCACGTTGTGATTTTTGTGAACCGTAGGTACTTTTGCTTTCATGGGCCTCCCTCGCTCTGCAAAAAAAAAAGAAAAGAAAAAATTATATTTTGCAACTGCATCAGTATAAAGATGAATATATTCTAAGCCGGTTTTATTATTATATATTCGTGGTTATTATGCAGATGCTCCTCGACTTAGGATGAGGTTATGTGCCATAAACCTTTAAGTGGAAAATATCGTTGTCGAAAATGCATTTAATACACCTACCCCATCGAACATCATAGCTCAGCCTCGCCTACATGAAACGTACTCAGAGCACAATATCCAAAAACACCGGCAACACAGTGCACCATAGAGTATTGGATGTTTGCCCTGCTGGTCGCTGGCTGACTGGGGGCCGGGCTCACCGCCGCTGTCTAGCATCACAAGAGTATTGTACCACGTGTATCGCTAGCCCTGGGAAAGATCAAAACTCGAAATTTCTGCTATATGTGGATAGCTTTTGCACTGTCATAAGTGGAAAAATCCTAAGTCAGACCATAGTAAATTGGGGACTGTCTGCATTCATTTTTTTACTCTGATTTTAAAAGGAATTAATATTAGAACACTTTTCCTGGGCTCCTCAAAGTCTCGCAGGCCCTAGCACTGTGCCTCTTATGCCTGATGGGTACGTTGCTGTCTTAAATGACCATAAATGCTTTGGAGATAAAGTCGACAGCACACTTCAGCTGATGGACTGCGACCAGGAAAGGTGAGGAGCCCACTCAGTGACTTTGTTTTGTGGCACTTTCATACTGGCTTGGATAGCTTACCAAAACAATATTGAGATTTTGTATTTTAGTCCCTGGTATTGGAAAACTTTATGGAAAAATAGGATGATATACTTAAAAGGCACATATACGTATTATATAAGAGCAAAAAGCATGAGATTTTTATGATGTTAAAAATAGTTCTGTGACCTGTTTTACTAATATGGACATTTCTTCATGCTATTTCTGTGTAGAGCTGTGGTTTTTAGTGGAAGTGGGAAGATAATTTTCCCTACTTTTTTTTTCAGGGGACATTTGGCAATGTGTAGAGACATTTTTGGTTGTCGCAACTAGGGGTTCTACTCGCTATTACTGGATAGGGGTCAAGGATACTACACCGGACAGCCCCACAATAAGGAATTTTCAGGCCAAAATATCTATAGAACTGAAGTTGAAAAACCCTCATATATGAGGGATACTTCATAAAGCCTGGTTCTTACCACCTGTATTATTTATTTAGTTTATTTTCCCGTGTTTCCATTAAAACCCATAAGTCAGGTACAGGATTATGTTGTAGCACTGGAACCAAACATTTATTTTTTCTGACTTCAGTAAGGTTGGGAAAACCAGTCATCGAGATGGCGGAGCTTTTCAGCATCAGGAGTTGTGTAATCGTCTCACAGGATTCATATGATAGACACAATCTCTCGAATGGCCTGCTGTCATTTCAGTCATTACTCAAGTACTCAGTTTGCCCTTGCTGATTCTAACTAGAGTACAAGCAGTTGTTTTCTGGGTGGGGAGGGGGGATGCTGAGTCATTTTTTCATGCTTTTTATTACCTCTTGGCTTGAATATCACCATTCATTGTTCACAAGCCACCCAGCTTGTTTACTTTTTATAAATTACATGTAATCAGTCCTCTTGCAGGTCTGGCTACTGTAATTGGCAGTAGCCACAGAGCAGGGCTGACGAGTCTGCATTTATGCTGATGTCTTACATTTGGTTCACGTTCCACTCTCCACGCTCTCTTGCCTCTTCCATCTGCGTTTTGAAAGGAAAGTGAAGAGAGAACCATGCTCCCTCTTCTCAGATGCTCCCTCTTCTCAGATGCTCTGTTGGTACTTAACTTATATCTTGGTAGAGTGTCTGTATCCTTTGGTTTGGGAAGAATCAAGGTTTTGGGGCAGTGGTCCTCAAATGTCAGTTTAAGCTTCAGAATAACAATCACCTGGGTAACTTCTAAAATAAAGAGTTTCTTTCCAGTTCTTTCCATTCACTTTTTGAATGGAAGTCTCGAAGACATACAATGTTATATGAGTTTCAGGTGTACAACGTAGTTATTCAACATTTATATACCACAATAAATCTAGTAACCATCTGTCGCTGTACAAAGTTATCACAGCACTATTGACTGCATGCCCTATGCTGTACGTAAAATGAAGATTCTTGATCCCTACCCCACTTCTGATATTTTTAGTAAATCTAGGTAGAGGTCCAGAACATTTTCTAACCTGAACCACTGCTGATTATGATGTCGGTAGTCCTTAAACTTGGAGAAATCCTGAGTTGAGTGTGGAGGGGGGAAAGGAGAAGGAGGAAAATCCACTGGAAGTCAGTACATACAGAGTGTGGGCTGGGAAGGCAAGAACCAAAACTCAGAAAATAGTTTAGCCTCTCTTCTGTGAGATAAGGGAAATATGCTATGATGCTTAAAAAGATAGGTGCTTAGTGTTTTCTAGCAGTGATTTAGATCAAACTGTCCCCTAAAGACATGTTTAGAGGATGACAAAAGTGAAAGGGAAATTTTAGAAAAGTTAGACTGTGAGAAAGTACCTAACCATTGCCCAGAAGCTCAAAAAGACGCGGTTAAATCAAGGAAGATATGATGGTAGGTATCGAGTTAAAAAAAAGTTTCTGAATCAAGAGTTTATGAATGACTTAAAGATGAAGAGGAGAAATGAAAGAGGATTAGCTCTTCACCAGAAGTTCTGGTTATTCTGGTTATTGGATCTGAAAGCATATTATTGAAATACAGTCCAGGTGTCCTGGACTAGTTCTAATTCAAACATTCTTCCCATTGTCTTTACGATACATGCCTGGTTTGCCCTAGTTTTCGGTTAGTTGAGATATTTTTGATTTGTAAAAGAGCACCCAAGTAGTTGTACTTGACTAAAGAAGTTTCTCTCTCTCTCTCTCTCTCTCTGATATATTCTATTCCATCTCTTTTAACTTAAACTTTTATTTTAAAATCTATTTTAGAGAAAGATCAAGAGAGAGAGATAGGCAACACAGACTCTGTTTTAGAAAATCGGCTAAGAAGTGGACCAGTTGGGAAGGAATGGCTGTTTAATCCTAGCAAAGGACTAAAGTAAAGGATCTTGCTTCCAACTACCTACTGAACTTACTCTGTTTCTAGAAAGATATAATTTCTTGACATATTATTTCCTTAGGGGAACTTTAGGATTCCATTTGACTACCATGCAAAAAGATCTTGACACTCCATTCCCCCAAAGGAATTTGGGGAGTTACTTATAAAAATGGCTATCACCTGCTTTTGTTAAATCATTCTTTACCCTGCGCTAGCTGTCTCTTCGTCCAAGTGTTCCTTTTTACATTTACTCTTCCCCAGCCATTTCTGTGTCAGTGTTCATTTCTCCATGCTGGGAACCCAGACTGCACTGTAGAACTTTTCACCACTAGCTCGCTAATCTTTCCTCGCTCCCTGTCTTTTTGCCATCCTTCATGTTCTCTCCCTTCTCCTCCATTTATTTATTCGTGAACACTTCAGCCTTTGAGATGCTATGCCCATCTGCCCGCAAGATATTATAGAATCTTTCTATCTGCTTTGTGTCGAGTATCATTATTGTGATTATATGAAGTCTTTACCACACCCTCTCATTGCACTGACAGTCCAAGTACGTTCGGTTAGTAGATCACTTCGCTCCCAAAGTGAATGATAGAAGGGCTGTTGCTGGATGGTGGAGACCCAGACCAGCTTCTGCCATTTACCTGGCAACCAGGAAAGGCTAGATACCTGTGACTTCTACCCTGCACAGAGAATGATGGCTGGGCTCACAATGTGCTCTCTTCATTTCAGGTGACCTTATTCCTTTGCTTTCTTATGTGTTTTAAATCATATACTTGGTAAACCTTTTCTTATGACTCTCTTAATATTCCTAATTATTTTTTCAAAATTTTTCCCGTAGTTTATTCTAAACCATGTGGTGTTTAACATGGTGATAGATGTTTCCAGTAAATATTTAGATTGGCTGAAAACAAGCATAGGTGTTCTCAAGGAGAACCAGAGCGTTAAGTAGTCATCCGAGTGCAGCGCAAAAAAATATAGCTTAGACGTTTTCAGTGGGTGTATTTTCACTTAACCTATTCTGGTTTTGGTCGAACACATAGGGAGAAAGCTGTAAAATATTAGGTAAGCAGATTTATTGTCCTTTGCTAAGTTACTAAAGGGAGCTGTTTCTTTAATAATTCTATAACATTTATCATTAAGGTTAATACACATATTTAGCCTTATAATTTTATATTTACTTATGTTTGGGTAGGAAATGTACATAGATTGACCTAAAATTCATAGTATGTTGGTACTTTGGTCATTTCTGTGTTTAAAGGTATAATTTTTAATACTCAGGATATTGAAATGTTTAATATCTCCCTGCTTATTTCAGTGATTCTTAAACAATTAAAAGATACTCTTTTATGGTAGGTTTTCTGCATACTCAATTTTTTAGCAATGTGGTTTTGATTCCCAAGCTGGAGAAATAGTTGTATGTTGAGAAACCCATGTCCTTACTAACTAAAGGGAATTGGAATATGGATCTTGAAATAATTTCAACCTTCCAAATGAGGTTCTAGACTTGAAAACATTCGTGTCTGTTTTCAAATAGAATTGGTTGTTTCTAAACCATATATTTCCAAAGCAGAATAAATTTTTATAACTTCGAGACTTTTGTTGGAACACTTAAGAAGAAAACGACTCAGTTTTCCTTAAAGTAATTAAAGGAGAAAAACTTTTATTACGTTTTCTATTCTTAAGGAGAAAAATGGGGCCCTGGGGAATTGAGGCCTAGGAAATACCCTGCATCCAGGGCCAGCTGGTGGACAGGAACACAAGCTCCCTGACGCCCAGCCCAGTGCCATTTCCAATCCACCACGTCCCCCTCCTCCCTCAGTGAGTGGATGTTGATTTCTAAAATTCAAACACTTTGACATTGTAAGACCATTTTAGCTGCTTCTCAGAGTAATGACAACATGGTAAGTTTACCCCCAATCCTTCTCTTTTTAAAATTTTAAATTGTGGATGAAAACCCATAACATAAAATTTACCAGCACCTTTGGAGAAGGCATGCACCTCACCTGTATCTGCTCCTTCGCTGTAGTAGGAAGTTAATTATGTGGGATTTGCTCACCTGATCCCCACAGAAGATCCTACTTTAGTGCCCATTTGGAAATCCCACAACCCTTTCTGCCCCTGAGGAAAAATTCTTTCCTGATCTTAGATTCAGTGCTCATTTTAATCTTGAGTATATGAGAATGAGTCAGCCTGGGTAAGTATGTAATCCCTTTTATACCTTCCTTCCAACCTCCCTTTAATTTTGATTTCCTTCATAAAGGCTGGCGATCTGGGGACTAATTTGGGAACTGGGAGATGTTGAGATTTTTTTGGAACCAGCACTTTCTGTTCCACTGAAAACGAAGCTGCATGGCCTAAGTTTTAAAATTCAGACTATGTGTGGAATGTCTGGTGAAGAAATAAGTTAATGCTTTTTTGGGAGGTAGGGAGAAAGAGGAAGGAAAATTTTAAGATAGTCTGAAAGTCTGATTTTTGTAGGGGAAATATTGAGATTTTTAGAATCAAACTAAAGATGAGAGACTCCTTGCTTTGTGATTTCTTTGCGTACACAGCCGGAATACCTGATATTAGGCTAAAGAGATACTGTTGATTAGATGTATTAACTGATAAAATAACTGAGTTCCACTTTTAATCTCAGCTACCATTATCTATACAGTATGTAACCACTACTTCCATTTCTTCACCTGTAGACTGAAAAATGTTTCACTGAGAATTTTTTTTTTAAAAAGAATACCAGTGAAGTATCTTGGACTCTTCAAGGTACTTTAAATATGGTCACTTAAAAAAAATTAATCACCAATGCTTGTTTTTACACCGATAGAGGAATATATGCGAGCAGAGGTGACTTGAACATCAAAACATTCATTTTTAAAGACAGCAGACGTTTGAGCAAAACCATTCTCCTTAAATGCTTCTTTTGAATTGGCAGTCTTGGAGCCGACAGTCAGTAATGTCACTTCACAAGTGTTTGGCACACCTGTTTTAACCTGCACAGGTTCCCTTCACACAAAGAAAGGGAGGGTAGGGTTACGTGATGGGAGCCTCGTGTTAGCCTCATTAACATATTTGAATAACTGTATTTGAATATTTGCCAACTAAGCTAGGCTGTTTGTAGGCCCGCCAGTGAGCAATGGGGATTTCTCAGAGGGGTGTAGAGATTTGAACCTGTAAAATGTTTACTTTTTCTTCTTGGAGAAGAAACATAGAAGATCCTATTTAGGACATTTTCCTTACTCTCTCAACAGAGCAACTTTTTTTTTTTTTTTAATTTCTGCATAAATTTTGGATTTTCTCTTTTTACGCCTTTTTGTATTTTTTAGAAAGATGGACTATCGGACTTGTCTTAAAAATAG
>NW_006431918.1:12364100-12378148 GCF_000325575.1 Pteropus alecto | reverse complement strand
TTTTCCCGTGTTACCTAGTGCAGTGAAGTGTGCGTAGGGATGACCACTTAATGAGGTGGCATTGAATCTAGAAGCTGTTGAAGCCATGGGTGCTTGCCACCGTTTCGTAGTTTCCATAGTCCAGGCCAGTTTGCAATTCTGCCTCATGCTTACTCTTTGGAATGGAAAGATACAGCCTGATGATACCAACTTTCACTCCTCCCATCAAAGATTTTGAATGGTATGTTATAAGTGCATTTAATAGGATTACCAAAAGAGGATTAGTTTTTTTTTTTCCTCTCTCAGATTGGAGCTTTGTTTTTTTATTTGTCTCTTTAAAGGTGATTCTTAAGACTGACTTTTTAAAATCACAAATATGGAGTGTCAAAAACAGGAAAGAACAAATTTGATCATAGCTATTAAAAAACAACAAAAAAACATCAAAAAAATGAGAACCTAGGAAAGAATTCTGGTACATGAAACCAAGCCCTAAACTTCTAACAGGTGCCGCAATGAACATATATATTTATTTTATATGCCAATCGCATGTGTATGTAAGTATATATATATATATCTTTTAAATCTCTACACTGAAGTTACTAAATTTCAGCCAGCTTTCGTTGAACTTCACTGATTAACTTGTAATTCTGTCAGTGTTGTGTGTGAAATACACAATCACCATCTACTTTTTAACTAATTATATAACTACAACTGATTCTTCATAACTTTTTTCCCCCGGTTGATTCATAAAAGCCAGTTCACAAGAAAAAATTTATAGATCGTTGTAATCATGTAATTCACGAAGCAATGTAGAGTTAATGAATACCTTTGATTACCATTTTAGTATTTTCTGTTTTTATTATAAAATGTTAAATATTGTATTCGTGGAGTTTCTCTGTTGTATCAGTTTATTGTATTATAGGAATACTTTTGGAATGTTTACCAGTTTTGCTTTTTAGTACCTGTTCGACATCTCTGAGGGTGGTAGATATAACATCTGTTTCTTGAACAAGTACATGCATGAAACTAAAACAATTTATTCAAGTCATACAACAACACTCGTGAAACTTGAATTCTGGCACCAGGCCCACATTTAAGCTGATAGTGTGTGTGTGTGAGGGAAGAAGATACTAATTACTGATAATCTCTTTATAATGAGTAAATATTTTTAAGTCCAAATATGAGTTATTCACTAGGCATACCAGATTTTAAAAAAAAAACAACGAAATGAAATGTGAATTCTGACTTTTATGTCTCTTTTAATTAATTTTAGTGACTTACTAGTTGGTATTTGTGGAAATACACATAACAAGAACTTTTTAAATTGATTTTTGTATTCTCCATATTTTACTTATGAAGTGCTAGGAGAGAAAAATGAATGAAGAGGCAGCCTTCAGGTATAATGAGGTTTAACTCATTTAGCCATTGTTCCAGCTTGTCTCCTGTCAGCTCACTCCCTAGCTCCCTGGCTTATTTACATATTATACAATCCAGACTGGCTCGTCTTGTTTGGTAGGTTTGTTATAAACTGCAGAGCTAAGTAAATGTGTGATAACATTTTAAATGGCATTAGAAGTTAAACAGTACTTGAGGAGTATGTAGCAGAGGGCCCCAGCTGTCAGGTGCCCAGGTCAGCCTCCTTTGGGGCCATTTCCGTTTTCTCTGAGTAACAGGAAATGAATGTGAAACTATAGTAATGCCTGGCCAGAGGACCCCTCCTTTATTTAGCATGCTGGGTCTGATACTGAAAGTAGTCGTTAACTGTTCGTTAATGAGTTTTGTACATAAGCAGAACCACCAAACCAAACCATTGGAACCATTTTCATCTGTCTGTGCCCAATACGAACACAGTGAAGGGCAAAGGTAGCTAGATGAATCCTGTTCCTCTCCTACCTCAGTGTATAAGGAGAGAATGTTTCCACGTGCTTTGTGGTGAGAATTTCTGTCAGCTGTACAAAACTGGGTCCAGCTGACATATGGTTCTTAACTCATCCCCAGTTATAGGGTTGTTGGGTTTTCTAAAGCCTTCTCTGCCCTAATCCGTTTAACTTTATGAAGGGTGTGCTAAACCCTCTGTAGGGCTGTGTGTCCCCTTTAGTGCTGAGGATGACCTTCTCATATGCACCTTTCTTCAGGTCCTAGCTGGAAACTGGAATCTATTGGTGGCTGTAGAAGTCTTTCCTGGATTGCCTCTCCCCTCCATACAGAGCCTCTCTGGGATTTGCAGGGGTTCCCAGTGCCAAAGGGTGTTTGTTAAATCTAGAGTAACGATGACTTCCTACTGCCAGGTTATGCTCTGCACTATCTGACTCTTACCGGTTCTGATCTCACAGCTTCTCTGAGCAAAAAGACTGGGGGACTGTAAACCTAGAAAATCTCAGGTTAACAACAACCTACATTTTCCCCATGAGTCAACTCTTAATTCAAAATATCCTAAAAGAGATTCTCATTTCTTTAGGTCAGGCAGGTTACAGCCTGCTTGATTTTTGATAATGTATGTATGTATGTGTATATGTATGTACGTACATACATACGTATGTATGCATTTATTTATTTATTTTTTAGTATTTTGGGTTAATAATGATTTTAGAGTAGAAGAGGAAATGGCTCTTTTATGAATGTTGCATAAAACTATACGGCCTTGTGCAAATGCTCTAACTTCATATGAATCCTGACTTATAGACAGAAGCTTCATTTGTGTTAAGTAGATTCACCACTCTGCCCCAGTCCGAAATTTTTTAAAAAATTTAAAAAGACAGTTATGTAAATTGTTTTATTTTTAAATAACACAGTGACCAACAGCTCACTGAAACGAGGGAGAGAATAACCCCATATATAGCACATCAATTTTTAAAAAATAATTCAGAGTTGGGAAAATTTTCAGACTGTTCACATTCTTCTGATTCTGATTTATTTTTAAACATTATTTTTTGCTGTTTTGTTTGCTTTCATTGTTTGAGATCAAAAATACTATTTTCTAACTTTTTAGTTTTGAACTGAAAGTTAAAAACCTACTTTCATGGAATTATCTTTTCAGTGGTTAACTATTGGAGTTTATATTCAGAAGATTGTGAGACCTTTAGAGGGCAAAATGGAAAATGAAATTAAGTTCAGAACAAGGAATTCTAGTTGGATATTGCAAAAATAGCAAAAAAAAAATTTTTTTAAGTGAATAACTGGCAACACAAACTCTTTTTCCTGTAAGTTCCTTTTTCCCAAACCCTTGCCATCATACTAAAAAAGTTTTCTTGTGAGTTGATTTTTCTCAGAATCCTACTGCTTACTGTTAGAATTTTTTCGTGTGCCAAAGTTCTGTTTTTTATGTGATTTCTGCAGCAGTTTGGGTCTTACTGAAAATATTTTTTTTAAGTACAGTGGTGAAAGTTAATGACAATAAGCCAAAGGTAAATTTAATAAAACATATCATTTAGTTCTAGTGACTAGGCAAAATTAAATATATTCTCTAAGGTGAACAAAGTTAGATTATTGTATGAGAAATACCAATTCTAACTAAGGTGTGATTGCTTATTTCCAGTTTTAAAAATTTACTTTTTTCAATTCCTACCTGTTCTTTTCTTCAGAGATGCACATATTAAAGATTTCTCTATCAAGCTAACATAAGGTGATGCTACTGACAAAAGCCAACTTAACACATAGCATCACAATTTTGGGGGAGTAATTAAGCAGGGAGATAAACATTCAAGTTTTTTAAAAGGAGCGATCGGACTTCTTGAGCAACAGAATACCTTGGAGCATGCAAGAAACTGACTGAATGCTTTTTAGGGAATAGCCAGTGTTCAACATCTCTCAGTCTGATGGGAAAAAATAAATCACTTTAAATACTGTTCTTAAAACAGCATGGCGGTGCATTCATCTGTCATTCTCGTTCAGAAATGATTTCAGAAATGCTCAGTCACATCTTGTTTGGCCGCTCACCCGGACCTACTGGGAGGATCTCACTGCATTTGTTTACTCTGTAAATCTTACAGTGGCCTTTGATCAAAAGTCATAAAATGTTACCTGACTTGATCTATCAGTCAGGATTCTCAGTTGTAAGCAACAGAAACCTCTGGCTGATTTCATCGGAACCAGAGTTCATTGAGGACATTAGGTAGCTCACAGTCTCTCTGTGAAAGCAGAACCTAGCTTGGAACTAGAAGCAATGCCACTGACGTGGGCCGAGGAACATGTCAATACTGCCTCCTGGACCAGGACCGTGGGCTCTGCGTCTCACACTGCTAGCACCAGTAACACTAGACACTGAACGCTGCCCCTGCTGCCTTGGGAAATGCATCCACTGCCAACCCTCGACCCAGGTTTCTGTACAGTTCTTGTTTCTTGTAACTGCTTGAGATTCAGAATCTGGTTTGAATTTGTGTGTTGGAGCCAGTGTTTACACTCTGCGGCAGGGTGGCTAAGAAAACAATTACCTGGAATTTTCAGCTTTTGTAGTGTTAGGGTTAATGATTTTCCAAACATAAGAAGGGGAGTTCAGGTACTGGACAACGTAAGAGAATCATGAGTCTACTATCCCTGGCATATTGAAGGAAGAGGTGGATTTTTTTAAGGATTAAAAATAAGGACCACAGCTGCCCTCCTGCGATACTTAAAAAACATCTGCTAATAATAGGTATGAGGAAAAAAGGTCATAACACAACCCATAATTTCTCAGCGTTCTCATGACAGCAACCTCCACAGACATACGAGCAAACACTGTTCATTGAGCAACTGTTACGTGCTGGGTGGTGGGTTTTTTCTTTTTTGTTTTTCTGCTTTTTTTTTTTTTCTCTAATCTCTAATCTACACAACCTTGAAAAGTTGACATCATTGCCCCCATTTTTTAGGTCAAGAAACTGATGCCGAGAATAACTTCTGGCAATATGGCATTGCGGAGACTCAGACCCAGTGTGTGTTTCAAGACCTCTGTTTGTTCTATTGCTTCTGGTTTCCTCACAGAAATTTTGTGGAGGAGCACAGGTGACCTCCCTGACTTAAACCAGAAAACATTGTGGTGCTTGTACATCCTTTCCCTTAGTAATCCATGACCTTTATCATGAGGTGGGACACCCTCCTAGGCTCAGGAGGGTGACTGGGGTTAGAGCCTCGGCTTCAGGAATCAAACAGACATGTCCCTGGGTGCTCTGGGCATCCATGTGTCGTCCAGGAAGAGTTTGTGGAGTAAGAGAAGAGATGGTGAGACCTTTAACACTAGTTTGGGGGGTGGAGCAGAAACAGAGGGACCAGCAAAAGATAGAGTGGTTTTTACTTGGTGGGAGGAGATCCAGGGTAGAGACCTGTTAGGAAAGCCAGAGATCATGGTGTAAGATGGAGGGCGTGGTTGGGAGTCAGGTGATTTGGAAATCAAAATAAAGTGAGGTAGAAAATGGCCGTTGGAGTGGACTGGCCAAGCAGGATGTTATGGTGGCCTTTTGTAATTAGAAATAATATTCTCTGAATCTTATGCTTCTCTGTAAATCTGCCATGAAGGGCAGTGATCGAAGCACCGACCTGTATTTTAAGTTTACGTACTAAATGGATACATAAAATTTTGCGTTTAAATTTTTAATTCCTTTTTTTAATGATGCTTCAGTTTGGGTGGTATTTGGGGCCACAGCCAGATAGTGAACCTTCTAGACTGACTAGGGTGTTTCCTGCCTCCCACTCTAGTCACATTTATTGATTCAGATGCCTTCGTCCCTCAAAAATGACTTAGGTTGATTCCCACTCAGTCTGTTATTTTATGTCTGTCATCATGCCACTTTCCTTCCTCCTCACACGGCCTTGTGAAATCTTCCAACTAATACTATTTGTCTTTTTACAAATCAGAGAGCCCAATGTCACCTTAAAGCATCCTTGTAGTCAAACTTCAGAAAGGATGAGTGTTTATAATTTAGCTATTTACATCCTCCCTCTTTACACAGACATAGGAGTAAAAGTTAAAGTATTCCTGAATGGAATATAGAAAATGATGGGGGAAATTGGAGAATATTGAAATAGATTTTAATGTCTGCAAGGTTTTATGTCCAGAGCAGTCTGTCTCAGATGGGCCCTGAGCAGGACGGCCTTCTGATATAGGTGCAGCCATGTCTTGTCCATTCTAGTTCACGGCATCATTTCTCTCTTCTGGGATGATGGGATTTCCCTTCTTTCAGTCCTTTCTTGTCACTGCTGCAGCCCCGGTGTTTGCTAGTCCACTTCCCCCGGCCCATGTCAGTGCCAGTCACCTCTGTGTGCTGCACCGGTGGGTATTGGGATCTGTAAAAGGGATGGAAGTAGGGGAGATGAAGATAAAAGCTCTCCCTGCTTTTTAGTTTCTTGTTTCTATCGTTCATCTTCTCTCACCCCAATGATGAAGTGAATGCAGATAGAGGAAGAAGGAGGGGGAAATCATGCCTACTATTTCTAATATTCTTTTCCTTTTCTGCTCATCAAACTTTTCCTCCCTCCCCACTCACCCTCACCCCTCTTTTCCTTTCTAAACATTCAGTGTCTGTCTTCCCTATGAGACTATAAGCTCTAGAAGCAGAAAAATTGTGCTGATTTTGGTCTCTGCTGTGCCTAGTATCTAGCACAGGGCTTGATGCATAGAAGACCTCAACATATGCTCGTCTGGCGAGTAAATGAGAAACGGAAGGTGCGTCGGGGGAGTGAGCTGTTATTTCTCTCTGTCGTTCTTGCCGGCTTTACCCTGGTCTGATTTCTTACTTATCTTTTCCTCCTCACTCGCACCCCGCTCCCCAGCCCAGTCTCTAAACTTGAAGGAGCCTGCCTCCCAGGCAGCAGCAAATAGTTGATCACCAGGATGGGGAGCACAGCAGAGGGAATGCAGTCAGCATTAATATGATGGCTAGGTGGAGGGCCAGGGGAGGGAGGGAGCAATTGGCGGGATCGTTTTATGAACTGTATAGATGTCCAACCAATGTACTGTATATTTGAAACTAATTTAAATAAATAAATTTTTAAAAAAAGAAGTTGGTTCCCACAATGGGATGCTGAACACATTGTCCCATGGTGGTTAGTCCGTTGGAACTAAGTATTAAGGAAGTTTTTGTGGGCGAGCCAGAGAAGTGAACCATTATGGACAACATTGTTTCTATGGGAAAGTGCATTCTGAGTCCAAGTGAATCCACTTACAAACAGAATTTTGGATTACAGCCTTTCTGATAGTTGGGGATTGCCATTGCATGATCACTCGTTTAGGCTTTTATCCATTACTAATACATAAATGAACAATAAGCCATTTATTTGTAGAAGGAGCAGAGCCAAAAGTCTTTCCTTTTGAGATTATAAACTATTGCATTGAAATGAATTACATTCATCCAACAAACATGGTAGTTTATTTCAAATGTATTTATCTGGCACATGCTGAGCTTTACATGAGGATTCACACCTCAACAAAGTAGGGACTCTATCTTGGCAAGGTCACAGTCAGATTTCTAACTAAATAGGAACTGGATTCATATAGCAAACAAGGTCACTTCCAGCTCTGAAATTCAGTAATTCCGTGGTTCTGACTTGCTCTATTTATTCACCCATTTTCCTTGTCATATGTGGTTCTTTTATACGATGTATTTTTAGATAATAATGGAGGAAGCATGTTTACATGGGTAACAATAGCAGCAACCCCGCTTTTACAACTTTCAAGTAATTCTAAATTTGGTCTCTGCCTTTATTGTTAAGAATGCAAAATCCAGGAACAAACCGCTTATTCTTATTCTAGCTTTTTATTATAAAAAGAATGAAGCCAGACACATCATGAAATTGACATAAAAATAGAATGATGGGAACTTTGAAAGTGTAAGTATTCTGCGAGTAATACATATAGGTGTTAGATTAGCAAATATTTTTTGTTTTTTTCTGAATGCTTTCCTGTAATTTTCCAACTTTTTACAGCAAGTATGTGTTACTTTCCCTCCGCCATGCCACACACAGACACACATGCACACGTACAGTATTTCTTCAGATAAGTAAAAACATGTCAGCGAGGTATGCTTCTTTCTCCAAATCATTTACCCATATGTCTTAATAAATACTTGATGAACAGAGAGTCTAGTTTCTGGGAGCTGGAATGTGGGAAATCTGCATATTTGTATAAGAAGATTCTGCAGACACTTATGAAATATCCTTAGAACTCCCTGAAATAAAAAATAAGCCTTTTTTGAACTTTCTGACTTGTGACTTGGGTTGTGGGGGAAATAGACTTATTCTGTGCTGAAACTTGGAAAAGTTACCTGGTAGTTAATTTCAAATCTGTTAATTGCAAATCTGTTTTGAACGCAAATTTCTTTATTGGTGGATCTCATATTTTTAATTAAAGTCTACAATTCAACCATTTCTGGCAAGTGAATTAATGACTGTTTTCTCCCAGGACTTGGAGAGAAACAGGTACTTCGTCTAGCTTCTAAAATTCCATTTTGTGATCAGGGTAACAAGATAATCCTTGAATTAGTACTTAAATATGAATCTGTAAATACATTTTAGGGTGTTATTTTTCTTCTTTACAATAAAACTGCATATTTTATTGCCTCTTGGGTTTCTTATTCATCATTCTAGCAGTTTCTTTTAATGTTAAAATCAATCTTTAGTGGGAATCTGCTCCCCATAATTATGGGAAATTGAAAACCCACATTTGAGGAGTAGTTCAGCTGTAGTGAAAGAACAATTCATAAATTATTCAGTAATTTGCTTCTGTGATGCTGTAAGTATTCTTTGCTGTTCTGTTTAATACAGAATAACTCGCGCAGGCACACATCACACTATTTCTACTGACAAAAAGCTCATGATCTAGAGTTGGCAAGAAACTTGAATTAGTAAAACTAACTGGACTCATTTTAACTTGGTTTAATCAATATTATTATTGTTTCATCATTATAGAAATTGAAAGTAGGGACACTTCCACAAGTTTATTGGAAAGTTATTTTTTAACTAAAGTTTCCATTTTAGGAGAAAATCACATTATTGCAAAGTAATGAATCAAATTTAAAATGAGGGAAATGCTTTTCTCGATAACTGGCATGTAATAGATACACAATAAATATTAATTTTTGTATGACAAAGAATGTAAATATTTAGATTTAGAAGCTAAGGCTGCCTCACATTTCACGGTTCCGCACATTTTCCTTCTACTGTGCCTTAAGCATGTGCACGTGGTGCAGAATCGCTAAGCTTTTTATTGTTTTATGTGCTGTCGTATTACCTTTTCCTCTTTCATTTGCTTTAACTCTTAAAATGAACATTTAAGCTATATTTTTGCTTGCGATGAGCCAAGTCTTACTTATACTTTAGTTTTTTTCTAAGTGAATTGAGTATGGTAAAATACAAAATCAGAAATTTACGGTAAACGCGACCCAGAAAAGGACACTGTTAGCTTTCTACAGTCTTTAACCCTTTCTAAGAGGAAGACAAAAGGAATTAAATACTAATATTTGACTGACTTTGTATAATTAAGAATAAATGAATTACCAACACAGAACAAAAACTGACATCTGAAAATGTGTGATTATTTTTAATATGGACTTAGAAAACATCTACAATGGAATGCAGCAAGTTTCAAAAAAAAAAATGCCACTTAAAAATTGAACTCGATGCCATATAAAGGACACTAACTAATCCCTTATACTAATCATTTTACTTTGTGGTCAGATATTGAACTTTATATAACTTGTGCCTATTTATCATTTATTTTTATATCTGAAGCAAACCTGATTTGGGGAGTTAAGCAGATAGCAGATTAATTTCTTCCAGGAAAGCTCTAAGACAATGAGTCTTGTTAAAAAGCTTTTCATATATGAGTTCTGTACATATATGGTATTCTCTATACATTGTTAATACGTGTGTCTAAGTGAAAAATATGTATAGGATGCTAGCATACGTATTCAAATTCTATATAAACATAAATATTAAAATGTATTAATTTTATTTTTTGTAATAGCTTTTTTGAGATACAAATCACATACTATAAAGTTCACCCTTTCTGTACAATTGAGTGCTTTTTAGGATATTTATAAAGCTATACATTCATCACCACTCTCTAATTTGAGAATATTTTTATCACCTCAAAAGAGGAACCCCACATGCATTAGCAGTCACTCCCCATATTCCCCCAGCACACCCTCCACTAGGCTTAAGCAATCACTAATCTACTTTCTGTCTATATGGACTTGCCTCCGGATATTTTATATAATGGAATGTATAATATGTGGCCTTTTATGCCTGACTTCTTTCCTTTAGCATAATGTTTTTGAAGTTCATCCATGTTGTGGCATATGTCAAAACTTCGGTCCTTGTTATTGCCAAATACTACTACTTTGTATAGATGTGTCACAATTGATTTTTATCCGAAATGGATTAAACTTATTTTTGAATTGAAAATTGTGTGATCTTCAAGGCCCTCTGTAATTTTCCCAGGCTTCTTTCTCTCACCTCCTGTTTGTTCACGTCCCATAGCTTTCATCGTTGGGTCTTCACTATTTCCTTGTCTGTGAACTATCTCAAATGCAACTTTTTCTGAATTTTTTCCCTTGATCCCTTGAGTAATAAGTCATGTCTCTTTCTTCGAATTCTCAGTTTGTCTTTACCACAGTTTCATCATGTGCTTTGGTTATTTGTACTTTTGTCTCTCATATCAGATTTGAATGCATGAGACTGAGACATTTCTGCTGCTATCAGAGATAGCCTTGCAAATAGCCAAAAATGAGTCGTTTTTAAAGTTATGAGTGAGATCATTGGCAGTCACCTGGGTGTCATAAGACTAAGGCTGTAATTGTTATCTGGTTGAGATGCCAAAAAACTGTCTGAGGAATTACGGAAGATAACTACATTTTTGAAAAACGAAAACCAAAACCTGCCTTCTCATTATTATTAGTACAGTGATCTAGTGTCTGGCACATAGTTGCAACTCAACTCAATAAATGTTTGTTGAACTGGACCCAGTATCCGGTAGCAGGATTGTGGAAATTTTCAAGGTTTCTAGAAAGGAAATTCTATAGTATTTATTTATAAATATACTTAGTAGCCCCAAGTTTAAGAGAGAAAGAGAGCAGGAGAGTAAGAGCATATGCCGGTCGAATGAGGACGGTGTTTGGAGCGTGTAGGAAAGCCCCAGACCAGTTGCTTTTTACTTTTATATTGGATGTGGCATATTTGGGTATATCAGTAAATGTTTGCTTTTTTCTTTTCCCTTCCAGAGGAATAAGTTCCAGTTATCACTGAAGCCTTGATAAAACAGACTGTAATGAGTTCTGTAAGTGTAAGGGCTCGAGGGTACATCTCACCTTTTTTGAAGTCATATTTGGATCAGCTCTAAGTCAGAGGTGGAATTTCAAATTCAGATGAGGGGTCTTTAAGCTCTGATGACGGGCCATTCACTACACGCTCCTCTTGGGTGGAGCGCGTATTCTGATTCCGGGCTAGTGTTTTCAGTCACATCTGCAGGGCTTTGAGAAAGAAGAAGGATGTTATTGGTAAGTCCTATATTTTGAAGAAAAAAGAGTGAACAGGGGTTTTGCTAGAATGGCAAAGAATTTCTTACATTCTAATGTTAATTACTTTAAGTGGTCAGAGATCAGAGAAAGGGCAGGACAGGACAGCAGCCCGGTGTTGGAAGAGCTGAGCACCAGACTCTTGGGATTCTCTTAGGTTCTGTTTTTCTCACAATAGTTGCCCCCAAACAGGACTGCGCTGTTCTTAGAGTAGATGATGCTACTCTCTCATTTTGTGATTGTCTAAAACTTAGATACTTAAACAGTTTGAAAACCTGTTGCAGTAGGAATTATAAAAGTTTGATGGCTTTCATTTTGATCCTCTCCATTCTCACCTAAGTTATTACAGATATACCAAATTTCTATGTGTGTGTATATGTACAATTACAAATATTTTAATTATAATACATAAATAGTTCTTGGCAGTAGATTCTTATGGAAGTTCTTCATATTTTATGCAGTTCTCAAGATTTTTGTTCTTCTTTATGTAATAATTTATAAAGTTGTCTTTATTTTCCTTAGTCTAAATTCATCTGGTTTTATGTGTACTTTTCACACCTAATTTTTTGTTTGCTTAATGCTTGCCATGCCACTAGGCGGTATAAAGAAATACCACTCCTTACCACACATTTTCATTCATTTTATATCACTCCGCTGGCAATGAGAAAAGGCAGTATTTTCCCACTTGATACATTCTTTATAAGGTAAAAATCGATGCAGGAAGAAAATATCCTGTTGCTCTAGTAATTTCCACAAAAGAGCAGCCTCAGTAATAAAAGATGAAATAGAGAAGTTTGGTGGTGTTTGCTCTTTCACAAACTCATCTGGAGAAAGGAACGTATTATAGACGCGATTTCCTGATAACTGCCGTTGGTGTCCAAAATCTGATATTGTTGCACGATAATCTGACATTGCTTCCTGTTTCTGAAGGAATGACTGGATGTGAAGCCAAATTGCTTGCTAAACTGGAAACTGCTCTTTACAGAAAGCACAGGAAGTCAAGCTGCCGAAGCCGCTGTGCCGAGACGCAAGACTAACTATGCGCTGGACCAGCCGCGTGTCTTCCCTCGGTTCTGAAAACTGGCTTTAAATAAGTGAAAGGCCTAGGATTATCACAGTTGCACTGAAACTAACGAAGAAGCATTACGGAGTTGGCTGAATATAAAGGAGACGCGTCTGACAGAACCGAGCAGCAGGTGCAACAGAGCTCTCCCAGACCTAGTGCTCCCTCCGCGTGTGCTTCTGGACACGCTACACAGAAGCTGATGCCTTCCCGTTTTGGTGGTGCCTTGGTCAGGGGCCTGGTGGGAAGCGAGTGGCAACCCTCAAGTTGGATAATTTAGAGAACATTTCATTAAAAAGACTATTTACCAAAATATAAGAGTAAAGTGAGCATAAGAGGACAGGTGAGAAATGGGCAATGGCCAGTACCTCCACCTGGAGAGGAAAGAGGAGGGGATACTAGGAAATGCCAGGAGAGATGGCTGAGTAGAAACAGCTGCCTTGCAGAGCTGAGGTCTCCAGTCAAGGGACGTAGCCATCTACTGAGAACACATACGGATGCAACCGGGGACTCAGTGCCCTGACCTCAGACTCATCTCCGATATCCTCATGGCCAACCCCAGTCAAAAGCCAAAGAACGAGAGTTTGATGCAGTCCTTAACAATTCAGCCTCCCCAAGCTCAGAGTGGGATAGAACTAAGTGGATGCTGGACCTGGAGGGGTAGATGGAAACTGTCCAGTACAGATGTTGTAAAAGCTATTCCTGTATTGGATTGGGACATCTCCATCATACCTTTTGATATTATGGAACTTGTTTCCACGAAGAATCATCGAGTCTCAAAAATAGTTGAGGTCACCCAGTTCAAACATCCAGAAAATGCAGACTTCTTATTTATCCAAAATCTAATCTAATATTTTCAGTTACAGAGAATAAAATTGTACTTCGAGAAGCGCTTTGTTCACTTGTCGATCAGCTCTAATTATTAGGAAGATTTCTCTTGTATTGAAATCTGCATTCCTGTAACTCGTAGTGGCTGCTAGTTCTTCCTTTTGGAGCCACACAGAACAAGGCTACTGTCTTGCCCTTTATCTTTTATCTCCATTATAGCCTTTTTGTTATGGTTTAATGGTCATTTATTTATTTAACACATATTTTTGAATGTCTGCTATGGACCGGGATTTGTTCTAGACGCTGGCTATTCAGCAGTGAACAAAGGCAAAACTCCTGCATTCATGAAGCTTCTCTTCTAGTGGGTAGAGACAGACATTGAGAAAATAAATATATAATGTGATGTCCAGGGCCAATAACTGCTGAGAGTATCAGCTGTTAACCATCTTCATAAGAGAAAACTATGGTTGAAGTTGAGCCTAAATTCATTGAGTCATCTGTAATGCAGTTGCCAAAAAGCCTAATTCTGTGTAGACAGAATGCCCGGTGCTGGAGAGGCCGTGCTCCTTCTGCTCTCCTTTTCCAGCTGGACCTGGAGTACTGCATGGACGTGCTAGAGGGACACTGACAAATGGGAATTTGTTCAGGGGATGTTGCCATTGTAGCCTTTAAATAGTTGAAGAAAGCCATCATTTCCC
>NW_006431918.1:12341444-12364038 GCF_000325575.1 Pteropus alecto | reverse complement strand
CCCTACAGAGTGTTCTTTAGGCCAAACCTTACCAGTTTCGTCAAGTTTCTCATGTGTGATTCCTATAGGCTTAATCACCCTGGTCTTTCTTAGATAATTAATTTCCTCTTAAAAATGCTGCTCTTAGAATTTAACTCCGTTCTCTAGATGTGGTTTCAACTTGGGTAATGCCTAGCAGACTGTTACTTCTCTTGATCTGGTTCCTTAATTTTAGTAATGCAGCTGAGGATTGAATTTCTTTTTTTCTTTTTTAACAGCTGTGTTATTTCTGACTCTTAGAGTACTGTTAAGCCAGGTGCCCAGCATTTCTGTTTGTACAATTTATGTTTATACTTATATGTAGGACCAAATACCTATTAAAATGTCATCTCATTGCTTGTTTACATCTCCGTGTTTACATTAAGATTCTTTTCAGTGTTGTTTTTCGTCTAACTTTGTGTCATCTATAGAATTAATGAGCGTATTCTCAAACTTTATGTGATTAACATAATTAATTGTTCAATTAAAATAGAATAGTGATACCAGACCTGTCCTTCAGATTACAGCCACTCAGTAAGTAATACCCTTATAGGATGGCGTTTCAAAAAACTGGGAACACCTTAACCATGCCATCCGTCTCACTTGTTTTCATTCATCCGGATGTTTTTGAGAAATGAAGATCTATTCTGCTTGTAGCATTTCTCTCTGATACCAGGCTTATCAAAAAACGTATTAGGATAATCGACATGACATACATAGGAAGTACAATAAGCCATTGCCGCCCCCTCCTACCTCCATGTCTTTCATGTATGGACTTGAAAACCCAATGCAGAATTTCGTTTGAATTGATACAAGCTAACCTGTCTCTAGTTTATTCTTTTTATGGACCCTTTTCTTCTTTTCTGGAACCTTTGCCTTCATGTGTAGGGAGCGTGCCAGTAGTCACTCTTGGTTCTTGAACATGAGATGAGGCTAAAATTTAAAAACAGCCTTCGTTCCCTCTTTCGAGAATGGGCTACAGTTTCCATTTGTTGATCAAATCTGGAATACTAAGGCAAAATAGGAATCGAATAACTTGGCCTTCTGGCTTTTGTGAAGGTTGTATCATCTTCCCCAGGGTTTTTATCTTGTTTCTCATAAGCTTAAAAGGAAGTGGGGGAAGGGCTGTGTTGCCACAGTTGCTGCTCCTGCTGGCCGTACCCCAGGTCTCCATGGGCTCTCCATGAGCTCTCCAGCCTCCAACGCTCCTGCAGGCAGTGAACTCCTGCCCTCGGCCTTCGTTTGTGCCCAGAGGATTAGTACAAAGTACTAGTTTTTGGTTTGCTTTTTCATTTGAGTGCTGCCTGAAAAACTGCAGTGTTTTCTTTAGAGACCTCTTTATTTATGGGTTAGGAAAAAAAGATAGTATTGACCTCGTCCTTCCTGGGAATATTTTTGTTTTCCAAAGAGCTTGGTATTCTGTTTTCTAGGACTCTCTAGATAGATTAAACAGAGCACCTCGGCTCCCCTTGAATGCCCACAAAGCCATACACCTTACTGGTAGTGTAACTTGGAAAGGGAGCGTTACTGAAGCCGTCTGTCTCTTGCCTCATTCAGGTTTGGCCATGGAGCAGAATGGCTTTTAATTGAGGGTTTGCGTAGACTGCAGGTTTCAGAAACGTGCTTGTGTTGATTGGAGGATCCGTGTATTAGCTAAACTTAAAGACCAGAGCCGTTGAACAGTTTCCCTTGCTTTTCTTGTGCCATGGAGAAAAGACTGCGTCCCATCTGGTGCCTACTACTGTGGGAATCTCATAGAATCATAAACAGTATGCGCAGGCTTTCCAGATTTGGCGTTTGCTTGGGTTTGTTCTGTGTTGATTTTATACTGAGTATCAAATTTCTTTCCTTTTGACTATAGCTGATTTTTACTTGACTAAAAAAGTAGAAGTCGTACTTATGTCTTGTACCTGTAGCTGTTGCAGGGTTCACGTGGGCATCATTTCTCACCTGGCATTGTTTCAGAAGTGCTGCCGTAGCAGTCATGGCTTTGGCGAACACTTGTCCTGGTTTATACTGTTGTTCTGGGTGTAACTCTCGAAAGTGTCTTGATTCGGAAGAAAAATTGGATGCATCCCAGAATATCCTAGAAAGCAAGTGGTACCCACTCTGCAATCATTGCTCTGACCCCTGGGCCTCCTTTATTCACCTTTCCTTACAAAAAAAGAATCCAGAACGACTTGCAGGACCAGAAAACCCAATAATCCATGGACTACTGTTAGTCCTGGAGGGACGTTCGATGACATACTTAAGAAGGATGGAGATGGTATTCATGGCTGAGGAGCAACTCTCATCACTTTGGTAGATCGAAAACATTTTCCTCGTGTAACTGAACTTTTCTAGCAGAATTGATCTATGTAGAAATTGCCAGTGAAGGCTTCTTAGTAATACCTACTGATTCAGTGAAGTTCTGATACCTAATGGGTCTTTTCAAGAACTTGCAGGCTTTTGCAAGCTGCATTGCATCCTGCTCTGTCCAAGAACTGACCATTTTGTTGATTTTTCTTTCTCCTTCACTAGATGGTAGCACCTAGGAGGCAAGGACCATGGCTTATTCATCTTGTGTCCCAGCATTGATCATTCAGGAGGCTGGGATGAGAGAAAGAGAGAGGGGGGAGGAAGAAAGGGAGCTGTGAATAAGCCCTGTTGGGTTCTGCTTCGCTCCCAGGAGTTGAAGCCTGTGAGCTGTCTGTCTAGAAAAATGAAAGGTAGTAAATATTTTAGGAAGTGGACTCCGTAATTTCCTGAATATGACAAATCATTTAGTTTTCCAAGCTTGTCACTCTACAGCAGGACTTCGCAACCCCAGCTTTGACAGTGCTGCTCTGGACCATCCTCTTTGCTGTGCTGCCTGTTCATCGCAGGGCGTTCGTGAGCAGCATCCTTGGCTCCTACCCACTAGATGCCATAGTGCATTCCACTCCCAGCTGTGACAGCCCAAAATGTCTTCAGACATTGCCAAATGTTTGGGGGGCAAAATAGTATTCCCCCCTTCCTGGGAATCACTGCTGTACAGGAGTTCATGTCTGGGATAAGTGCAGACCAGAGAAAAACCAGCAAATAATAATTTGGAATTGGAAGGGAAGTTAGAAATCATCAAGCATGTGTTTCTCCTGGTGCTTCTCACCCCTCCCCCTCCAACACACACCACCATTTGTACCTGAAGAAACTATGACCCAGGGGAGTTAGTGAATATAAAAAAAAAAAAATACAAATATTTGAAGTAACATTGGTTTTGGAGTATAGGCTTCTTTAAGTTTGTTTACAGATTATGAAGTGTGTCTACTTTCAAGCAACTCGAAGTAAGAAAACACAGGTTTATGGAAATAAATAAGGAGGGGCTAAGGAGTTCTATCACAGGAAAACTAAAGGCTAGCACCATTAGAAAAAGAATTTAACGTGTATTGACCAATTTTCAGATTAAGAAGAAGAGAGCAAACTCACTAGCACATCGCTGGTTTTCTGGCATAGCCCTGTTAGATGTATAGGCTTCGTATTAGATGGACCGTTGTAAATACTTATATCCAAAAAGAAACAGAAGAGTACTTAAAATGAAATTTAAAAAAATTTGCCTTTTTCAAAACATGACGTGCTTTTTATACCTAGATAATCGAGAGAATGGCCTACCTGATGAGATATCTCTGCTGTAGGGTTATGCTTTGTAAGGAAATTTTGTATGCTACTAAGAATTCTCACAGAAAGGTAAGAACACCAAATTAAATATTAGCTGCTTGTGGTTATTTTAAAACTCATCTCAATAACTAAGAGAATTTGGTTCTCACACTTTGTACCTTTTGATTACAAACAGTTTTAAACAGGTTTATGTTGTATTTCATCAAAAATTATAGAAGATCGGCAGACTGAGACGCTTGGGGGTTGAAATTAGGCAGTTCAGAGTTTCTCATGCATGTAAGCTGCCTTTTGTTTTGATCTCTATCATTCTTAGTCTCCTTTTCAAGCTTCTGCTGGAAGGACTGTCCTGAGGACACAAGAGAAAATGGCAGGATACTAAGCCACCAGGTCCACACAATACCTGCTATTTGAGGCAGGGTAAAATCCGACAGACAGATTTTTGTCAGAACTTTCAGTTGAGAGTATCATATTGAAATTCAGCCTGATTGTTCCTTTCTGTTGTGTTGTTTGGTTTGGTTTGGTTTAAGCATAATACAGTCACGACTGAACTGACACAACAGGACTGTTCCTGAAAAATTGTGGCTAAATCCAATTTTTGATAAATCAAAAAGCATCTGGAGAACTTCATTGACTTTATCCTAATGTTTTGGTCACCTGTGTCCTTTAATAGCCACAGCGATCAGAGCCACGCTGTCACTTAGCTCTTTGTATCAGCCGTTTTGTCTTCTTAAACCTGGCACCTCGATCCTTAATGAAAAAGAATTTTAACCCTGTATGTTGATGATTTGTTAGAAATTCATAACTGAAAACCTGCCATTCTGCTTTTAGCATTTGAAATCCGTTGGCCAGGAGACACTTTTCTCAGAACAGATCTTTTGAAGGACCTCAAAAAGTTGATTCTTCTAGCAAGACATCCTTTCTGAACTTTTTGAATCATTACAGTATTATGCTGATTTACCTAAAAAGTGGATTCTGACTTGAATAACTGTGGAGTGCTGGCAGACATGAGCATGTCATATGTCTTGGCACAGTTTTGGGGGCAGAAGGGGACTTTCCCACTTTATGTAATTCACAATTACAATACGTGGGAGTTTTATGAAATTTATTGTTATACTGAAATGCTTAGCTTTTCATACTGTCCTTGCAGCTCAGTGAAAACAGGCTCTTTGTGTATCTGTATATATTTAAATGAATATATTTGAGAAAGAAAAGTGAAATCCAAGAAATTCCTTAAGTTTGCAGTGGTGATTATTTTTAGGCCATGTTTATGCGTTCCAAAAGATCTGTTAAGTCAGTTGATTGGAACTTGGAACAGAGCTTTCCATAGAAACAATAGTGTATAGCATACGCAACAGTAAAGTTTCTAGGCTAGCCCTCAAAGCTTATTTAACCCATCATATGCCAACATGCTTTGCAGTACAGGGAACAGTGATGTGTAGCTTATCAAAACACTAATGATATTCAACCTATAATTGGTTTCAGTGCAAGGTAATAAATAACATTGAAAAAATTTAAAGAAAGAATAAAGTATAATCTTTGTCTTCAAAGGTGGGTTTGGAGGGAAAGTACTTTTAGAGACTGGGTGGCGGGTTGGAGGAGCCCCAAATGGACCCAAAGATGGGCACCTCGGCAGTTAAAGGTCTTGGACAATTACATCAACCTCTCGGGCCTTAGTTTCTTTAGATGTCATGAAGTTGCCGTGAGCATCAGAGCAGAAAGTGCCCATGAATTTGTCATCTACAAATTTCTATGCAAATGAGCAGTGTAAGTTCTGGTTCTCTCCTTGCTAATGAAAATCCTATGACCTGGCCTTTCTTTTCCTCGATACACGTGTATTAGTAACAAAACTCTTTATGCTTAACAATAATTAATAAGGTCCCACTCAGCTTGCAGACAATAAATGCATGTTTTTTTAACTTAGTAGGAAGACAGTAATGTTTGCTTTTTTAATGTTATTGAGACGGTTGGAATTTCCAAAGTGATCTCTCTTTCTCTAACTCGTGCTCTCATTTTTCTAGTCTCCAAATCTCTCCTGTTCTTTCCTTGTCTGAGTATTTCTTTCTTAAGCACCTTCTCAAGGTTTAGATTACATGCTCCCGCTGGCCTCCCAGTGGCCCTGGCCTCTCTTTGACCTGTGCCTCTGGCCTCAAACCAGCTCCACACTCGGCAGATCGTGCAGTTGACCAGCGCTGACTAGGGGCTCCCGTCTTCTCAAGGTCTCACCAGACACCAAACAGAGGCAGTTTGTCGGGGGGGACCGCAGCCTTGCAACAGTATTTTTGATGTGACAGCCCTAGTTTTGGGCCGTGATCCAGGAGTGAAAAATCCCCCAAACGCAAGGAGATTTTTTGGTAGAAGTAGTGTTAGGGAAGGAAACAAGGATTCAGTGGCCATCACAGAGAAAAGCTTTCCCATTCCCTGCCTCATTCGTATAAGGACTAAACAGAATAATAACATTTAATGTTGGGAGGGGCCTTAGAGATGGGGAAGTGCAGCGTATTCATTTTGGAGCAGCGGGAGGAATCTTAACGTGGACAGGTTAACTGATTTGCAAGTGTCTTGTGCCTTCCAATCCTGATACTACATCTGGGTCTCTCTACCCCCTCTTTCTCTGTGTGAGACTGGCACCGATCTTGCACGGCTGTGTGTTGCAATCCTAGGATCTGCCTAATAAACTGCAAAGACCAGAGATGAAGTAGGCGGTAGCCTGCTATGCTACCTCTGACTTCTCCCTCCCACCACAGGGAGAATTAGTAATATTATTTAAGCAAGACAATTTATAGGAGCTGTAGGAACAAGCAATATGACACAGTTCCCGCTCTTTTAGAACTTACAGAGCTGTGTTTTCACACGTTGTTAGAGGGAGCTAATTCTGGACCACGAAGCACCCACTCAGCTGGGTATTAGTGCACTGGGTTCTAGTTTTGTTTCTTCTGCATTTAGTTCTTGGGCCTTAGTTTTCTTACTCATAAAATGAGGACATTGGATTCTGAAGCCCTGCATCTGTATCTTTTGTGAGTCACAGTTTCGTGATACTTTTTAATTTTAGTCATCAGGCTTTTGATCCCTATTGTTCTTTTTATCTCAAGAAATTCTTCACCAAGATGTAGATGCTGTTTCATGTATTTGTCGATGTGATAGGCAACTTAGCAATTTATTGAACCACAGGCTAGAAAGAAGAGTCTGGAAATATGTAATGGCCATTTCTTCAATTTTAAGGCAGAACTAGATCTCAAAACTATGTAAGATAATGGATTATTATATACCACATTAGGTTTATAAAATAGAATATACCTGCTTTGGGAATATTCAAAGACTCAGTAAATTAGAAGATGATTATTATAAAAGAACTTTTGACTTTACAAAAGAATTTGATCACAGAATTCTTTTTTTCCCCCCAACAAATATTTATTTCTTTATTTTTCAATTATAGTTGACATACAGAATTCTTTTCAGTACTGAGTTCTTCTAGTACATTTAAAATGTAATATGATTTGCAGAAGCTCAGTTTATATGCATCGGAAATATACTATTGGTTATATTTATAACTCATAGTTCTCCACAGCAGTGCTGAATATGTGCCCGCCAAATATGCTTTCTGTTACCTAATTGGGAATTTTCTATGGTTTGAGAGTTTGTTGTTGTTGTTGTTGTTGTTGTTTTTGCTCTTGTGTTGGAATTTTACTGAGCTTTCTTCCCTCACTCTCCACGTTCCTTCCAATCAGTCAGACAGCATTTCTTTATAAAACTATTAGCTCAGATATGGGAGATCACCTCTGGCTGTTGGGTGAGTCGCCCTTGCAGGGGATGAACCTGTGACTGGGAAGGTAGGATGCTTTCTGTAAGGGCAGGAACACGGACCCTGTGCAAACAGATGTAAACTCAGATGCCCCTACTACCTCTGTCACAAGAGTTCAGCAAGGTACCTAACCCCTCAGAATCTGTTTTGCATCTGTAAAATAACAATAACAATAACAACAGCAGCAATAATAATAATAATAATAATAATAATAATAATGCTGATATCACATGGTAGATGAGACCTTCATCTTTTCTGAGGGGCTGACATAAAGCAGGCACTCAGTAAAAGGTAGCTTTCCCTGCTTCTCCCCTCCAGTCCAGCGAACAGCCAGAAAACAGCAACAAAAGTGTAGCCCCGAGAGTAGCAGTGACTAAGGCCTCCCTAATGGTTGGGTGGACAGGGCTATGTGCATTAGCAGGATTCGCCGTGGGGTAGCCTGGTGTCATGGGAAAGCCGTTGGCCTGTGTAACCAGAGAGCTTGGGTTCAACTCTGCCAGCTCTGTGATCTTGGAAAAGCCATTTGTCTGTTCAGTGCCTCAGTTTACTGGTCTGTAAACTGAGGCTAATAGCACTTTCCTCCCTGGGTTGTTGTCAGGTGCTCAGAACAGCCCCTGGTATGTAAGTCTCTGTGTTTACTACAGTCTGTTGCAATGAAAACCTTGTTTTGTTTTGGGTTTTTTTTTTTGGTTAGAGTTTAATGCATACTGTAAAATGTATGGCATGGAAGGATTATAGGCTTTATAAAGAGAACTGATATTTTCCATTGAGGAGGCTGTTGCTTCTGAACAGCACTTGGCCAATTCCTTTAGCAGAAGATAGATTTTGCTCTGAGAAGTCTGCGCCAGCCTTTCATCTCTTCCTCCCTCCCTGCATGTCCACTCCGGACAGCTTTCGTTATTAATGTGGAGCAGTTGAAGTCACCGACTTGGGCGCGGGCCAGGCCCTGTTTCTGTGGGCATGTATTACTTTCCTAGACTGGTCATGAGCAGGGTGATGGAAGTCAGAGGTGCGGGGAAGCTGTCCTTTTAGGCAGCCTGCGTGAAAGGTGTGTTTGCTGTCTTCTTCACATTGATGCTCCTAGATCAGAATCTTATTTCGTATCTTAGCAATGTTTTTTTTTTTTCTCTTACCTTATGATCTTGATCTCTTTGGGCTGTCGTTTTGCTTGCTCTCTGGCTAGACCGACTAAGCCGTTGTTATGTGTCTTTCTCCATTGTTTCATTGTTGAAAACCGCCTCAGTTAAATATTTATTTAATGCAGGTAAATTTTCTCCATAAAGTTGTATATTTCTGTAGGATTCACACACACACACACACACACACGCACACTCACATACTACCTTAGGGGATTATTCAATGTATATTGTCTTTTCTTCTCTGTAAATAAAATAGCCTGGTGGAGAAAATATTGAGTGACATAGCAAGCGAAAGTGGTTTCCCTTAGGAATAGTGTAATTGGAGAACACACTTTTATTTTTCTGTTCAGCTTTTGTATTTGGGCTTGGGAAACTAGTTTTTGTTGTTTTGGAAAAACAGTGGAATTTTATCAGACATTTTCCTGAAACCCCCTACCTTCACCTTTTCCTGAAATATTTCTTTCGAAATATTGTTTTCCTCTGTTAAGAGATTCTATCATTTAAAAAGTAAAAGAGCTTGATTAGTTGAGGCCTTTATGACGATGTGCTGTCTTTATAAAAGAAGAGACTGTCTGAGAAATAATGCGTGACCATTAATGTGTAACTCTGAGTGATTTCTTAGCTTGAGCCATTATGAATTTTTTTTCAATATCTGCAAATAAATACGTGGCCTTGGACCCTGTTGTGCCTTGTAACTAGGGATGGGACATACTTGCTCCAGATGTAGACTTTATTCTGACTTCTGTTCCCTAATCGTGGCGTTGTCTGTTGTTTTAGTAACTCCTGTCATGAAATAGAAACCGATTGCTGGTCGATTTTAACTACTGCTAAATTGTGACATGCATGTATTTCTTTTTTAATTTAACAGTTCTTTTCTTTGCTCTTTTCTCAATTTGAAAGCAGTAATTGTGAATTAGAATTCCCGAAAATATTCTTTCATAATGATATCACAGTGAGATGTCACAGATGTTCGGGTGCTCCACACACTCCCCACTCCATTGTTAGTGTCCGTTTAGTAAAGATAAAGCGTGGGTCATAGCTGTGTGTGGTAATGAGTCTGGACCCTCTCCCCAGCGGCTCCCTTCCTCCACACATTGCGGTACCTCCGACCCGTCAGAACACAGACTCGGTGTGCTGTTTCGCATGTGACTGAGATCTGTATGTACGGTCTGGACGTACAATAGCTTTCACTATTCCCCAAACCACCTTCTGTGTCCTCTTACACGATGAAAGGAGGAAGCTGTGCCTTTAGTGTCATGATGTTCTTTATACAGTCAAGTTCTTTCAAAAATATATACTTTTGGGATGTGTTATAGAAGATTTTGAAAATACTGAGAAAACAATCATTTGTAATTTTACCACTCAAAGGAAAACTGCTGTTAAAATGTTGAGGTATTTACTTACAGACTAATTTTTTATGCCTATTTCTATAGATATGTAGTCATGCTTTTATGAGAATGTCTATAAACCTTCTTGAAACCTGCTTTTTTTGTTGTTTATTGGGGTAACATTGGTTAATACGATTACATAATTTTCAAGTGAACATTATAATTTGACATCTATATATTCTATTGTGTGATTACCACCCAGAGTCCAGTTTCCTTCAGCTACCACATATTTGATCCCCTTTACCCACTTCACCCTCCCTCGACCCCCTTTATTTGACCCCCTTTATCCTGTCTACCTCTTCCCTCCTCCCCTACCTCCTACCCTCTGGTGAAACCTGCTTTTTTTTTAACACAACAATATGTGAGAACAGTTTCCACATCCCAAAGCATTCTTTGAAAATATGATTTTAAATGGCCACATAGTTTAGCATTCATTATTGTTTGGCTCTGGAAATACTTAGAGATGTTCCAAATTAAAAAGCCCATTTTGGGGGTGAGGTCTTCCTTCCTAATTTTAATTGGTTTTAAAAAGTAGTTGAGAACATGTTAATTTTGTGGTATATCCAAGATAGACTTATTTATTCTTTGTTACATTTCTGTAATAAAACATTTAAAAAAATAATCTATAATCTTTGTTATAGAAACAACTAATTATAATACTTTTTAATTAGCCATTCATAGCTAATTAAACAAGTGACATTTTCAAAAGTCAATTTATGCCATTTAAAAAAAAATCAAACTAATTTTGAAGTAGTTCTTCAGTTTCAATTTGAAGTAGGTTAAAATTTTCTCAACTGAATTTTAGGTTCGTCCACCATGATCAGTTGGTGCCATTTGCTGTGCTATAATTTCAGGCTAAACTTGACCTTCCTTGAGCCTTCAGGCTGTACAGAACAGAAAAAGGCCAAGCAGGTCTGGGAAACGGAGCCAGATGGTTCCCATGATGGGTGCCAAACCCCCAGCAGAGATGGATGCTACACCTGACTGACAGCCTAGGGTCAACGGCAAATGTCGGTGGCCTTGCTCACCCTTTCCTGGAGAGAAGAGAAGCTCTTCCCCTCTGCTGGAGTATTTTGAAACTGTTTTGTAGGCTCTGTTCAGCCTAGGGTAGCAGGTGTCCAGGCAGTTAACTTCTAATGGGCAGTGGAGGAGGAGGTGGTGGCAAAGCTGGGGCCTAGTTGGCAGTCCCTGTGGCTGTCTCATGAAATCCACATTCCGGCATTCTCAAAGCCTTTCAAAGGAATCTGGGTAAGTCATTTAACCTTGTGTCATTTTGGTTTACTTGGCTTTTAGAGGGCAGTAGTAATTAAACCAAATGGAGCTGTCAATCAGTGGATCTTAGTGGTGCTTTTCAGTTTGAAAAATTGAAACCTGGAGTCACAGAGCCATCTTTAAATGTCATCCTAGAATCGACTATTGTGGCTTGTCCTTGACCTGAGGGAGCTGATTTGGGGAAAAGAACATGCTTGGGAGTCTCGTGTCCCTGAGTTTATATATCTTTGCAGCCACTTAGGAACAGTATGACTTTGGTTGTTATAATCTCTCTGAACCTCATCTGTAAAAAATGATCATAATAATAATTGCTTTCAAGATAAGTGAGAGCTTATATTTTCATAAGTACATGGCACAGAAATAAGCTTTCACTAGATATCAGTTCCTGTGATGATGATAGATTTGTGCCGAGTCATCCGACCACACTGGGTTTGTGATTGATCATCGATCATTCAATAGCCCTACAACAGGCTTTTCCTCTTCTGAATACAGCCTCGTGTACCAAGCTAAACTTGAAAATGCAAAACTTTATAAAAAGATGCCCCAGAATATATTGACCTAAGTTAAAAGGTTTGGGGTCTTTTTTCCTTCTTTCTTTTTCTGTCTCACAACGGTCCAAATGGTCCATACTGGCCCAGGACTAGGATGGGACCTCACTAGACAAATTTCCTCCATCTTGTTTCTCTGCCATCCCAAGGATGTTGCCCCATCATCACAGTCGAAGATGATTCATCATAATCTCTTTTCAGCCAAGAGGAGGGGGATGATCTAGAATTCGTACAGGTCATTTTCACTGACATCCTCTTAGAACAGAATCACATGACCACAGCTAGCTGTATGGGAGACTGGAACATGTCATTGTTAGTAAGCCAGATACCCTGCAAAAGCTTCTGTTTCTATAGAACGGGAGTCAGCAAACAATGATCTAAGTGTCAGTCAGCCAAGCTACCTGTCATTGTAAATAAAACTGTATTTGAACACGGCCCCGCCCATTCGTCGATAAATTGTCTGTGGCTGCTTTCACATTACAGTGGAAGAGTTGAGTAGCTGCGAGAGAGACCACATTGCCTTCAAAGCCTAAAGTAGTTACTCTCTGGCCCTTTGCAGACAGAAGTTTGCTGACCTCTACAATAGAAAATGGTGAAATAAGTATTTTAAGGGAGCAAGTGGTAGTCTCTGCCACAGTAAGGACCTGGTAAGCAAGTGAGTCACTGCTTTGGAAATGCACAGTTAGGAATTTGTTCTTATGAAGACTAATGACCCATGGGAGAGTGAGTTGGTATGCAAGTGGCTGTTGAAGAAGCGACGTTGAAGGAAAGATTTAAGGAGCTGGGCACGAAATAGCCTGGTGAAGGTGAAGGGGAGCGTACAAAAGTTGCTATTGGAGTGAGCTTCCACCTGAAAAGGAGCATCCTATCACCAGGTCTTTCCGCCTTCCTGCAGCCCACTGCTCTGGCTTGCTTGCGCGGCCTCACCGCCACACCTGCAGTCAGAGGCGCTTTGCCCACTGCCTTCTCGCCGGTCTCCCTGCACAGAGCCTCGGTCTCCTCCAGACTCTGCGGGGTACTCTCCTGTTAAGTGTGGCTCTTATGTGACTCCCGCTAAAGGACTTCCAGTAGGTCCCTGTTACTTACTCAGGAAAGGCCCAACTCCTTGGTTTTCCACTCCAGGTCTTCCCCCTCTCGGCCCTAACCGTAATTTCCTATCCTGTTTTCCTTCACGGTCTGACACACGCTCTGGGCTCCTGCCTCACGGAAACACCTCCTGTCTACTTGGCACTTTGCCACCTCCGTGTATTGCTCCCGTTGTCTCCCTGGCTTCACTCTGTCGAAAGGCTTTGGGGACCTAGGACTACAGCTGGCACAGGGCGGGCACAGTCACAGCTGGGCACAGTCACAGCTGGGCTTCCTTTTGGTCCACCCACGTTTGTATTTTCTTTTCCAGCTGGGCCCCTTCTCCCAACCCTAAGGGTCAGTTCTCCCTCCCGAATGCTTACAGGGCTTTGTTGAGATCGTGTGTGCCACTCACTACTTTCTGTGATGCTAAGAGTTATTCCGTGTATACTTCCAGTCTTGTGGGGACTGTAAGGTCACTGAGGCTGGGCTGATCTGACTGAGCTCTGCGGTCTTCACGTTCATCTAGTAAGCGTTGGTCAGTGTTGCTGTGATGCTCTCTGCAAACAATGCCATCCACAAAATAGTGCCTCTCGCTAAAAATGTAAATCACTACCTGGAGGAATTTAGGCGCACATGAAAATAGAGTTCTAATAGTGTTTTATAAAGACCTGAAGCAATATTTGAATGTAGTCATATTTGGAAGTTTTCAGCTGTTCCTTGAAAAGCCAAGGCTGAGCCAGAAATCAGACCACATTTTTGTGAGGCATAAGGAGAGGCACGTGGGCAGAAGCGCCCCGAGTGCAGGCAATGGGCCACCTGCAGAGAAGCCATGTAGTCCACTCCCAGAGCAGGACCTGAGCATTTTCGGAATGCTGCTACTGGAGACACACCTGACTACCTAGGAGATCCATCTAAAATCACTCACAGTATACTCACAGAGGTGGTATTTTCACAGCTTCGTCTTTGCATAGTTGGCAATCAAATGTAAGGCGAGCTTTTATTTTTATAGAAATGATTTACCCTATGGAGTAAGTGCCTTTTTCTTTCTCGGTCTTTGTAACCAAGCATAGAATGAGGAGACTAAATAATGAAATACTTGCTTTTGTTGGCAAAGAATTCATGTTGTTCACTCATCTCCTGTTAATTAATACCTAGTGAAGTTGGCGATGATGTTGGGAAGCAGACAGCTACACATGAATTTTAAATGTATATTCAGGCCTTATGAAAGGATTGGAAGGAGAGAGGCTCCCTGCTAGACACAGTGGTGAGTTCAGTAGCTGATGCTGGAAGCCCCTCCCTGATGGAGGGTAAAGACAGAAAGGGAAAGGCTTTCCTTTCTTGCAGTCTATGCATTTTGCAATTATTAAAGAATAAGACCATTAATTCCGGAATTTTTACTCATGCTTAAGTGAGGATACAAACCATTACCGTTAGGTGAAAGTTACTGCTTTACCCTCATCTCCTAGCTCTACTCATGCGTACTAGTCTCTGTTCAGTGTCTGGCACAGTACTCAATAAACAATAAGTTTTCGGTACATGTTGGTTGAATGAATAAGTAAATGGACTCTGGACTTCATTATAAGAGCTTTCCGGAAAAGTAAATGGATTCTTAAGCAAAATGATTTTTTTAAGGGGTAAGATGTAAAGACAAAAGAAGGCCGTCTTTTCAATCGCCATCCTCCCTTCACCCTGCCAAACCCTCCGGTGTGTACATCCAGGCAAGCCTCCTGGTTTGAGTTTTAAAAGTTTGGGAGGAGTAAAGGTGTGTGGCTCATATTACTGAAAGGAAAGCCCAAGGTTGTGTAAGTGTTTCCTGAGCCCTTTCATAAACACGATATGAAACACAGCCAAAATGAATTCGTTTTGAATTAATCCTGCGTCTTAAAGCGCTCAGTTGAGGGGCAGACCTCGGCTTTGTGTGTCACATAATGGAATTTTGGAAAGGGAGTAAAAATTTTAACCAGAAGGCTGTTTTAACTTGGTCCGCTGTCTGATTCCTTCTAAGTTTGGGGGTTTTATACAAATTTTAGATCTTCGACAAACAGTAGATTAAGGTTATTTAGGAACAAGACAAATATAATGTATATCCCTTAATTTTGAACTCATAGCATTTCTGCTGTAGATATTTGAGAGGTAACACAGAAGAGCATTCTCTGTCTGGGTGAGGTCACACAACTGCGAGGTGATTAGTGGGTTTCTTTTGAAAAAGCACTGTAGTTTAGGAGGTTAGACATTTGAACTTTGCATCATCCAGATATGCTGTTGATCACTGAACTGTCCTTGGAAGAATCAGTCAACTCTCCAAATCTATGTTTCTTCATGTGAAAAGTGGGAATAATAGCAGTACTTTTCTCAGAGGCTCATTAATGGGATAATTCAACGTAAAGCGCTCAGAACGATGCTCCATCCTGTACCAATTATGATGAAGCCTGTGATGCCGGAACAAGGAAACTCCAAAATACAGCGAAGTGAAGAGGATACGGCTTTATGGTTTGCTCATGAAACAAGGTCTACATTCCAGGCTTGCAAGGCAGTCAAGTTCCCTGCAGAAATTCAGGGAGCCAGGTTCCTTCTAGCTTGTCACTTCACACCCCCTACATGGCAGAGCCATCTACATTCAAAGCAAAGTCATGGGCACTTCTTTGTCCCACCTTCAGGGGAGGAAAAGAGTACAGAGGGGCATCACGCCCAGTATCTTTAGACCTAAACCCAGAAATGGCCCCCATCCCTGCCGCTCACTGTCCACGGGGGGAGAATTAAGTCACTTGGCCACATGCGGAGGCTGGGAAGTGTAACTTCTAGTTGGATGGCCCTGTACCGGGTCACAGTGTGTTCGCTGTGGAAGAACAGAACAGCAGACTTTGGTGGGCAGCTAGGGGCCTGCAGCATAGCGCTTAATGAATGTACTTATTAAAAGATCATATTTATTTATTCAATGATTTATTTGCTAAAAGATAAAATTTCAAGTAAGGGTTTAAATATCTCTATTCTAGGGGAAGGGGAATTAAAGAGCTGCAGCAGCACAATTCCTGTCTCCCGTGTGAGGGTAGTTGGCGGGGCGGGGCGGGGCGGGTGGGATCCTAAGTATTGAACTGCAAAGCCAGGTACGCCTTGAGAGAGAAGAGAAAGGGTGGAGGAAAAGCAGTTGAAGGGGTGGGAATGTGATAAAAGAAGTGAATGCTGCTTAGCTAAGCTCTTCCTTCCTCTTAGCCTGCCGCTAACAAGAAAGGCCGGCTCTGTAAATGAAACTTAACCCCTTACCTGACCCAGCAGGGACAAAGTACACTGGCTCCTAAAGAACTTTTCCTAGGAGCAGCACAGTTGTTTCCAAACACAGACGAGAAGGCAGAGGAGAGGGGGAGCTGCACAGGGAAAACATTCATTCTGACCGATCTCTTTGAAAGGTAACCTTTGTACTGTGTAAAAGAGAGAATTATCTGAGTATTCATTAAGATTATTTCTGACTTGCCGCTGCTGCCAAAGGAAAAAAACGAAGGCTAAATACACGCGTTTCTGCATTTAGAAGTACTTCAGGTAAAAATTAACTATTAAGTAAGCAGTTTTTCTCAATAGAAGAAATGCGCAGATTCTTAAGGACACCCAAGTTGGGGGTAAAGAGCTAGTGTTCCAGGAAATAGTTTTAACTGCTTATAAAAATTACCTTCTCCAGTGGTTTTATTTTTGCGTATTTAGCGATTGCTAAGAAACAATAAGAAAGAATGAAATAATGTCCTGAGTTGCTCCATAGTGTTTTTAAAATCTCCTGCAATTAATTGCAGGCTTGGCGAGTAATGCACGCTGGACTCCTTCGTGTGTAAGCCATGCCTGTGTGTTTGATAACGGGGTGATCTTAAAGAGCAGGCCTCTGTTTTTGTTTTTATAAGTAACCCATTTCCTAAATGCCTAAAATAGCTGGAGGTATTTTAAACAGATGGTCCAAAGTTGATAGGAAAGAAAGTAGAAGTGCGTCTTTCTCGATTTCCATTTTGCCCCACCAAAATGGCAAAAATAATGAATGGTATATACTCTGAACCCGATTTTGTCTAAATGTTTACCTCTAAAGTTGTCTTAGAGTTGGGATTTATAGATTGAGCTGTTTGACTTGATAGAATCAGAAGCCAAAATAAAAGTGCTTCACTTCCTACCTCGTGACAGGGCTTAACAAAATGATTACAGTGTTGTTGAAATAGAGCTTTTGACTTTTAAAGAAAATTAAGTTGTGGTAAAATATGTGGAGCCTACAAAAGCTTATTGCAAAACTTCGGCTGGTAGGTGGTGATGACGTGTTAATATTTTATGTGAGTGGAGCCTTGCCAGGGACCAGGAGAGATTGATAAAGTTCATATTCTTATGATTTTCAAATTCCACAGGGGTCTTGAGCTAGTAGCTACTCTTCTTGAGTTTCTGACATGGAAGATAATATTTTGATAATGCGACAAATGAATTCGAATTTATGAGGGACGTTGAAAAATAAAGCAGTTCTTTAATCACATGAAGATACTGTTCTTACACATCAGTGAGCAGATTACGATAGTATTTCTGTCTAACAGATAAAGTAATGAATATCTAAAATTTTCAGCTTGTGAAATACTAGCTTGTTGAAGCTCACTTAGATTTTTGTTTTTTATTAATTCCCAGTCGTGATAATTGCACCTGGTTCCTATCTATACGCTATGTGTCCATGTGTGTCCACAAACCACCTACAATTGTTTAGTTCGATGTTTGTCTTTTCTTCATGTTCACTGCAACCCATGACTGAACGCCCTTGGAGAGTCATGAACTGTGGCTTCTACACTCACCTAGAATCTTTCGCTTTTATTTCTGTATCAATTTGTCTAAACGAAAAATAGTGGACAGGCTCATGTTAAATAATAAGAATCATAGCCTCGCGGTCAACAAACTACAGCCTGTAGGCCTGATTATGTCTAAAAAGATTGTTTACATTTTTAAAAAAATGTTGAAAAAGAAGAAGAACTACGAAGCAGAGACCATGTGTAGCCCGCAAGGCCTAAAATATGTTCTATTTGGTTCTTTACAAAAACGTTGGCCACCCCTGTCATAGACAGTACCATGTTAAGTGGTGAAGGGAACTGGTTTCTGTGGCTGGACTGTATTGGTTCAAATTCTGTTTTTATTACTTCCAGTATGACCTTGGTCAAGTCACTTAATCTCTCTGTGACCCATTTTCTCACCTATAAATCGGAATAATTACAGTGCCTACCCGTAGGGCTGTGTGAGAACAATGTTAATGTATAAAGTGCTTAGAACAGTGCATGGTACTTAATGAGTGCTCAGTAAGTGTCTATGATGATGATGATGATGATGATGATTGATATTATTGTGGTTGAAAGTTTTTAAAGAACTAGTCTTCGCTTCCACGGGTTAATGTCCAAATCCCAAGACCATTTTCTGTTTTCTGCATCAAGAATGAAGGCCCAATTTCTTTTTAATAGTGGCTGCTTTGCTGAAAACAGAAAAGTCAAGACAGACCCACACTCAAATGTAGAAAAATGCTTGAAAACATAAAACGAAATGCTTTTTAAGTTAAGAAAAAGACATTAAATGTGACACTAGGGGGAAAAAAGCAAACCCAAATTCTTTGGTGCACTTTTGAGAACGTGTAAGAAGAAATAAAGGGGGAATGAGAAATATAGAAGAGAGGATATGGTTAGAGAGAGAAAGAAGAGGAACCAAGGATAAGAAAAGTAGGCAGCAGAACAGGAGAAAGATTTAGCTTGAAAGGGAGGCTGGAAGATTCTCCAGGATGTCCAGCGTTAGCATGTCTCCTTTTGTTTGATTATTTTCCATTGCAGAAATAAATTTCCAGCATCATGTGGTTATGTTTCTTGAACACACATTATATGTAAGGCGTGTTTCCTCAGAAAACCTGTTTCGTAGTGTATATACAAAAATCAGTGTATTTTGTATATTTATTTTTTAGGCCAAGTTATTTTATTACCTTTAGTCACTTGCCTTAATCATCGTTATCATCATAAAACATTTGTTGGATTCCTAAATACCTTTCTTCATCTTCTTTAATACCTCTTTCTTTGCTCCATCTGCTCTTTTACATAGGAGAGGAATAAACTTAGCTGTTTTACAAAATACAGAACTTTTTTTTTTTTAAAAAAAGACTTAATGAAGTGTAATTCATTCTTTCTTTTTCCTTCTTTTTTCACCGTCTCGTTTATTCTCTTTATGGATATTGGACTGGAGACGAGTGTGCCAAGATTGGCATTTGATGATATCCAGGGACTAAAGTAATGGCCTCACCCAGTGATTGCACGTTGAAGCTGCACATTGATTACCCATCTCATCTTATGAGCTGATGGAGATCCTTCGAGAGGACGAGATTGCAGACCTTTCTTTCAGGCCTGCTGCTCCCAGGATCTGATCCTAAGGGCTTGATCATTGTCACGGCTCATTGGGACTGTGTTGAGAATAATGGTGGCTTCATGTACTAAAATATATTTCATGAGAGTGTAAAAACAATTTCCCACATCCTTTGGGTTGTAGAATACTAAAATCAGTCTTGCTTCTTTACTAATTTTAGTTTTCCTCCACTAGAATTTAAGTTCGCTGAGGTTGGCGAACTTTGGTATCTTGAACAATTATTCCTCCAGCAGCTAGAACAGTGACACATGTAGTTGCCCAATAAATATTTGTGGAGGAGTGAAGGAATAAATTAAATATAGCTACTCGTTATTTCCACTGAAATATCCTCCCCAGTTACATAGTTACCAGTTGATGTCATTTTAGATGTCCTTATGCTAAGGAGAATATTTTAAATTTTGAATGAATTCTGTTTAATAAATATACAGTTGAATACTTAAAAGGGAAATTGAACATGAAATCTGTTTTCATGAATTAATATCATTGTAGCATAAATGGTGAACAATAAGATTGTTAGATGTACATGACTCAGGCAGATAAGGCCTTTAATTGCAACTCTCAACCCCCCAAAAATGTTTGAGAAGGCTTTTAAAATATTGTTCCCTTTATTCTAAGAGAATAGCACATTAAATACTAACTTTTTAAAAATGATATCCTTTCAAATAGAAGTGAATTATAAAATATTATTAACCACTATGTTATGCTGCGCCCTTTAAAACTGTGCCTTCCATGTACTCTTTCTCAGAATGTGGATGTAAGAACGAAGAGTGAGCTAAGACAGAGGAAAGCACGGCCTGTAGGGGGTAGCAGACCGACCGTGGGAAAGCAGTGTGGAAGATGAATGAATGAAAGCCAGAGACAGACCTGTCAGTACCCATTCCTGGTGAAGGGGAAGGGGAAGGGCGGGGCGGGCGAGCATCCCAGCAGAGTACACCTAGTAAAGGGGAGAGGATTCACAAAATAGGAATTACAATGGGAGGCTTGGGAAGAGCTGGAGATTTGGTCAAGGTCATTGGTGAGGTGAAAATCAGAATCCATTAGGCTTTGACCCCAGCGAGGCGCACCTGGGGGCAGTGATAGGGGAGCAAATATAATCCCGGCCTCTACTTGGGACTGTAGGGGACAACATATTGATTGATGGTCACGATAGTGCAAATGCCCTTTATTGATATTGATTTTAAGCTCTTATGCTCCACCTTTAGAGAGTAAAAAAGAAAACAAACAACCCATAGAAAATAGAGGTGGTATGAGAACAGAAAATAAATGTTATCCAACTTGACAGTATAAAAGTACATGCACAGCAGATGAAAATTAAGCTGTGGAAGGACATGGAGGGATAGGATGAAAACTTTACTGTCCTGAGAAAGTTACACGCTGTAACTGATGGACTAAACCAGCAGTTTAAGGATGCGGCTTGAAGTCCTTCTGGTTGCGGGACTGGAACTGGTGGTTTCGCTACCCTGGGAGAAAGGAGGGAAGAGACAGTCGGGGAAAGTGAGCCGACTGTTAAGGCAGGATGTCAGTAGTTAACATCTAGAGGTGACGAGTCATGCAAGCATAGCGTTTGGAAATACGAGGTGTCTCTTAGTGTTCTGGTAATAAATGCAGACTTTAATTAAGGGACTGCTTAGGGTGCTGTGGGCTGGATTTAGATTAGGATCCTTATATCCTTTGGGCTGGAGGGACAGAGGAGGAAATGATAAATGCTAATTTTAAAAAACGGCACAAGACTAGTGAGCCCTGGGACAATGGCTGAGCGACCACCGGGGGCCCTGTGGCCAGGAAATCAGCAGCCACTGCAGGGAACCAGCAGTTAAAGCCAGAAGAGAGGAAATACATTCACCTCTCCCCACACGCGGAGAAATACAGAGAATAGGTAGGGATGGGGTGAGAGGGTGAGGGGTAGGGGTAACCAAGAATAACCAGTAGGGGGTAACCGCCAAATGAGCCAAAACCAGGACATGCATCTCTTTAGAGTAGAACAGGATGCCTAGGGTGGGTTGTGTTGCCTATAAACTCTTCTGTACAATTTGATGTTTTAACCTCCTGCAGGTGTGAATTTAATAGAGCTTTTTAATATAAATACTTTTATTTAGCACTTGTTATTTCATCTAACGTGCTAAGAGCATGGTGGACAGGAGTGATTTAAGCAGAGAGGGTCTCTGTCCTGAAAACACTTATAGTCTCCATGGAGAGATAAGATGCTAAGTAAATCAGCAAAAAAAAAAAAGCAGCAACCTCCCCTCATAATTGTGGTTGATACCATAAATTTAATTTCTTAGCACACAAAAAGTTAGTGTTGCTTGTATAAACTTAAGTCTTTACTAATGATATGACACACTGGTTTTTAAAATACTTTTATTTGGGAGTAGAAACAATTGTCTTGAATAACCTATTTTGCTCTGTTTAACTATAAATACACTACATGCTCCAAATCAGATATACAAATGGAACAGCTGCATCTTCAATGTTTTGTTCCTTTGTTACTCAATTTAATGAATAATTTGAATAGATTCCAAACCTTTAAATTAGATGTATAAGCATGCTTTAAGAATTATATCATGATGTTAGTGTATTTAAAACTTAGTGATATCATCATCTAAATATAGTAAAGTTTAAGAAAGTCAATTGTTTGAGCTGCTTTGACCTTTATAAATAATTTGGCAGTACAACAGACAAAAGATACAAATTCAGGGATTCATAACTAAGTATATAGAGGGAGAAATTCTCCCTACATTCCTTCTTTGGGACACAAACCTTGATGATTGGAATAAATCTTTTGAGGTCCTTGGTTGGAATTGGCCTTTCCTTGCTTTTCAAATAGAGATCTGAGCAGTGTCAGAGAAATTGGGAAAAGCATTGCAATCATAGCAGTTTTATTCTGTCTTCTGTGATACTTCCTGTGGCTGACAGTTTTGTCCAAAGGGAAAAGGAAAATGAACAGAGGAAGATGGATGTCAACTGTCTCCTCATCCCTCCCGCCTTTCATAGCATTCACATCCCTCTGAGGACAGAAAACGTTAAGTCCTGTGTTCTTGTATCCTGAGCATGTGCTTATTAAAATAAACCTTTGAACATTTCATCCCCCTTGATTGAGGCTATTGTGTTCCCTCCGTGAAGAAGCTGGTGAGGGCTTTTTAAGCTTACACTGCACACATCTAAGGTGTAGCCATAAATCCCTGGAACCCAACTGCTTTTAGAACCTGTGAGAATTGTCATACGCTTCTATGGAGGGTGTTAAAATTAGTAATTAAGCAAACTGTTTATCTCAGTCTCTTTATCTCAACATTTTTTGTATGGATTCTCTCATTTGATTTTTACAGTTTGGAGATAGAA
>NW_006431918.1:12308505-12341406 GCF_000325575.1 Pteropus alecto | reverse complement strand
TGATCAAGTACTTAAATATGGAAGAAAATCTAGAATCACTTCTCTAAAAGTCGTTTTGCTTATAATAATCATTATTTATTATGCATTCTGATTGTACTAGAAGTTAAGAAATGGAGCCACTGGATCACCGAAGGCCAGAAACTATGTCTAAGACTTGTATTTCCACTTACGGGATCATTTTCTGATGTTTTGTTCAGTGAGTGCAGTTCGTATAACCTTGGCCGACTGTCTTACAAATGTGTGTCACCAGTCACAAGAGAGAGGGAGTCACGTGAGTGGTTGTTTACGTAAGTCAGTAGCAGTGCCTGTCATCTTTGTATTTAAAGAACTGTACATGTCGGTGCAAAACTCTAGTATAACGTGGGCAGCCAGTTTAGAGGAGTCGGCGTTGCTGGTGATGAGATCATAGACAAAACCCACACCCCTTCTAGACAGGAAGATCCCTGTGGAGATAAGCGTTCTTTCTGAGAGGAGTCACCCAGCCACGCCTGCCTCTCTGAACCACTGTCTCCGTCTCCGTTCCACTTTACCTGACTTGGGAGTACTGTGGAAAGGAATCCATAAATTACCGGAATCTTCTTTATGGAAATGACTTTGTTTTTGCTATTCATGCCTAAGACACCTGAAAACCAAAAATAAAGTGGCCAGACCATGTCAACATAGAAACTAGCAGCCGGTAAATTATCTGTCTTCTTAAATATTGAGAAAGCCATATACTACCTAGGTGCAATCTGGAGATGCAGACTTTTCCTTAAAAGGCAATGATCAAAAGTCCAAAGGTGCACAAAGAGATGGTGAACCTACCTAAGATGACACAAAAGTTTTGTCTTTGGGACAAAAGCGTTTAATAGGAATTCATAAGTTAACTTTTCTATTCTTGAGTGACTGATTTGTGAAATCCAAAACAAGCTCTTTGTGCTTTGTGTTTTGTTACCCTCTGTTCCGTTCTTTTTGTTTTTCCTGATATTTGTAGAGTCTGCCTTTTTTATGTTGTCTCTACTCATAAGGACTCCACTAGGGGGCAGACAAAAGAATGAAGAAGAAAGGAAATCCTTATTAATGCATTGCACTCTCTCCAACGTTACGCTCTGTGTTTTCTGCCCCTTCTGCATACCTTCGGGGGAGATTTTTTTTATTTAGTTGTAAAATATAACTAAATTTTATATAATAGCATCTAAAATGGATTTTAGTACGCTTATTTCTATATCTTAAGCATAAACACATTTATCCAGATTTAATAGTAATTCTTCAGTTAATTCATTGTCATATTTCTTTAGCTTTTCTGGCATGCTTCCACTACTAAACCACTTAATAATGAACACTTAATAATTGTTTACGGATGACTATAATGCTGATCCCTGTAAGGTTAACCATATAGTGTGCATCAAGACTCTCATTCATTCATTCACTGATCCGGTCACCACTTGCTGAGTCCCTACTTTTTGTAAGGCATTGTATGAGTTAAGTTTCGAGAACAGAGCAGTGAAAAGAAAGAACCTAGACGGTTGCCCTGTTAGCCATTCAGGGGAAAGGACTAGGCTGAGAAGAACCGGAAGGGATTGCTGATGGTCACAGTGCTGGATCGTTTTTATTTCTGAATATTCTTTTCAAATTGCTCATAAAGATCAGAATGCCATGTGGGGTTGGTGTGGGGACTTCCGTTGGAAGTGAGAGAGCTAGGCCCTCCTCTTACTCTGTGCTATATCTGGGAGGCTAGGTAAAGATGTGGTGGGAGGGGGTTTGTTTTAAAATTTTTCTTAGTTTTCAATTACAGTTGACATTCAATATCATATTAGTTTCAGGGGTACAGCATAGCGGTTAGACACCTATATAGCTTATGAAGTGATCCCCTGTTAAGTCTAGTACCCCACTGATGCCATACATAGTTATTACAATATTATCGACTATATTCTCTGTGCTGTGCTTACATCTCTATGACTATTTTGTAACTACTAACTTGTATTTCTTAATCCCTTCACCTTTTTGGCTGAGTCCCACAATGCCTCTCCCACCTGTACCCATCAGTTTTTTTCTCTGTATCTATGAGTTTGTTTCTGTTTTGTTTGTTCATTTATTTTGTTTTTTAGATTCCATATATAAGCAAAATCACATGGTATTTGTCTTTCTCTGTCTGACTATTTCACTTAGCATAATACCCTCTAGGTCCATCCCTGTTGTTGCAAATGGTAAAATTTCATTCCTTTTTTTATGGCCGAGTAATATTCCATTGCATATATGTACCACATCTTCTTTATCCAGTTGTCTGTCGGTGGACACTTGGGTCCTGTTTTCTTACCCATTCAGCTTCTCTGTGTCTTTTATATAGAGCATGTAGCCCCCTTACATTTAATGTAATTATCGCCATTTTATTATTCATATTCTCCTTCTTTTTCTCTTTCTCCTACTCCTCCCCCCACTTCCTCCTTCCTCCTCCTCTTCTTTCTCCTCCTTGATTCTTTAACATTTCTTGTAATACTGGTTTGGTAGTGAACTCCTTTAGTTTTTTTCGTGTCTGGGAAACTTTATCTCTCCTTCGATTCTAGATGATAGCCTTGCTGGGCAGAGCAGTCTTGGTTGCAGGTCTTTGATTTTCATCACTTTGAATTTTTTGTGCCAATCTCTTCTGTCCTTCAAAGTTTCTGTTGAGAAATCAGCCGACAGTCTTGTGGGAGCTCCATCGTGGGTAACTAGCTGCTTTTCTCTTGCTGCTTTTAAGAATCTCTGTCTTTAACCTTTGGCATTTTGATTGTGATATGTCTTGGTGTGGGCCTCTTTGGGTTCATCTTGTTTGCGACTCTCTGTGCTTCCTTCATTTATATGTCTGTTTCCTTTGCCAGGTTAGGGAAGATTTCTGTCATTATTTATTTATTTTTTTTGCAAATAACTTTTCAATCCCTTGTTCTCTCTCTTCTCCTTCTGGTACCCCTATGATGTGAATGTTGGTACGTTTGATATTGTCCCAGAGGTCCCTTAAACTATCCTCATTTTTTTTGGATTCTTTTTTGCCCTTCTGATTGGGTGTTTTCTACTACCTTGTCTTCCAAATTGCTGATTTTATCTTCTGCTTCGTCTAATCTACTATTGAGTTCCTCTAATGTAGTCTTCATTTCAGTTATTGTATTCTTCATTTCTGACTGGTTCTTTTTTATGTTTTCTATCTCCATTTTTATATTTCCTATCTCTCTATTAATGTTCTCACTGAATTCATCTATTCGTCCTCTAAGTTTATTGAGCATCCTTATAGCCAGTATTTTGAACTCTGTATATGGTAGATTGGTTGTCTCCATTTTTAGTTCTTTTTCTGGAGTTTTCTTCTTTCATTTGAGACATGTTTCTTGGTCTCCTCATTTTGGCTGCCTCCCTCTATTTGTTTCTATGTATTCAGTAGATGTGCTATGCCTCCCAGTTTTTGTAAGGTGGCCTTATGTAATAGGCGTCCTGTGGAGCCCAGTGGCACAGTCTTCCTGATCACCTGAGCCAGGTGCTCCAAGGGTGTCTTGTGTGGGTTACGTGTGCCTTCCTGACGTAGTTGAGCCTTGATTGCTGTTGGCACATCAGTGGGTAGAATTGACCCTTAGGCTGACTAGCTATGAGAACTGGTTGTGACTACAGCACACGAGCTGTGGGCTGATCCCACAGAGTGGGATTCACTGCAGCGGGGCTTTGGTGCCCGCCAAGTCTGTCCTTGGGTGTGCTGTTTGTGGAGCTAGTTGGATGGTTCTCTGGTGTGGTCTGAAGCTGGTCACCAGGTGTGTTGGTTCTGGGCCCTCTTGGAAGGGGCTACAGTGCAGGTCCAGGTTAGCTGTTGCCTGTGCCCAGCCCAGGGCCACCTAGTAGAAGCTACAAAGTGTTCTGTGCTTGGTCGCTGCCTGTGCTGGGCTTGGAGGTGCCTGGAAGTAGCAATGCTGGGAACCGAGGCCAACTGCCACTAGTGCCGTGTTGGGGCCGTTTAGCAAGAGATACAGGGAACACTGAGGTCAGCCACTGTTTGTTTGGGGTTTGTGGACCTAGCTGAGATTTTGGGGAAGACGATAGCATGGGGCAAGGCCAGCCACTTGTAAGTTACAGTCACCGAAAGAGGTTAGGACCTGTGTGCGAGCTGGATGCGGTAGATTCTCAGGAAGTCACCAGGTTGGGGCAAATTTGACAGAGACTTGGATTTGATGCCCATCTATGCCTGTGAGCTTCATGGGGAAGAGCTCAACAAAGGAACAAAATGGCAGAGAAAGCTGCTGCTCGAGCCCTCACCCTGAAGTCAGACAGCTCAGTTCCTCCCCATATGTCCCTAGTGCTTTTCGAGCTGCTGCCCCAAGGCTAGAGCTCAGAGCAAGTGTGTCCTTCAGCAAGTCATCAAGTAAGTCTATATATGGGCACTTTAAGAGGAACATCTGGGACTCCAGCAGCTCACCATCTCACCTGGACAGAATCTCCACTGGTTTTCGCAACCAGAAGTTGTGGTGAGTCCGGTGTGGGGCTAAGACCTCTCGGTCCTCATTGGGGACCTCCGCAGCTGAGCTACCCTTCCCAATTCTTAACCGCCACAGGTGGGTGTGGGACCAGCCCATTTGCGTCTCTGCCCCTCCTACCAGCCTCCACGTGGCTTCTTTTTTATATCCTTAGTTATAGGAGTTCGGTTCAATTAGTCCTCTGCTAATTCTCAAAGGTGCTCATTCTGTAATTTAGTTGTAATTCTGATGTGGTCGTGGGAGGAGGTGAGCACAGCATTTACCTACCCCTCTATCTTGACCAGAAGTCACTATAGATACGGTTTTTATTGTTTCTTGGTTTTTGCTCCACTAAGAATTAGATCTAGTTACCAAAAAGCCTTTACCTCAGCCAAACCTAAGATTTTATAATCTTAATCTTTAAATAAAAATCTCATTGCTTTGCTTTTATGGTCAATTATTCAACAAAATACAGAGGGGTGCTTTTTTTAAAATTCCTTTTGTGAAGCATAGTCAAATTTTAACTAGAGATATTTTGTTTCTCCTGAACTTTCCATCTATTTTTGGAACAAACTATCCTTTGTTCACAAGATAATCTATAAAGAGATTGGCTGATCTTTTATTTTTAAGGTATAGATACTTAAATGCCCAAGAAGTAGAGATATTTATTCTAAGAATGTCTTTATGTTCCAATGCCTAATGTAAATTGAAATAACAAGAATTTTTTCTGGAATAAATCTTATTAGATTCAGTAAGCCATTCTGTATAGCGTGATATTACAATTATTGGTAAACGAGTAATAGCATTTCTATTGAGAGGGTTATACATATATATAAGTCCCCCCTTATCCTTGGGAGATACATTGCAAGATCCCCAGTGGATTCCTGAACCATGTATATAGTAGCGAACCTTATATAGACTATTTTTTCCCCTGTACATATATACCTTTTCATTTAAAGGAAGCACTTATGGCTTTGACATATGTGAATTGCCATCATCACTACTCTTGCATTTAGGAGATGTTATTAAGTAAAATAAGGGTTATTTGAACACAACCACTGCGATACCATGACAGTCCATCTGATAACTAAGACAGCTACTAAGTGACTAATGGGTGGGAGTGTGTACAGCATGGAGACTCCGGACAAAGGGATGATTTCATGTCCCAGGCAGGACAAAGTGAGACGGTGTGAGATTTCATCACACGACTCAGAAAGGTGTGCAATTTAAAACTTATGAGTCGTTTACCCCTGGAATTTTCCATTTAATATGTCTCAGATTGTGGTTGACAGCAGGTAACTGAAATCATGGCAAGTGAAACCATGGATAAGGGAGGAACTCTACTGTATTTGTTTTAGTTATTATTTGCTTCGAGTATCAATTGTGTGCTGTACCAAATTGGGCAAGGCCTAACAGGACATTCTTTGAGTTAATCAAATATTTTAATTGCTGGAATGTATCTGAGATGCTGTGCTAAGTAAGAGAGCCCATGGTAAATAAATGTCTTATGTTTTCACAATCATCAAATGTATTTTCTTAACTGGATTTCAGGAAGCATAAAAGTGAGGGCTTCACCTTTCTTTGTATAATTCTACCATGGTAAGCAAGACCTGGAAAAAGTCACAAAATGAATTAGAATTGTTGTCTTCAAAATGGATATACTCTTGTAGCGTTTGGGATGTGGAGACTTTACATATATGTATATGTTCCACTCGACTTCCTGTCTGCATTTATTTTTTGCAACGGCGTCTACAGATTTAGGAGTGAGGAAGGGGAAAGGGACTGTTACACTGGGGAGTGTATGTGTGGAACAGAAAACAGAGGCAGGATATCCCCCTTCAGGATTTCAAGACGGTCCGATCCTACCACAAAGACTTGGGGGTTTGTGGTTTTCTAGAAGTCCTTTTATCAAATGAGGGAAGAGGTACCATCTTTTCCTTTTCTGCTCACCTTCCCCATTCTAAATCCACCCCTTCTTCACTCTAGTTAAATGATACCAATTATGTATCTAAAGTAAAATACTGAAATGTGAATTTCTGTGGCGAAGTGTGGGATGTCCTGAGGATGTCTCTGAAAACCCAGAGCCAGTCCCTGGACTCTGAACTCAAGGTTTATATTTAGAAGACAGTGTGGATCCTGTATTTTTAAATGCTGTAAACATGTTTGTGTGGTTATTTTTAGCTTCTGCAGACTTTAGTGAACTCCCAAGTTGGCAAGTCGGACACAGTCAGTTGTTGTCTGTTACCTCAGATGCCAGCACTTTGTGAATGACTCTGATTGTCTCACAGGGTTTCTAACATGTTTAAAGCAGATAAGTGTGTAAGTTATCTTGTGTCAACCGCATGTGATATATCTATATATTATTATATATGCTGCATATATTTCTTTTTTAGCTTTTATGAACTGTATAACTTGGATAACAGTTTTGTTTGGAGTTCACAGTGAGTCGAGTCCTGCCAAATGGTGCTGTTATTCCTCTGGCAGAAACAGCTAGTCATTTTCTCTTCCTCCCAACCCTTCTCTTCTCATCCTCGAGCATTAAATCATGCATACACAAACCCTTACAGTCGCTGTTATTTTCAATCCATTGTATCTACTTCCTGTTGGTCAAAGGTTATAAGGCTTGGGTAGTGTAGAGGGAGATGGAAAGTTGTTGGGAAAAAGAAAGCTTGCCTCATTTTAGGGCTGACACGCCATCGAATGGGCAAGAAAACACTGGATGTGTTGAAAACAAAAGGAGGTAAATGGCCAACAGCTTTTCTTATATGATGAGATTATTACCTGTACATTCTGTGAATGAAAATGCATTTTTCCCCCAAAGAATCATGTTTCACAAAAAGTGTGACAGCCCCCTCTGCCGCGGAGGCGAAGGGGAGGTCAGCAGAGGCAGCAGCGCTGGGGCAGAGTCTCCTACAGTCCCATCAAAGATCTTGATTTCACGATCTGTGGAGCGATTCTTTGTCTCGTGTTTGACTTTGTACTGAGTTCTCCTTTTTCGATGAGGTTCTGCTTCCTTGCATCTTGAACTTAATGTGTTTTATACTCAGTGACTCCAGAATGCATAATTTCTCTTTGGAAGTGTGACTTTCTAAGGAAACCTGTCATTGCCACCTATGTTTTGTTCCGGGAGCTTTAGACTGAGTTTTATGTTTGGAAGAAAACTATACGCAGCATTATTTTGACTGATCGCATGTAAATGTAATTATGGAAATTTGGAATCTGTTTTTGCAACACTTCAGTGCTTTTCCTTTTGTTCTTCAGGTGTCAGTGTTGTTTTTGAACACTGGTCCAAATCTCAGCGTATCAATGTTTTACTTTATTGTAAATTATGAATGTTCAATAAGAGAGTTAGAGGAGAAAATGAGAACGTCTTTGTATGCTTTGTTGGAAACTCGAAACGCTAGCTCTACCCCAGAATTATTTTGGATTGGATAGCTGAACAGAAAGAGAGTTCGGAAATTCATTGGTTTTATGGAAGATAAATTTTTATTTAAAAAATTCCAGATTGTTATTAGTGTTATGTTATTTTTTTTTTAAATCTGTATTTAAACAAGCACGGTCTTTTCCAAAAAACAGTAATTACAACAGCATAGGTGACATGGATTTGTGGGACAGAGTTTGTGGAACACAGTAAATAAGGAAATAGGTTCACATAATTGTTAGTGTCTCAGGCACAACAGCTTACATACAGTAGCACTACACAATTTAAACATTAATTTTATTTTGTATTTTCTTATCATTTAGAGCCACAGTTCTTTAATAATTGGTAATGCTTCTTTCTCAAGTCAAAGAAGTGGCCTTTAAAAACTGCACTGCTCATGTGATTGCTCGGCCACTTGTGGCTAAATTAAATTTAATAAATTAGTAAATCAATTCCAGCTGCTTTTCAAGTTCTCTATAGCCACATGTAGCTAGTGGCTACTGTGATGATCAGCACAACCATTTCCAACATTGCAACTTCCTACTACTTAAAGAAAAATATTTAAGTGAAGTTCTTACATCTTGTTCTTCAGTTAAACATGAACTTTCATACTATATTTCATAGCACGTGGCATTTTGCCTTAATTCTCTCAAATGACATTACATTCTACCCACAGAGACTAGAATGTCACAACACACACAAAATGCTGAATATGTATATATATGTTGTATATATATGAATATATATGTATCAGAATCTTTAGAGAGAGAATATATAACTATGTGTGTATAAATATATTAATATAAATGATGTTTTATAACTAAAATATGTAGACATTCTTATAATGCTGTAGGCACTATCTGAAGTTGTGAGTTCCTAATATTAGCATATTGGCATGGTTTCATATCGACTTGTTCTTTGATTTTCACTTTTCGTTGACTGAACCTCATAGGGGTGGAGATTTGATAGGATTTATGGCTGAACTCTTACAGCGATAAGAAGGCCCACTGTTGGTTTGTCATCCATTTTTGTGAAGACTAAGTTAGTGAAGAACAGAGATAGAATCATCTGAGTCGCCAGGAGACATTCATTTATTTGTTCATTCATTCAGGTAACACACATGCCTTTTAAGCCACCAAGTCCTTGAAATCTCTACACTAGGCCAAGCACTTAGAGAGGAATAAGACAGGGTCTTGGGGAGGAAAGCAACTGTACAGAGGACTGATTGCCATGCGGGAGGAAAGTAGTCTGATGCAGGTTTGCACAATGTGCTGTGGACACCTGGTGGAACAGTCAGCTCTACCTGGCACAGGTGACAGGGAAGCCAGAAAATATGGGAAAGAAGACATGGCTAGTATTCCTCCTCACCAGATCCCATCTACTCCAAATGGAAAAGATTAGTTCTTTGCCAAAATCTCTCAGTATTTTGGAAATTTTGCACACCATCAGGGGAAAAAAATCTTTAGAATACCATTCAAAGGTGTCATTTTAATGAATATGTGAGACGCCTTTATGACAATATATCATAACGTATTTACTCAGTTCCCTGTTGTCACTGATCATCGGATTTGCTGGGGACTGAGCTATTTCCCAGGAGGTGGAACTTTCATTGCTGAAACCAAGACAGTTCTGGGAAAACTGGCATGATTGGTCACCCTACCTGCTACTGAATGTTCAGATTGTGTCAAATATTTACTAATATACACAAGACTGAGTTGAGTATTTTGGCACCTACATATTTACCTGCATTTTGCATTTCCTTAGGTGAGCTTCCTAGAAATAGAATTAATGGTTCAAGGACTCTGGGCATGTTCGGGGCTCATGACAGTGCTCACAGCCCTTTATTGCACTTGTACTGTATACATCTGGATTGGTAGGCGTCTGCCTGAATATTTATGCCACTTCTGCCCCCACAGGTGCTTAGGGGGGTAGATATGCAGAAGACAGAGCCAGGTACACATTATGCTCTATCACTAGCTGCAGCTCCCATTCTAAGCCTCTAACTGGCCAGATTGCATATGACTCCAACTACCTTCTGTCTAGGCCAGAGGCGGGCCAAAGCCGATTCCAAGAGATGGTGTGGATTCCCCAACCCCAATTTCCTGTGACCACATGTGTACTCACTGACTCTTACTGTACATGGTAGTAAGGAAAGGGTGACATTAGACAAACCCAAGGCAGGGGGTCTTTCTTCCCAGTACAGGTTCGGCTTCGCCTCGCTCCAGTCACACAGGACATTGTAAACCAGGCTCCTGCCGCCTTTCAGCCTCCTCCTGGCCAGGGCAGAGCAGCCTGACACCCCGTTTAGAGTGTGCCCCCACACCCCTGACCATTGAGAATTTTGATGAGCTATGACCTAGTGTAAAAATACAAGTGAAAATATATACAACCTGCCCCACGGTGCCATACTGAGAGTTGAGGGAGGTGACCTGTTTCCCTGTGGGACTTTCGTAACTCAGTTTCCCTGGTTGGGGTCTAAGGGCCTCACACCAAACTGTTCTTCGCAGTAAGAAGCATCCAAGCCCGGTCCTGTTTCAGGCATTCTAATGTGTGCCACAGGAGGCTTGTGAGCCCTTGAACCTGCGGATGATATTCATGTGCCTTTTTCTAAGAAAAGTTTTCATCGCTTTTATCAGAGTCTCAAAAGAAATTCATGACCCAGAAAAGGTGTAAGAACTATGTACTTCGTGTATATTAAATATGAGGGAGTGTTTGTCATTGCTTTTCTGTTTGTTTTCTGTAGGATTTATTCCAGGCTTTTGGGGTGGACATCAGTTTAGCAGTGATCTCAACAAGTAAATTATATGCACTGTTAAGTAATCATTTTAAATTCCCTGAATTTTCTCTCCCAGCTGCTATAGGATTTTTAAGTTAATTTGTTTTTTTTGGTGGTTGTTGTTGTCGTTGTTAGTTTTGCTATTATGAAACTGTTTCAGATCCAGCTAATTTGTTTTTGTCCAGGCCATGTATGTAAACTCCTATTTAAAAGGTTTGTGAAACAGTTGTTAGCCTACATCTGGGCTTTGTTCTGCAGTATTTTTGGTGTATTCTTTTGTTTATATTACTAAGCTAAAGTTAGCACAGATCATACTAGGCTAGAAAATGGTGACAATAGTTTGAAAACAGGAAATTTTAGGCTTGTGTGTGTTCGGAACAGATGATCATAATGATAGAGCTGGTGGAGTGGAGACTTCCACCAAACCTGTTTTTTCCTTATTTTGCTCGATGAGAAAAGATGGTGCTTCCTGGAAAACAACTCAAGTATTTTAAAGCAAAGAATTTTCTTTTTTTTCCCTGTTTCATGGTAATTTGTTTATCTTTATAGTAGTTACCTTGGTAGTATTATTATGGAAACTTAATATTTTTAATGGGCGATTCCCGCAGTGCTTTTTTAGGTATGTAAATATCTAAGTATATTACCATTTACTGACATGGTTTGTAAAGAAAATTAAAGTAGAATGAATATTATAACGACCGAACTTGATGGGAAGAAGAGGAGAAATTTGTTCTTCTATTTTAAGTGCTCCCAACTTTCTTTTTTTTTTTTAACCCCCAAAATTCCAGTCTTTGAAACAAAGTAGTTATACTCTGTTTGTCTAAACTATTTCCTGACTAAGGCTCCTTCCAGATGTATCCTGGAATTCTATATTTAAAAGAAAGCTTAAATTCATTTTTCAGTTGCAGAGTAAAAAGAAGAGTGTGCATTTCCATACGTACATTAACTTTGTTTTGTGAACATCATTCCTAGATTTTAGAAAATTAAAAGACTTTTTTTAGAGCATTTTTAGGCGTAAGCTTTTTAAACACATAGTATTTTTTTTAATTATAAGAGTAATAAATGGAAGCTCCTTGAAAAATCAGAATATAAAAAAGCATATAAAAGAAAAATATAAAACTTGTCTGACCCTCCCATTCCTATTCCTGGAATTACCACATTAAATATTTCTGGTATTATCTCCTTCTAAACTTGTTTCTCAAAGCATGGTGTGTGTGTATGTTGTGTGTGTACAAAAATAAATCATTTCAGACAAGTGGAAAATCATATATCATATGTACAGTTTTGCTTTTTTTCGGTTAACAATTATCTTGTTTGTATTTTTCACATATACGGGTCAATCTTGCTTTTTAAAAGTTGGCATCAATTTATTATTCTATAGATGTCTCATTATTTAAATTTAACCTTACCCTTCTGACGAAATTTAGATGAAAACCTACTTTATTAAAAACAGCATTTAAAAAAAATTTAAATTATTTCTTCAATTAATATAATTAATTAATTTAAAAAATGAAATAAAAATAAAACGAAATAGGATTTAAGTTTTAAAAAAATAAAAACGGCATTTTTATCTTGGCAAACATGTATCTTCAACCCTAACATTATACAGATTTCTGAGATTATACATAAATTTTGCATTCTAAAGAATTCTCAGTAATGGTCTTCTTTCCTTGAATATCAGTTGTGAAATACCTTTTAAGAGATTTCAAAATTAAAAAGTTCCACTGCACTTTCTTTCCCAGTTCTCTAGGATATTATAGGGTTAGTAAAATTACAGTGGTGATGTTTCATGATGGAAAGGCTGATGGTTCAAGAATATAGAAGTGCTGATCTTCTTCAGGTTACCAGATCAAGGTCAACTCTAGGGTTCAGCAACTAGCTGCCTAAATACAATAGTCATCAGAGTTCTTTCTGAAGTGTTGTAAGGGAACAGGCTTGTTAAGGGGCTACATAGGGACCTGTATGCTAGAGCTCCAAGGAGCTGGAGCAGGTAGGTGCATTAACCCAGGTGGAGGTGGGGGGAGTTGAGGAAAGCTTCAGAGAAGAAATCTTGAGCTAGGTCTTGAAGAGTGAGTAGGTTGCTCTTTGGACAAGAGAGATAGGATGTGTTAGATTAAAAACAAAGCAACAAAATGCAAAGCTATGGAGGAGGGAACGAACCACGTGGGTGCTCACTGCAGCCATCTCTGGTGGTGAGAGGAGATTGGAGAGGTGAGGTGGGCAACTATGGTTTTGAAGAACCTTTTACACCATCCTGTGAAAGGCGTAATGACAGCTCTGGACTTCTCTTTCCTTTCTTTGAGATCCCTTCATTTAAGTCCGCTAGCTCTCCATAATCATTCTGATGAACAGAAAACGTTAAAAGCATCCCATCCAGGCTTTGAGGGCTTCACAATGTGTGGAGTGCTGTCTCAGATACAAAAAGATTTAAGCAATGGTCTTGGCTTTCCAGGAACTTTGATGTCTAGTTGGGAAGATAATTCACAAACATTTGGAATACTTGGAAATGTAAGTAGTATAAAATAACAGGTGTTTTCAAACTGTCCGTAGCAAAGCAAGAAACATTTCAGGGCAGTAACCGATAGGGTGCTCAGAGTTCAGAGGGAAGGTGTGGTGAGGAAAGGGGAAGGTTTGTATGGAATCTTGAAGAATGGGTGAGGTTTCCAGCAGTAGAATGGAGTTCAGACATTCACCAGTGGGATAAATAATTGTGAACGAAAATAAGGAGGGAGATACAAACCACACTGAGAAGAACAGAAGGCATGAGAAGATAGATAATTAGACATATGCTTGAAAGGACCTCTGTTTTGTTTTGTTTTGTTTTGTTTTTAATTCTATTTAAAGGAACATCCTAATTCTGTCTATCTATTGGATGGTGGTGCACAGTCTTGGTGGCACAGTAGGATCACCTCTTGAGCACTTAAAGCTACCTGTGTCCAGGACAAGCCTGGACCCCCAGACTGTAATACAGTGGATCAGATAAGGCCCTGGGCATCAATTTTTTTTTTAAAAAAGTACTCCAGATATTTGTTATGGCCAATTAGAGTCGAGAATCACTGGACCACCCAGACGTCTTTTTTTTTACCCACCATACATTGGCTATTTCTTCAATAATTAGTTCTAACAGTAAAGGTACAGGGAAAGGATTAGGGGGTCTTGGCAAGTGTTACCCCAGGCATGTTTTCCATCAGTGATACCATAGAGACTCAGAAAACAAGTGTGCAGCAGTACCATGTTTTTCTTTATTACTGAGCCCATTGGCCATTTAAGCAAATTAGGCATATTTTGTGAATTTGTTAATATTGTAGCAGGTGATGGTTTGGAGCTAATCCAGATTGAATTTTTTTTCTTCCCACTATGGAAGATCTATATAGGTAGGATGGCACTCCATCCATACCTTCTTGCCAATATATACATACACACCCATACTCTGTAAGGGTGTGGGATAAACCTATCTTAAGATCTTCCTTCAGTGCGACAAGACTATCTTCAGTTTAATGTACACAATTTGCTTAACTACAGAAAGTATTTCGAAGAACAACTTCTTTAAAATGAAGTTTAAAATACCCCTTATATCCGTAGAGGTTTATTATTATTTTTATTCTTCATTTATGGTTTATACACCTCTACCTTGCTTGACAGTTCTTATCAGCCAAATTACAAACGGGCTGGGCAGATTGCAGTCATGTCATTATCCCCACAAAGCATAGATAGTGCGAGAACTTTCATATTTTTATCCTTGCCTCTTTGATTGGCATGTTCAGCAGACATTGACTGAGCACCTCCTTGGGACTAGGCAACAGGAAAAGAGAGATGAAAGGTGAAAAGACGGGTCCAGCCCTCAAGAAACTGACTTGTAGGGATGTCAAACACCATAACTAGGAATGAGTTGGAAACAGAGGGAGAACTTGGAGGGGCCTGCTCAGGGATGCTTCCCAGAAGTGGTCTGAGCTGATTCCAGGAGGTGGTTTATGTGCCCAGGGGCAACATGTGTCAAGGCCCGTGGGAGTACAGAAGCGGAGTGTTAGGGGAACTGCAAGCATTTCGCACGTGGTTGGAAGGCAGAGGCAAGAAGCAAAGCTCAAGAGGCAGAGGCCTGGACGGACCCTTGTGCCCTGCCAAAGGGTTGGGCTTTGTCCTGCAGGCATGAGGCTGAACATAGGGAATGGGTAAATTGCAATGGAGGTACTCCAACATTATGAATATTTAGCTTAGTAGTCCGATCGAAATGTATTTCTACTGGGATCGAGGACTATTCATGCTGTTCTGTTTTAATGCTAATGTAGCCAAAGTTAATCTGGAAACCCTGAAATGCGACACTGGTGTCAGAGTATGGTGCTTTTAAGCTACTTTAAAATGCAGACCTGCTGATGAAGTCTTATTACTGCATCACTTATTCAACTTAAAATTGCAGCGGCTAATGCCTATAAGACATGACAACAACACAAATCTTTGCGCAGTTTTTCTAAGCAAACCAGCTCGTCAGATAATTTTTCACATGAATTTTGTTGAAAATTGCTTCGAGTGCTTGGTTTTGAAGGTTTCCAGAAAACTTGTCTCTTTTGTCTTTTACTGCTCTGCGGGATTGGTGAGGCAGTGTGCAGCTTTCTCTGGGGCTACCAAGGCAGCAAGAATAAAAATAGGGCAAACTTTAAGAATCCCAGATATTTTCAGATAACAAAGACTGATTTATGTGCGCCCATTTTGTGCTCTGACAAAACACAGAGGAGCTTTTGTGCTGTGATTAGCAAGGGTGCTGATGTCAGTTCTCTTGTCGAGCATCAAGCTTTATTCTGTGGCTAAATTGTGCTTTGTACCATAATCCAGAGAACCTTTGTATCTGCCTTATTAAAGTGTGTAGTTTATGTAATTGCTTTTGTTTTCCAGTTTATTCTGTGCCAGATTCAATGAGAGTGACTCATTTTATGACTGAGACAAACATTCACATTTGGACCATGTTAAAAATAAATAAATAAGTGGCAGGTGCTGCTTGGCTAAATTCTGTGTTTTAATGCTGTAATTTCCTGCTGTAAAGGGTTTATCTCTTATATTATGTCTACTCAGGCCTCTGTAATCACTAGCCGAATCTATCTAGTGCACCTAACTTCATTGCTACTCATTTCTTGGCTATTTATTTTGGTTTCCAAGGGCCTTTTAAATTTTAACAATGTCATTTCAACAAGGAAGCAATAAAATGGATGGGGAAGCCACGGTTAACCAGAGACAAAGAATGACACATGAGCTATAGCAAAAGGGTACGTTTCGTTCTTTTCTCTTTTTGTCATTGTCCCGAGGTGTTTTGGGCATATTTACCTTATTATGTATATGTTCAGTATTGGAGTTCTTTTTCTCAAGTGGAAGAGGTTTTGAAAACACATCTTTCTGTTCAGCGTGGCCCTTATAGCTAATCTGATATTCTCAAAAACTTGACAACTTTATAGTCACAGGGGAATTCTATTTATTGCACAGATATTTCTAGGTACCAAGTACTGTATCGTGCATTGACTGTGCAGTGGCAAATAAAGCAGACATGGTCACTGTCTTCTTGGACTTTACAGTCTGCTTAGGGTGTTAGATACTGAATAAGTAAACACAAAGAAAAATTGAATTGCAGAATTACAAAAATCACTATATAGGTAAATAAAGATAGTTTCCAGAACTATGCTCTGCTTTACATCGGGGTGGTTGGGTTGAGGGTTAGGAAAGGGAAGGCCTGAAGGTGAGAGTCAGGCCTATGCAAAGTCCTTGAGGCAGGAAACAGTTTGGCATCCTATAAACCGTTGATTAGAAAGGAGAAGTGACAGTTGACAAAACGATTATAAATGATCTATGCAAGCACAGCAGTATGACACTATTTAGTATGGTGGCAAATGACCATCTATACAGTCCAGTACTCTTTGAGAGCTTCACTAAAGTACAGCATAGAAACCAATGCCTACAATACCCAGCCTCATCACTGGGGAATGGATGAATTATACTCAATGAATTACGTAGTAAGACATTTTAGAAAGATTTCCATGTGAAACATTGAAGTTTGAAAAAGTCATTTCTGTATTTAAAGACAGAAGCTTCGCTATCTGGAGAAATCACCTACTAAAAAATATGATTCCTTGATGGCCTTGGGTAAACGACATAATACTATATTTATTTTTTTGTTTTTACTTCTCTATTACTTTTTCAAGCTGTCTGCTTGCTTGGTAAGGAGGTATCCATAAAGGCGTGATTGTACTAAGAAAAGATATTTATTTATTTTGAAGTAAATAGATATATATTAACTGAATGGTTTTTATTTCCAGAAATAAAGGATTGAGGTGTTGTGTGACTGGTTCTCCACCATGATCTCCAAAATCATAAGAGTATATGATTTCATTTGGGTTCATAAATTGTCATGTTTCTCAGTCCTTCCACTTTCTGGAGTGTCCCATCTTACTTCACATGTTCAGTTTGAAGTAGAGAATGCCTCTTTGTAGATGACTGAGACTTCTTAAAATAAGTGTCTTTGTGATCTAGCTGACTGCCAGCTGAGGAAGACCTTCGAAGAGGACTAAGGCTTAATTTTTTTTCGTGGGCAGAGATGTTAGGTTTAAAGGCTGCCGAAGCCGACTGTTTTAGGCATTTGGTTCTGCTTTTGTTATTCGATTACCATAGATTTTAGGGAGGGTAATAGTAAAAGAATTTTAGGCTTCTTTAGGCATAGTATTAAACTCAAAATTCCCAAAACTATGAAGGGAGTACATAGGTCCAGATTGCCAATATATGTTAGTTGGGAAGAGAAAGACTGAAAGAATGTTGTATCCCATACTTAAGAATACAGCTCTTATCCATGTAGTCTGAACAGCAGTCTGGCCAAAAGTAAGACACATCCTATTTCTTTGCTTACTTTTCAGGTGAGAAAACAAGAAAGCTTCTACACACATTTTTACCCCTCAGACTCCTTGTTCCCACTGAGAGAGAGAGAGAGAGAGAGAGAGAGAGAGAGAGAGAGAGAGAGAGAGAGAGAGACCCATTGCTTAAAATATGAAGGAGTCTTTGAAGAAGTACTTTTATGTATATTCTTTTATGCGTATTCTTTATGGCATAATTTTAAGGCATGAACAAATATTGCTTTAAAAAATCGTGGTAAGATATACATAACATAAAATCTACCAGTTGAATCATTTTTAAGTGACAGTAGAGTAGCATTAAGTACATTCACATTGTTAGGTAACCATTACTAACATCCATCTCCAGAACTTTTTCATCTTTCCAAACTGACACTGTACTCGTTAAACATTAACTTCCCATCTCCCTCTTTCCCCAACCCCTGGCTTTCTGCCTTTGTGAATTTGATTCCTATAGGTACCTTATATAAGCAGAATCATAGAGTTTTTGACCCTTTGCCACTGGCTTCTTTCACTTAGCATAATGTCTCAAGGTTCATCCATGTTGCAGCATGTGTCAGAATTCTTCCCTTTTATGGCTGAGTAATATTCCATTGTATGTATAGACTTCATTTTGTTTATCTTTCACTCATCATTGGACACTTGGATGTGTCCATTGCTTCTGCCTTTGGACTGTTGTGAGTAATGATGCTGTGAATATGGGTGTACAAATACCAGTAAGACTTTGCTTTCCATTCTTTTGGATGTATACACACAACCGAAATTTTTTGAGGAACTGCCATACCATTTTCCACAACAGTTTCACCCTTTGATATTTCTACCAGCGGTGCACAGAGGTTCCAATCCCTCCACATCCTGGCCAACACTTGTTATTTTCTGCTTTTTTGATAATAGTCATTCTAATGAATACGAAGTGGTATCTCATTGTGGTTTTGATCTGCATTTCTCTAATGGTAGTGATGTCGATTGAACATCATTTCGTGTGCTTATTGGACAATTGTATACCTTCTTTGGAGAGTCTTTTCAAGTCTTGTTGCCCATTTTTTAATTAGGTGGTTTATTTTTGTTATTACTGAGTTGTAGGAGTTACTAATGTATTCTAGATATTACTCTCTTATCGGATAGGTGATTTGTAAATATGTTCTCCCATTCTGTGAATTGCTGTTTTACTCTGCTGATTGTGTCCTTCAATGTATAAGAGTTGTAAATTTTGCCGTAATTCAGCTTACCAATTTTTCATTTTGTCTCCTGTATTCTTGGTGTCACATCTAAGAAATCATTGCCAAATCTAATGTCATGAAGCTTTTCTTCATGTTTTCTTCTAAGAGTTTTATAATCTTAGCTCTTGCATTTCGCTAAGTCTTTGATCCATTTGAGTTAATTTTTATATGATGTAAGGTAAGAGTTCAACCTCATTATTTTGTATATAGATATCTAGTTTTCCTAGCACCATTTGTTGAAACCACTGCTTTTTCATAGTTAGTAAAAACTAAATCTCCCTTTGTTGACTTGATATTTCATCAACAAGTACAATATATTCTGATACCTTATTAGAAGATCTAATAGCAAATAATAATATGTGTAGGTACACACATTATCAAGTTAATTGGGGCATCAGTAAACTTTGCTGGAGTGGTAGATAATTCTACAGAAACGAAGAAAACATGGGAAGTGACTTTCTCTAGATAAATGCATTTGTCAAATTGATTCGTTAAATGAGCATCTTCTTGAAAATTTTCTCAAATTAATACTAGGTGGATATTTCTGTTTTGTTTCTAGGCATGGAAGAGGCGATGGTTCGTGTTACGCAGTGGCCGTTTAACCGGAGATCCAGATGTCTTGGAATATTACAAAAATGATCATGCCAAGAAGCCTATCCGTATTATTGATTTAAATTTATGTCAGCAAGTTGATGCTGGATTGACATTTAACAAAAAAGAGTTTGAAAACAGCTACATTTTTGATATCAACACCATTGATCGAATTTTCTACTTGGTAGCAGACAGTGAGGAAGAGATGAATAAGTGGGTTCGTTGTATTTGTGACATCTGTGGGTTTAATCCTACAGAAGAAGGTAAGTTCAAGATTTTGTTATTCAGCCTTTCTCTTTTATTACTACGTTTTAGAACTGTTATAAAATTCTTTATTTCAGTTACGCAATACAATATTTTGGGTTTTTTATAATAGTAACATGTGGAAAAAGCAACTAAACCCTTTAATCAGTATGGGGAGAAACTATTTATAGTTTTAGAAAGAAAAAGTTAACCATTGTGGAGCAGTGTCTAAATGTCCTGAAGGAGACGTTGCAAGAAAACATACTATTTAAGAGAATTTCTTGAGTTCCTATATAAATATTCAGTTGAACCTTATAACACAACTGATATTTGACTGTTTTTGACCTCTTAAAAACAGCATTTTCATGTGGCTCAGCTTAATTCTTTAGACGTTATTTTTAAACCTATCTTGGATTCTGAAGTTACAAAATAGCCAAGGTAATTATCAATACCTTTGAAAAACATATGAGAATCAGCCACAAAACATGACGAAAAGGTAACAAACAACTGCATTTACTTAACACAGAGGTCCTAAAAAGAGCACAGAGGAAGAGGGGTCTCAGGATTTGGATAAGAGTTAGTGAAGAAAGCTCCTCAGAAGAAGACAAATTGGCGATTGTGGAGTTTTGAAGAAAGTCGTATTTCTGCATAAATAAAGGAAGGAGTGCAGAACCCCCCAGCCTTAGGGATTAGGGAGAGGAAGGACCCAGAGGTGGCACAGAATTCTGTGTGCCTGGAGCAGAGGGCCATGAATGATAAACGCAAGGGGAGAATTGCTTGAGGATCTGAGATTTGGGGTGCCCCTCTTGGGAAGAGCTGAGTGATTACAGGTCTCAAGAAGAATTTTACAAGTGAAATTCCTCCCCAGGTGCCTTCCTATAGCTATCCTGACAGCGTCTCCCCTGCCCTCTTCTCTACTTTTCTTTTTTTTTTAAGCAAACACTAAGAACCTACGTAGGGGACTCTAGTACAAATTTAGGTTTGCAGAGCCAAGGATCAGGAATAAGGTCTTTGACCTTATTATTGTCATAGTTATACTTGTGTTTGCAAGTGTACATTTCCAAATATCTATATTTAGGAGTGCTCAGTGCAGTGTGGAAAAACTAAATTAACAATCAACATCAAGTTTTGGACTGAAGCGAAACAGTAATCATCTCTAATTAGCTCAGGTCAGCATGCTGCTTCCGCTCTGGCCAGTACACAGTCCAGGAGAAGGGCCTTCCAGGCCTGGGATTGGCCCAGTGGGCTGGGGGAAACCCCTTGGTGAGGAACCCAGAATCTCCAAGGGAGCAGCACTGAGAGGGAAGGGGGCATCCAGTTTAGACAGGAGGCAGCTAATGAATTAAAGCTCTTTAACAGAGCGCTAGTGATTAAAAGCCTCGAAAAATTGTTTCATGTAGAGCATTAAGGCTTCAGTCGTTTTTGTGAAGTTACTAAATATGCTCACATTTTAAGTAGGTGTGGGGTATTATTTCTAACTCCAATTAAACTTCTTTCCTTTCTTGTTCGCATGTATCATCTATATTTGAGTGCAGTGGGGGATTTTAAAGTTAAAGTCTCAAATGAGATAGCTTCCTATTTAATGGTTACTTAATAACCACTCGGTAATAATAATTATTGGATTTAGACATCGCATTAGTTTTGTCATGTGATGAATTTTCAGTTAAAATAATTTTAGTTGTTGTATCATCTTTTTGTTGATGTTGTTCTTTTGCCTGCTACCTTTTCAACTTAGAATTTGTTTTGGGGACATAAAGGCAGACTTCTGTCCCTGTTGGTTGCTTGTATAGATTCAGCTAATATAAAAGACTAAGTAGGTGTCCTTCTGTCTGCTTTTGTTTTCTTTATGATTCTCCTGAATATATTTAAGAAAAGAAATGAGATGCTCTTTCTTAGAGGTGATACGTCCGTCAGTCAAGGAATGTGAGGGTCTAATTTTTGGAAGTCCATTAGTGGGCGAGTAGAGTTGAGACCCCCAAAACAAGAACTTCTAATGTTCGAGTGTCTCAGATAACTTTGCAAGTTTTACGGCATGAAGTCTGGTCCATTCGTCCACGATTCTTACCATCTGGGAGCTTGATGAACACCCGGTCAGCTCTGGGAAGAAGAAAAGCTTTGTCTGCTTTAAGAAGTCGTTTCAATAATTTATGAAATTTTTTGAATTTGCCACCATGCTGCTTAGGCTTTGGGCATTTACTCAACCAATGTATGTTCAGCGACACTGGTTAGGGGATCAAATGATGAACATTACATACGTGGAACAGAGCATCTAATAGGAGAAGATTCATATCCAAAATAATTCATCACAGTCGTTGATGAGTGTAACATATAGGTAACACATACATATATATAAAATTATACTTAATATATATTTAATTTATATAATATATATTTATTGAAGTATGATACTATGGGAGCATATAAATAGTTTTGCCTCCGTAGAACTTGTAATCAGTCTAGTAGGAGACAGGCAAATATCTAGGAATTATACACTGGTTGATAAGTGCTCTGATAGAAAATAAATAAGCCTGATGGCAGCTGATTTATTCTTAAGAGGGTCAGGAAAAGAGTAGGTAGTTTTAAATGACGCTGTGACTATAACTGATCATGAGAACTTTATTTTTGTACTTAGAACATTTTCTTTGATATTAGTAGTCAGAATTCATCACAGTGTCTCTTTTCACTTTATAAACTTACTAGTATGAGGGTGGGGGGTTCTGAAACTTGAAAGCTAGTGACCTTTTCAGTGGCAAAACTCCCAAATTCTTACAAAACAGATTAGAAGTTTATTTGCCTTGCGTGAAACTCTCAATATGCGAGCTTTATGTCTTCACAATATCCATAAAAGGGGAGGTTGGAAGAAAATTAATATTTTGATTCATCAAACTTAATTTATGTAATCTGAGTTAGTTATCAAGAACAGCTCTGCTAATCAAAAGTCATTTTTATCTGTTCATTAAAACAAGCCCCTAAGGACTGAAATTTGTCAGTGCTTTCTAAATTTAGTTCGTGAGCTATATCTAAATGCGACTACATTTATTTTTTAAATTCTGCAGTTCAACAATTTTCCACAAGTTCGTCCTGGCCATCTCCCAAGTAGCCGCAGTTAGAAATGTCCTACTATACTATGTCGAAGACTTGAGTTTCTTGGAATAAATCGTTAAAAGATGAGCAATCCTTCATTGTGTAGTATCAAAGAACCACAAAAATATTTTATTTCACTCTATAATTTTGGTTTTTGATGCATAGTAGCAAAACTACAGAACTTTAAAGTTAACCACTCTATTTCCTTATTCATTTGTAGTTGAGTTTACTGCATGCCTTTTTTTAAAAAATCCACACATTTAAGGATTTGTTATCAAATGCTAAACCTCTGAGAACTGCTATTATCCTTTGTGATCACATTCATACAGTTTAGTATAATAAGGAAAATATCAAAAAGTCTTTGTTCTCTCAGTCACTTTACTGCCTGTTTTATATTCTCTTGCTTCCCAATAGATCTTAGTGCCAATCACAAAATAGGTGTTTTGTTTTTACCTAGATCTGTCCCCCTGAGCCCTGTGCCTTTCCATTTCAGAGAGCTGAATATGCTCCCATTCTTGGCTTAAAACTAATAACATGAAATGATATTTCATTAGACGAGTTTCAGACTAGACGTGGGAAGAAATAGACTGTGCTTGTGTATTACGGTCTGAGAAAATAACTATCCTCAATCCCTATGAGAATAACTAATTTTCTCCTGAAAACAAAAGGAAAGGGGAAAAATCTGACCTGTGTTTTGATTCCAGGAACCTCTCAGAATATCTTTACCATGTTATTTCCGCTGCTCCAGGTGACCGCTGCTATTATTGAATACTCAGAATGCTGGCAGGCTGGATCTGTTTTCAGATTTTAGCTCATTGAACAGTGTGTGGTTCCTGCGAACACTTTAATTTAGTAGACTTGAGGGTCAAAACTAATTTCTTTTGTTTTTCTTGGAAATGTGCAGATTTATTTTTGTTTCTACACCAACTTGGAAGCTGTTAAATCTGCCAACCAAGTGCCCAGAAGCACAGCCTAAGGGTTGGATACAGCTAACGAACTTGATGTAAAGGCTCTTGGTCTAAGTTCAAGATTAGAAAGTTGCCTCTTATCAGTTGAGTTGCTTTTCTCAAAATGCCCAAATAATAGTGACTTAAAAAAAAGTAGTGTGATTCTATGTTTGATTTTCTTCCCTTTAGAAAAGTATCGCTAGCATGTAAGAATATACATATGCTCCTTTTCCTACGGAGCAGTACTTCTTAATTAGGGAATGTTTAAATTTCTTTTTATTTGCTTTTTTTAAATTCAGGTATAACTTACTACTGTAAAAGGCACGGATCTTAAGTGTACAACTAAATATAGTTTTATATATCCTTCTCTCTATACATAGAAATAGAAATCCAGTAACTATCACTCATATCAAAATATGGAAAAATTTCGGTACCCCAGAAGGTTTTCGCATGCTTCTTCCCAATAAAAGCTCAGAAGAAAAAAAGCACCCAAATATAACCATTAGTTTGCTTCTAACACTATAGATTAATTTTGCTTATACTTGAACTTCATATAAATAAAACCCTGAGTCTGGCTTCTTTTGTCTAATATTCAGTCTGCGGGATTCATCCATGCAGCATGGAGCAGAAGTTCTTCATCCTATGGAGCATTACGATCTGTTTGAATGTTGATGGACCTTTGAGTTGTTTTCACTTTTTAGTTAATACATGTAAAGCTGTTGTGAACGTTCTAATATGTGTCTTCTGATGGACATGAACACTTATTTCTTTGGGGAATATACCCATGAGTGGAATTGCCGTAGTATATCTGGTCAGCTGTAGTAGATTTAGTAGCTTTAGTTTTCCAAAGTTATTGTAGCAGTTGCTTTCCTACCAGCCGCATATGAGCCTTTCAGTTACTCTGCATTATCAACATTTGGTATTGTCGGTCATTAATTTTAGCCATTCTAGGGCGTGTGTAATGGTATCTCGTTGTGGTTTTAATTTGCATTTTTTCCTGAGGACCGTTTCAACCAGAGTTTGTTTAGTTTTATTATACATTTTTAAACTGCTGCCCCTAAATCTTGATGCATTGAGTCTCCTAAGCACCTAGATTTCTAAAATGCCCCACAAGTGATTCTGAGGCCATGACACCTCTGGATACGAATTAAGGCAATTGTCAGCACTTCTTAAGGGTTTATTTTCAAAGTCTCCAAGAAAGTTTTCACAAACTCTTAAGGCGATAGTCAAGACAAATAAAAAATTTTCTACTTGAAACACATTAAATAGGTTGGCTGTGATTAAATGTCTTCATTATTTGATTAAATAAAGAAACTGCAGGTTCCATCACTGAAAATTACAACTATTGCTGTTTCTCATTTGTATCCATTTATAAAATGTTATTTTATAAAAAAAAAAATGGTGTGTTCAGAAGTGAGAAGATGGTTATTGTATCATCAATGACACCACATGGTCTTTATGGACTGTTACTCGCTAAGTTAATTAGTAGACATAGATCTATTCAAAATACTTCTCTTTACAGAAAAAAAAAGTTAATATAACAGAACATTTAATTTTGAATGTAATGGTAAAACTTTCATATTAGAAACCAAAAAATATTCTGTCCACGAATATAGACCATTTTCAGAGAAAAGCATCTCATCTAGTCTCCTGACAAGGACACAAACATCAAAGACCAGAGTTTTATTACTGCAGGCTCAGATAGGGGATGTTAGGAGTTACAAAATCAGCGGACCTATCACATCAGTTTTGAAATATTCCACCTTACCAATAAGAAAGAGAACTGCTTCCCAGGACTTAAGCTCTTATGCTGTTTGGTTAGGGGAAAACATGTTATTTTGAATGTTTAGAGGCATTATTTGGGCACCCCAGCTTCTGTTAGGGACGTTAATACCAGGGCAATATGGTTCCAAATAGGATAAAACTGTGCATTAAAGCTAGGGATCACATGAGCCAATTTGTTATTTGTGGCTCTCCTCACATAATAATCTACTTCTCTCCACAGAAAGCTGGTTAAGGCTTTCCTTAGCAGTATTTAATAGTTTTTTAAGTAAAACTCAATTAGTAGTTTGCTCCAGCAGCTTTATTAGCCTTTTAATGGATGCTAATTTACTCTTCATGCCTTCTGAATTAAAAGTTAGGAAATAATTTCACATACATAAGCAAACCCTAAACTGATGTTTTCATTCTCAGAAACTTGTTGTTTTTTGTTTTAGTTTTTTTTTTTTTTTTTTTTTTTTTTTTTTTACGTCTATAGCACCTAGTCTGCCTAGGTGGTCTCCCATTCAAATACTAACCAGACCCAGTCCTACTTAGCTTCCAAGATCAGACGAGATTGGGCACATTCAGGGGGGCATGGCCGTAGACCGTTCTCAGAAACTTGATGAAAACATTACTTAGAAAGAGCAGTAATTTAGAAGCCCAAGTGAGGCAGAAAACAACAAACATGGTCCCCTGAGCTACCTGTGGCATAGAATAGGGGCAAATCGCATGTTTTTTGTAAGGTGAAGAAAAGTGTCCTTCTTCAGATGACTGGCTAACTTTGACCAGAAATTTTATGTTAGAGAATATTTAGACACACTGCAACGCTTGCATTAAAATATGCAGAACTGAGCATCTAGTCAAATTAACATGAGTAAAATAATCCCAAAGGCTAAAACTTTGAAAATAGTGCATTATCTGAGCCAAAGTGGTAGAACAGTGTCCTTTCCCTTTTAAAGACCTTTGTACATCGTGTTGTTTGGAATGGTCGGGCTTGCTTTTCACAGATGTTCCAAAGCCTTTTCTTTCATGACCTTGCCAGTGAACATAATGGAAGTTTCTCTCCATTACCAGTTCTTGCCAAGTTGACCCCTGAACAATGTGGAGGGTTAGGGGCGGTCGAAAATTCAAGTATAACTTTTGACTCCTCAAAAACTCAATTGTCCCTTGGTATCTGCCGGGGATTGGTTCCAGGACCTCATGTAAAAGTTCCTCGTTAAAATAGTGTAGAACAATGTGTAAATCGGCCCTCTGCATCCAGATGGAAAAATACTGTTTTTGATCCACTCTGGGTTGAATGTGGGAATACAGAGGGCCAATATATATTTATTGAAAAAAATCCACGTATAAGTGGACTTCCACAGTTCTAACCCCATGCTGTTCAAGGATCAACTATATACGTAAGTCTTCCCATACTGTGAACGAGGTATATATGTTTTAAAGAAGGCTTTAAAAAATAATCCCAGTCCTTTCTTTAGAAAACGGAGAGAATTTTGTAGCTATAAAGAGGGTAAAAACATTCATCGTTCATGGCTGGGAGAAATGGAAGATTAAAAATGAGACAGTCCCATTGTGTTAAGAAAACAAGATCAGACAAACGTGATTGCCTGGCTGGGTGATTTTTTTCCCCCACTTAAGACGAATCACTCAGTTTACTTAGTGTATAGCCATCAAATTTAGAAAAAAAAAAATTAAAGGAAAAGTGTATCTATAAAAACATCCACCTGGAAAAGTTATTCTAGGAGTTACAGTGGAAAATTAGAATTCATACTGTTTTATATAGTGATGTATTTCCAGTGTTTAATTTCATTTTGTTTTGGTCAGAACTAGAACTTGAACTGGAGAAGTATATAAAATATACTTATGAATACAGCCTGTAAGACACAGAAACTGCATTTTAATCCCTCTGCTCTTTTTTTCCTCAATGTATGGATTTTTCTTAAGCTCTTCTTTAAAGGTAAATAGTTTTCATGATTTCCCTTAAGTTTAGCAAATCTCAAGGATTTACTCTGAGTCACTGATTCATCTATGGCATTTTAAATCCCCTTAAATCAGTCTTTGTATATTTGCAACTCAATCAAAGCAATAAAATATTTCATAGTGTTTATTATATAACTATTTAAAATCAATATCTATTAGACATGATGAGGTATTTATAAGTTCCCACTGAAATTATGGCATTATGTTGTAAAAATGTCCAAAAATACATTTTTTTATTCTTACCATTTTCTGTTCTCACCTTTCATAAATAAGAAAAGAGTTAATTAACTCCTGCCGTAAAGTGTTAGATTTTGTGAGATAAGCTTGTATGAAGGTTTGACATTGCATGCAACATAACAGAGATAAAATGGAAATTAGCTCAGCTTCTGTTCACTCAGACAAAATTCTCCAACCAAAAGAAGTGTTAAAAGTTAATTAGCATTTATTAGGGCTCACAAATTTCTTTTTGTGAGCAAATTTCAAACTGTGTATACAGGTGAGTGGGTCTTGCAGATTTGGGAGTGTGCCCGTTGCTGTAATCTCTCAACCTGACATAGAGAAAGTGCTAAGTGACTTTCTGCTGGGTGATTGAAACACTTTGAGCATCTACCACATGTTAGGCACAGTGAAGCATAGGAGTATGGTCCTTTTCGTTTGTTCTGGGGACCCACAATTAAAGATAAACTGTCATGTGTAGCCATATTATGTGTTGTTCAAGCTTTACAATTGGGATACGAGTTTCTGTATCTAGGAAGAAATTATAAAATGAGCTATGGAAACTTTGCTGCAGTAACATATGAATATTAAAGTTGAATTCATGAAGACATGATCCAAAGCATGTAGACGTATTCTATAATGTATCTAGAGGAGACAGAGCTGACACGTAGCTACTCCCTGGTGAATTAACAGGTCAGATGACTTGCATTTGATTTTACTTGGTAGAGCATATTAATATAATGATGAGAATACGAATTATTACATTAATAGTATTTATATGGTCTAATATAAATAGACAATAAATAAATTTGTTTATTCTTTTATGAGAATTTACCTTTTACTGGATTTAGAGCCATGTTTTCCTAACCAGACTAACAGATACTTTTTCTTCTGGACCCTTAAATTTTTACTTGGTTGTGTCAGTGACTACCGTGGGATTTTACTCTTAGGTTTTCAACTCATTTCAATTCTTTGGTTCTACACAATTTAGCTATTTTCAAATGCCTTCTCAGAACATAGTTAAGTACTTAATAAATTACTTCTTTATTTGCTGACCCCTTTTGCATGAAAATACTGCAGAAACCCAATAAAGGGCAAGTGAGCTGAGAGAAGAGGTGGTGCCTTAAAAAAATGTGAATCCCGGAAGAAGAAATATTTCTCCCTAGTAGCTGAGAAGTAGAAAGAAAAGAACAAACAGCAGGATAAAGACGGGGTCAAGAGCTGACCCTCATACTCGGCACCACAGGCCTTAAGGTGCCGTGGGATTCTGTGGGTCCCCTTGGAAGGCCGGCTTGGCTGAGAGGCAGTAAATCATCACGGGAAAAAAATCTGCCTCTCATGCTAAGATTATAGAGCATCTTCTTTCCCAGGAACCTCAAAACTAGAGACCGTTCAAGGCAAGGTTAACCATGGGTGTTTTAGAACCCCTGGATGCAGAAGCCCTCCTCTTCAAATCTCTTTGACAAGAACCTATTATTTCCTGCATAAATGTTGCCATTGAGATCGCACTCATTTTAACTGACAAGGTCGTGGTTTCTCCTGTGGTCATGCGTTTAAACAGTTTATCTCCAAATTTTCAAGTAGCTTTAAGAAAATAGTTCTTAAAAGAGGACAGAGAGTGATAGTTACACTTTGGCGTTGCAGATCCCATGAAGCCCCCCGGCAGCTCCTCACAAGCACCAGCGGATTTACCTATGGCCATAAATACCGTGCCATCATCCGCCCAGGCGGATTCATCATCTGTGGCTCCACCGCCTCCATATCAGCTGATTAACCTTCCACCACATCTGGAAACTCTTGGCATCCAGGAGGATCCTCAAGACTACCTCTTGCTAATCAACTGTCAAAGCAAGAAGCCTGAACCCACCAGGTAAACACACATATGCCCGTGTGTGTGTGTGTGCGTGTCTACACGTGCGTGTGTGTACATTTAGGAATCATACCTTTAAACTTTTTTTAACCCTGATTGGAAAGCTTAAAAAAAAACATCTATTTAGGCTTATAATAAGGTTTATATTCCTCCACTAATGATTTCTGATATTCGGGAGGTTTTATTGAAGAAACACATTCTCTAGCATCTTTTGGGCAAAGAACACTTGTAATAAAAGGCTCTTTTGGAAACCTGTCTCCTGTTTCGTAGCCCTTGTTACAGACTCACAGTATTAACTTGCTTAACAGATTTCACTGATTTATAAATGGTGATCTTGCTCCATTTCTTATGTGATTATAAACCAGCCAAGGGTCATCTTTTGTTTCTGAAGAAGGAGAGGAATACCTACTACTAGAAGATTTTGAAAGCAAAACGATTCCATTGCAGTGAGTGTGTTGTGGTTGCTTTGGATCTGTGTGAGAAATTAATCGTACAGGTAAAATCCCAATATAGTAAATTCTATGGAAAATACAAATTGGGCTTTAGTGAAATTTGATGAAATCAAATATATTGCTAAAAGCTATGAAATTTTGGAATTTTCATATCTACCAATGAAGCTGAGTTTACCTCAAGCCTTGACTTTATACATTTTTAAGTAGAAAGAAGTGTATGGATTTTAGTGCTAGAGCAGAGATAATGGAAAACTTTTCGCAAATCCCTGCTTTCCTGTCATCTCCATGCCTGCTCCAAGACACCTCTCTTCCTCTAAGGTATTTTAACGTGATATTGAGTAATTGGAAGTCTTGGGGTAATGGTGAGAGGTGGAGCCAGAAAATAGTGATAGAAAGCCTGTCTCTGCCATTAACAGCTGTGGCAACTAATGATACTAGGTATATTTATTATCTTAATTTGCAGTATAACTGTGGGGGAGAATAGCATAGTAGATGTGAAAGATTTTTTTAGCAAGATTATTTGATATTAAGCATTATTTTTATAACAAAAAAATTTTACCTAAAAAGTAACTTACTATGCTAGGAACATACAAAGCACCTTTTTCAAAAAATTGTATATAGGATTTGTTAAGATCCACGTATTAGTTTCTGTGAATCATTCCCAGAGATCATGGAAACAGCTCACAGATATTAAAAGATGGATTTCTATATATTCATTGTAATGGGATTTTACCTGTAAGAGCAAAAAAACAAAATTTTATAAATCAACACTAGTTAATAATACCAAATTCTAACTTGATTTTGCTTGTTTGCTGTGAGTATTTAAAAATTACACACTCGCAACATTGTTACCTATGCCACTAACTAAGATTTTATTTTTGGAGATTCATAATTATTTTTCAGAATCAACTTTTTAAAAGCCAGCAGCAAAGTGAGAGTTTCGGTACATTTCTTTTTATATAGTGTCTCACGTTGATCTCACTGGTATCACAACCTTCCTGTCGTAGTAGAAATTATGCTCAGATATATTTTATATCTATTTTCTTGTAAAAATGGCAGTTAAATAACAAATATTTGTGATGTATCCACTATTTTGCTAGGTGCTATGAAAGTATAAACTAATTACATAAGCTACAGTCCCCACAGATACAGTCAACCTTCAGAGTTTACAAGTAAAGCCTGTAAAGAAGCCAAAACATGCAAGCATGAAGTGTTTGTAGATGGAGGCAAGATGAGAATTGCCTGGCAAACTCTTATTTGTCCTGCGAGCCTAAGCTCAGACATATGCTCCTCTGGGGAACATTCCCCCAAATGCCCAGGCCGGATTAAATGCCTCTCTGGGTTTTCACAGCATCTTGGTTCTGCCTCCATCTCTGTTTTGACATAGAATTGGAAATAGATTGATATTTTTATTCGTTCTCCTCTAAACTATAAGCTCGTCAGGGGTGGGGAGTTTATTCCTCATTGTTTTTCTAGCATCTTGTAACTCACATGTTTCAATTAAATGACACGGACATTTTAGAATATGTGTAGCTATGTAGGAAATTTCTACACTGAGAGGAGTAAGATTTGAACTACACCTGTTCGGTGAAAGAAAAGGAAACTATCGTTAGTAATTTTCATAAAAATAGCTCGAGGGAAAGGAGAGGTGAGAAAGAGAGTGATGAGTAGAAGAGAATGAGGAGATCCTGCTCGGAGTAAAGGTCTGATTTGGGAAATTGGAGGACTTAAGTTAGGACATTAAGTTAGGAGCCAGGTTATTAGTAGCCTCAAGGCCAAGTAGAACAGTTTATGGGCTTTTTGTAGTTTCCACAACCTGGAGGGACCCTAAACAGGTGTTTCTCTGAGTAGATAAGTGATATGAAAACCACATTTTGAAAATATTGATCTCATAGCAGTATAGCAATATGGCCTCATGGATAGATTGTGAGAGGGAGAAAGAGGAAAGAAGTCCGCTAGAGGTGGTAATAGTAGGAATAGGGCAGGGGAACGGATACTTGGTTAGGGGGAAGGACTTGGGGCCAGAGTGATGGTGGAGATTGAAAAGAATGAATCAAAACTCATTGGGTTTTGAGCTTAAAGAACCTGGATAAAGACATTTCTTTTAATGGCAGGTCGGAAAGAGCAGTCAATTTGAGAAGTAAGTTGAGTTCGGTTTGGTACACATGAGCGAGATAATACTGGGATAAGCGAGGAAAAAGATATTTGAACAGTTTGAAAATATGGGACTCAGAGTTTCATGAGAAGATGGGAGTTGTCAGCATTCAGAGGAAGATGACGGTGTGAGGAAGGAGGATTTTTTTTAATGGTGTATGTCCCCAGGAAGGAGAGGACTAAATTCTGTTGGCCATTCTCAGGCAGAGAGACAGGAAGAAGGAGCCAGTCAATGAAACTGATCAGCGAAGGAGAAGGAAAATCAGATCGCTATATGGGTTCTCTGATCCCAGAGCAGGGGGAGTTCCAATGAATAAATGCGATAGACAGCGTTACTTAGAAATCAGGGGAGATAAGCCCTTAAAAAAATGGTCACGAGTTATTTTTTTTATGTTACATTTAAGTTCCTACAGGACTTTGAACAACATGCATAGGGAGTTCGGGCACCTTGTTTAGCATTAAGGAAATGTGAGTGTGCCGATAGTGTTAGCTTCATTTTGGCTTATTCTCAAATTTTGTGATACCACAAAAAGCAGAGACTGAAAATGTACCCAAAGCATAAAATATACTCTAGTGAGGTGCCTCAAGGCTAATTATTATTTGGGGTTGACTAACTCTGTGGATCATGTTTTGATTCTCTTTGCAAGGATTGGCTAAATGCTTGTTAAAAAAAATTAGTAGGAAGGTCGATATACAAAATTTTTCAAGTTGCCACCTCCTTGTAGATCACATTGAATTTGTTCAGTACCAGGTGATCATTAGACTTTTAGTTTTACAGAACAACAAATTTGCCACAGGTGGGCTAGAGCAGTGAGTAACCTGGAGAAATTGTGCTGGCATGAGGTTTTTGCATGCTCTTC
>NW_006431918.1:12278573-12308459 GCF_000325575.1 Pteropus alecto | reverse complement strand
AATGCCTTTCTGGGTTTCTATTCCTTAATCATTTCCCTTTCTCTGAGTTTTGTACCTTTCTAATTCCAGTACTTTAGGGATTGTGGTTTTATGTGTGGATCTAAATGGCAGAGTAGGGGGTGTGGGCAAGTCCAGGACAGGAATTAGGGAGAATGCTTTTGGTGGTTTTGTGGTGGCGGTTTTGTTATCTGGTGTATAATCATAAAAACGAGGAACATTCGTGCTTTAAATTTTATGGGTCACACACAAAAAAAATCTAACGGAAAAAGCCATGGATTTTGATTGCTAAGCTATAGATATATTTCCTTAAATGTAGTCTTATGTCTTCACTATGTTTTATTTTCTGTCATTAACAATTTTTATTTAGAGCACACGCCGATTCTACAAAAGCCACCTCTTCTGAAACAGACTGCAATGATAACGTCCCTTCTCATAAAAATCCCGCTTCCTCCCAGAGCAAACACGCAGTGAACGGCTTCTTCCAGCAGCAGATGATGTATGACTCTCTGCCGTCTCGCGCTGCGTCTGTTTCTGTAGACTCCAGTCTTTATAACCTGCCCAGGAGTTATTCCCAGGATGTTTTACCAAAGGTATCTCCATCGGGTACCGAAGCAGATGGAGAACTCTACGTTTTCAATACCCCATCTGGGACATCGAGTGTAGAGACTCAGATGAGGCATATATCTATTAGTTATGACATTCCTCCAACACCTAGTAATACTTATCAGATTCCACGGACATTTCCCGAAGGAACCTTGGGACAGACGTCAAAGCTAGACACTATTCCAGATATCCCGCCACCGCGGCCTCCGAAACCACATCCAGCTCACGACCGATCTCCTGTGGAAACGTGTGGCATCACACGCACGGCCTCAGACACTGACGGCAGTTACTGTACCCCTTCCGCAGGGGTGCCGCCCTCACGCAGTAATACCATTTCCACTGTGGATTTAAACAAACTGCGGAAAGGTCAGCTCTCCTTAGCTTCTACTCTAATAGAGGTTCATGCTAGAAAGTCTGTTTTTCTGAATATTTGTTCTTTTAAGCATGGGATGAGGTTAAAGGATAGTCCTTTGTTTCTCCAGCCCTGCAGTTACCGCTCATGCAGTGAAGATATCATAGTCTCAGTAGATTCCTGGGAGGATGTTTGTGCATGAGGCGTGTGCCTGCGTGCGTGTTCTGCTGGGAGGGAGAAAGAGTTGGAGTTGGTCCTCCCTGGTGAAGCGTGGCCCTCGTAATACCCTCCTGCCTCTGGAAGCATGCAGCCCTCTCTCCCCCTCTGTCTGCATCCTGGGTGGGTAGACCCTCTAATGGGGCAGAGGAGCAGGAAATGGGCCAGCCACAAAGCCTCTCCGAGTCATACTCTTTCCTGTATTTGTGTGCCATTATGGCCCCTTCTGTGTCACATCTATTAGGCTCCATTTCCTTCCTTCCTAGATAAGCAACTTACATGTTGTGTCTGACAGGTGATAATCAGTTCCAGTCGAGTCATTCATTTTGTTTGTTCAGTGTTACTTGTTTTTAAAGCTCTGAATCTTCGCCCTACCCCCCATATTTCTAGATACTTCGCTTATCCCTACATTGTCTCCTAGAGCTTGAGAAAAGTTACACACCTTGAAAGGAGAAAACTTGAGTCTGGGTTATAGTCAGACTCTTAAAGTTCTAAAAATAGAAAACCAAAGTGTAAAATGCACACAACCTAAAAACAATGTGCTAGCGTTTCTCTGTTTTGAGGTAGAGTTATTCAGCTGACTTAAAGAAAATTTAGTGTGTCGTGGATAGTCCTTATAACAGTACTTATTTAGCCATTCAATACCAATTTATAACTCCCTTCTTGAAGTATTCGTATAATCTGGTTATAAGTTAGTGAGATACAAGTTAGATCCAAGATGGTACAAAAGATATGAAAATAGAAGTGTATCTTTTCTCCATTTTTAGATAACCCATCTCATCCTAGGCTTCAGCGTTCACTCACTGTCATGATCAAGTATTGGTAGTGATTAGCATATGAGTGAGAGTCTGCATTCTCTAGTAGTTTAATGTGCCAATTCAGGATGCTATTCTGTGAGTATCCTTTTTAAAATCTCTGTGTGCATGCTTGCCTGTGTGTGTGTGTTGAGAGAGAGAGAGAGAGAGAGAATGAGAGAGAGAATGAGAGAGAGAAGAGGCCATTCCTGATTACCCCCAAGAACTGGCAAAGACGGGAAGAAATGTTGATAGTTTGTGTTTTATTTTAGATGCTCATTCTCAAGACTGCTATGATATTCCACGAACATTTCCAAGTGCTAGATGTAGTTCACTTGAAGGCTTCCATAACCACTTTGTAAGTATAATTGACCTCGACATGATTGAATATTTCATTGTCAAAATCTTCACGCTTAGTTCCCTGAGATGAAATGAGATCATGAAATAAAATCCCTTTCAGATTCATATGAGTAGGTGTGCCATAATTAAGTTTTCCTGTTTGACAATCGCTGCTTATTAAAAGAGATATGTGTGTGTTTTAGAAAATAAAAAACGTGTTGACAGTAGGAAGTGTATCGAGTGAAGAACTGGATGAAAATTACGTCCCGATGAATCCCAACTCTCCGCCGCGACAACATTCCAGCAGTTTTACGGAACCAATTCAGGAAGCCAATTACGTGCCAATGACCCCAGGGACCTTCGATTTCTCTTCATTTGGAATGCAGGTTCCTCCTCCTGCTCATATGGGCTTCAGGTCCAGCCCGAAGACCCCTCCCAGAAGGCCAGTTCCTGTCGCAGACTGTGAACCGCCCCCGGTGGATAGGAACCTCAAGCCAGACAGAAAAGGTAAGGAGAGCATGGCATAGGAAAAGGGTCAGGGTCGCCAGTTTACATCTACATTTAACTGTCATTAAATCCAAAACAAAATTGGGACTAGAAATTCTAAAGTATTTCATATCACCTTAGTTGTTAACTTTTTAAGTGGCATTGCCATTCATAGATTAATTATTACATCATATGTTGATGCTCAGGTGAGATTTTTAAGTCTCCTATCTCTAGAGCAGAGGTTACAAACTAAAATACAAGGATTGGCAGGCAGCAGGAGAGAATTGGCAGAAACCAGAATGCCGTGTCCCGTGTCTAAACGGAGTAATTAACTGCTCCTTGACCAGTGTCCTTTGTTGACTTGTGAAAATAATACGGACCCGTGTATCAAAAGGAGCCAGAAATTTCAGATCTCGTGTGTATTATCTTTTGATTTTTAAGTTCTGTCAGCTAATTTAACTAATTTAAAAAACAAAACAAAACAAAACAAAACCTTGCAGACCAAAGGAAACACTTCCATAAACTAGATAGGGTCTCTGGCTCAATGCTGTAACCTCTTCTCTGGAGTACATAATACTAAGGCAGACTTGAGATTATTACACCTAACATTGCTCTTGAGGAACAGTGAGGTGGCTTGTATAATCTTTCCATTCTGCCCATATAACAGCTTCTTAAAGATGTTTCTTTCTTTGCTGGGTTATAAGTAAATGCTTGTAGTTGATTCTTTCATACCGGCCTTCATAAGTAACATTAAATTTTAAGGTAGCATGGTTGGTTAAGAACTCATTGTAAAAGAGAATTTTCAGCCAAATTGGTGATACATACCCAAGTTGTAAAAATTTGGGTTTGAGTGGTTAAAACCCAAACAGCTAGGTGTGTTGCAACATTCTTAGTGTGATTTAATCTTGACAACCAAATAAGTTAGTATATCGGCTGTGCGATGAGTGACATGATTTCTAGGGTATTCGGCACATTTGAAAAATCTCATGTACTATATATAGCTTTTCTTTTTGTATATAGCTTTTTAAGAGCATGTAATGTTTCTGTAAATTTCTCATTAACCTGAGCTTAGATCATTAACATTAATTCTAATTAAGTTCCAGCTGTGGAGAACAGACAGATTCACTCAGAGTATCTTAAGAAAATTAGTTTTGTTTCGTTTTGCTTTTAAGTAAGGACACCTCTATGCTGAAAGAAGAAAGTGATTGGGAACTGAAGCACTCGTAGGGGACTGTCACTTTGTCCTGCTCCGTGCATGTTGGAAGCCTTTGCATCTGCTGTGTTCTCTCTCACAGTCTCTTGTTTTCTTCTGCTCTGCTTGCTCTCCTTTACCTGGCTTCTGCTTTCCCAGAGCCTTGGGGACAATGCCCCTCTGTGGCCTCACTCATGGCTCCTTTTTACATGCCCTTGCCTGTTAATTGCCTCATTCACTATTTACTACCTCAGATTGCTCAGAGAGAATTCGATTTGTCTCATTTGCCTTTTCACACCAGACCACATGATGGTTCGTAGGCCAGCCCCTAGATTGGCTGCTGTTGGGTCAAGTGCCCGCTTTTGGTCCAACAGCTGGAAAGATGGTCATGTGTGACATCCACGGCCACCCAGACAGCCCCAACAGCAGGGCTGTATTCAGGATAATTATCTTAGAAAGGGTTTGAGCATCACTGGCTTTTTATTTGGAAAATTTTACTCTGTTAACTCTTTGTCCCCATTTGTCTTTCAATCTATTTAGACATTATTAGTCATTTTCTTCTTTACATACAATATGTGAAAGTATGTTTGGACAGGTATAGATTTGTAATCGAGTTCACAGATAGCTGAAGGATTAAGATGCAAGCATCATGAATATTGAAATATTCATTTTAAAGCTAACCTGGTTCTTTTCTTATTTTTCTGTAATTACGGCATGTTCTCAACAAATCTCTACTTTTTAACTCAAGTGTAACAGTTTTATAACCTAAAGTCCCCCATAAATGGGGAGGTCCTATGATTTGAGTAAGGGTACATGCTCTGAGTCTACATACCTTGCTTCCCTGCTGGCTCCTTCTCCCCTTTAGGCTTTTTGGAAATCCCTAGTATATTTCACAGTTAATGATTCTATGTGGTAAGCGCAGAATCAGAAAAGATCTTTATTTATATGTTAAAAAAATTTAAAGATCGTAATGATATGCTTTTAGTGTCATCTAGGTCTGACAGAGCTCATGTACCCCATATCATAATATGTATATATCATAATAATACGGCATGTATATCAAATGTCATTTATATTACATATATGTATGATTATACCTCCCTATGTGTATAGTGAAAGTTCTATACATTCTAGTACATAAGAGATTGTGTAACTGCCCTAAAGTAACTTTACAGTAGTACAGAACAGAGTAGGAAGAGAGACAGTCCTGAATTCATTGGCCAGATTATTTATTTGGTATCTCTTTTGGATACAAAGTGAACCGAGAAAGCACCCAGAATAAAATAAGCGCATAGTTTTTGGCAAAATCACAGAGAACGGGTTTAGCAAAACAGTAAAGAGGTTACTAAAATCATAGCAATAAGAAAAAAAACGTTTTGACTTTTCTTTAATACTATTCTACTTTTCCAGTAAATACGATGTGAGAGAGGAGGCATGAGAAAGTAATATTACAGGGAAAATTTTGACAACCCACTTTAGAAAGTTATAACTATTGAAGAAGAACACATTTGAAAACCCAAATTCAAATCTTGAATCAAAGTTTATCCTTAAAAACTTAAACTGTAAAACCAATGTCTTATTTGGTCATGAAAGTCTTCTCATTATGCGTAGCATCAGTTGAGTCTTTTAAATTTCTTATTTCGTGACATCGGATACATGACTCAGTCTGATATTCTGGAATCCCTTATTAACTAAACCTCATATAAGCAAACCTGATTCTATCAAGTATGGCTTGATTTGTTTCAGAGCCCAGGATAACTAGTTCAGCATCCCGGAGAGCCAGTCTCTGGAGTGTATTCCTTGGAAGGGTCTGCAGTAAATGAGTGACATTCTAGTCTTGTTTTTACCCCCAATTATAGATGTCAGCTGCTGTAGTTAGTAGTACAGATGAGTTTTTTAAATACTTCTGAGTAATTGAAGCTGCAGAAATACGTAGATATTTTAAACACTTATGTTTACTGTATTTTCATGGATCCTTTGTCCATCACCCAACTTGTGGTGGCTATATTTTCACCCACACTATTTCTGTAATGATAGTATTTGTTTTGAACCAAGTTATGTGTATACGACTAGAGGAGAAAAACATACATGTGTTATATTAAATATTAGGAAAACAGATGAGTCATTGGAAATTCAGCACAAATTGCATTTTGATTGCTTTCATTGAAACTTCTCTATTTTAATGGAGAAGCAATTTTGTAAAGTTTGGGAAATTTCTGTAAGATATATGTCATGGCTTCTCTTAGAGTCAGTCATTACATAAATCTACCATATTTAATCACCAAACTTAGCTAGACCCCCTTCCCCCGCCCAGTCACCTTCTAACATGATGTAGCAGCTGTTTGAGCCTTGAATGCTGTCTTTATATTTTGTCTTGTTTGGCTTTGTCCATTCATGGCCTTCTGCAGTCCTTCTGGCCTCTACTTAGTATTGATTTTTAAAATGCAGTGCAAGGTTACTGCTGGTGTTTTTGTACATTAGTTTCGTTAAAGTGTCTTCAATTTCTGGGTCTTCACTTCAGTGTGAGAAGCATCCAGAAGATCAAGCGTGAGGAACTTCCCTCAGTGGGTCTTTTTTGGAGACAGTGTTATTAATTGCTCTAAACATTTTTTAGAGAGCTCTTCTAAAGAAATTTTTGAATGTGCTTTCTTAAAATGATTTTTTTTACTATAATAAATATTTAGAAGATGGATGATTGATATCAGTAAATATAAGTAGATTTTAACAAATAAGCGTTAAAGTTTGAATCTCAAGTGGGATTTTTGGTTTGGTGTAACAGTTTAAAGGACGTGAATATGGGGTGCATTTTTACAGCATAGCCTTTGTTTGTGAGTTTTCTTTTTTTCCTAAATATTCTTTGATCTTCCAATAATAATTAGAATTACTGTATTCTTCTGTATACAATGAGACCTTTAAAACAAGTGTGAAAGTTTTTCAGTATGCTACCTTGATGAGCTTTTAGAATTAGCAGAGGATAGTAATGTTGTGAATTCTTTTTCTTCTTTCTTGAATTTCGAGATGCCTATGGAAATGGGAACATACTCTAGCTGGAAGTGGTATCAAATGGTAGTAAAACTTCAGAAGAATAAATAATTTAGGCTAAGTTAAACCTATAATAATATGGAAAGTAAATTTTCCACTTTGAGTTAAATGTGTAGGCAGTACCTATTAAAATAATAATTCATAGCATATGGGCTTTTCAAAAAGAACTGCATCTGCCTGTTTGAAACAACCTCGTATGCCTGCCTTGACCATCTTTGGGATGACTGACTTTTGAAACAACATTCAGGTGCTCTTTTTTTCCTCTTCAAGGACAAACAAAAAATTATGACATTGATCAGATTAAACACCACCAGCTTTAAGAGAACTGCAGTTCATCACAGATTTAAGTGCCTACCAATTACGGGATATATCCTCTGGTAGGTCTTGTGTCTCCAAACACAAGGAAGAAAAGGTGGCTACACTGTCTAGTGGAGGAGGTAGAAAAGTAAACACATTATCATAATTAGCACAGAATGGGCTGTGGTTGAGGTAAGCTCTTGGCATCATTAGCTAAGCTCCCCTGAGGAAAGTCTGAGTCGGTGAGTGGCATTTAAATAGTGGTAGAGGAGGAGTGGATGGCAGAGGAACTTCTAGTCAGAATAAACAGCATACCCAGATCCTTTAAAAAGAGGGGATGTGGGGTGGGCTCAGAGTCGTGGGTGGGAGGGAGGGAGGTATGCATGGAGGAGCGAATGCCACATGCCTTACAGGTGCCTGATCTTGAGGGGATTATGATCCACGCTAATGAGCTTGGGCTTTATTTTAGTACACTCTTAAAAGGTTTTCATGTAGGCAGGTACTGTTATCAGGTTGGCCTCTAGAAAGCTCATTCTAAGATTTAAGGATGTGATAGAAAACAATTGTATTTTTAAATGCAAAATGTTAAAAAAAAAAACACACACACTTTTTTGAGCACCTTCCTCCGAGAGCCCTTTGCCCAGTTTTCCATATCTAGGGTTCTTAGAGCCTTGGTTTAGAAACCATCAAACAGAAAAGGCATTATAAGAGTCCTTTTCCTGGCTCTCAGTTGCCCCCTCAACTCAGGGACTCACAGTGATTTTTGGAACTTTCGAGAGCACTTGGGAGTATAGGTGGAAGTCATTTAGTGATACAGTGTGAGCTCACCACTTCCAGAAAAACCAGGTACGTGAAGTGCATGTTACTCAAGGGAGGAAGGAAGGACGTCATACTTGAGGATTTTTTATTTTCTTGGGTGAATGAAAACAAACTATTATAATGTCATAAATATACAGTAAAATTGATAGAGGGAGACGAGAAAGAAAGTGGAATCTAAAATGACTCCTAAGAGATCTGCTATGGGAACTGGTAGTATAGAAAGTAGAGCAGCTTTGTGGTGAGCCCAAGAAGATGGATTCCGTTTTGAACATGTAGTGCGAACGTCTGTAAAACATCCTTGTGGGTGGTTTTGTAGATATGTAGATTAGGTCTTCAGGGGAAAGATCTGAACCAGAGATTAAGATTTGTCAAACTGTACTCCAAATTAAGGAGTCGATCACATGATCCAGATTGACAGTCCTGGACGAGATAGTTTTAACCCTTAAGGGTTAAAGCACAATAGGAATTTCACCAATAGTCAGTGTTCTTTGCTAAATGAAAAAAAAAAAAAAGTTGCTTTCTTCGTTGAAACCTAGTCTAACTAAAGCCAAGTTGTAACTGCCTTGGATTTAAAAGGCGAGGTGCAAATGAGTTCCTTTGTTTCCTCTCAGAATTTGAGAATCAGTATATCTCCAAGGTTGGTTCATTTTTGCCTTTACTTTAGTATTATTTCTTACTCTTTTCACATTTTTCTTTAACAATCAGAAAAACACTCTAGTATTTGCCTACAGGCAGTAGAGAAGACAGCTAAGACAAACGTACTTACACCTTAGACTTCTTTTTTCCCTTTTTCTCCTCACAAGTAATACTCAGCTACCATTTGAGTATGACTTTGATTTCTGTCCAGAACACAAATGTTGAATTGAGTATGGAAAGATATCAAGAAATAAAGCTACCAAAATGCCTCAGGGACTCAGTACAATTCAGCTCAATGTTTCCACATTGTGACTTTTATTCTAAAATCGACCTTATGCTTTGGATGGAATAGAAAATACTTGTAAATTTTATAAATGCACTTGAAAATCTCACTCAATGCAATATTTTTCTATTAAAAGCAAGGAGTACCTCGAGAGTACTTGAGAGATGGCGTTGGTTTGGAGGAGAGATGAGTTCAGTGTCAAGTGATGGAAGGATAATTGGAGGTGACCTATCAGACAACTGAAGTATGGAACTAGATCATAACTAGGTAGATTCAGCAGTCACTTGACTTGAGTATTTAACCACAGATATAGATAAGGTGCCAAGGGCAAAAAGCTGAGATACAGAGTTAGCACTGGTAGATGACCATAGTAAAAAACTGATGGAAGCTAAGAGCTAACGGAAGTGGGGTCTTTTAGAAAAAGAAGAGGAAGGAAGACACACTGAGGAAGTGTCGACAAACCCGAAGTTGATCTAAAAGCAATTTGTGGTTATTAAACATCACATCACATCACTCACGTGTCCACCATCTGTGGTGTTCAAGTAGATGTAAGATCTCGAACTGAACTGAGGAGTTCAGAACTGAACTCTACACTGATTTCATAAGATTCTCCATTTTCCACTGGTCTAGAGAGCTTCAGCTAAGCGGGATAGCATAGGAGTGCTACCTGCAGGCGGGGAGCCTAGCGGATGCCTTAATTTAGTCTCTGATTAATGTTGTTACCTGAGCACAGTCACCTAACCTCTTTTGTTCTCCAGGGGTGTCTCATCCATAAAATGAAGAAGATGGATTTGGGCGGGGGGGGGGGGGGGTGACCCCTTTTTAAATAAATGTACTTTCCTACAGTAAAGCTTGCCCTCTGCCTCTTAACTTTTTTTGAAGGGAAGTACACTATTTGGGAGAGTTTAAAAGCTGACATCCTCCTTTGTTTTACAAAAGTGTCCTGACAGCCTGGGCCCTGGATAGGTTAATATTAGGGGGAGGATCACGTCCCAAAATTTTAGCACTCACATTTTAAAGTAGGGCTGCCTCATTTCTGAATTAACTCAATATATTGATTGGGTTAATTAGAGAATTTTCATATTTTATAATCGAGGTAATCACTTTTTAAGAAACTTAGATTTCGGTAGGTAAGATGCTAGATATCAGCAAATTCTTATTTTGCCATCTAATCGATGTCAACGCGGCTTTGTAACTGCCAAGAAAAAAGGAAATTTGGTGCCATCGAGATTAGAGTAACTTAAATTACTTATTCAAATGATGTTACTGCTCTGGCATCAGGCTTCCTATGGGAAAAAGTACAAGGCCCACTGCTGGGTGTTCACCACTACTTTTCATGAGGTTTTTCAGCAGTATTTGTATGTGCCAGAGATTAAATAAAGAGAAAATGATGACAAATGAATTTATGCTTTCAAATACTTAAATTGAAGCTAGGTAACAAGCAGTTCCAGAATCTAGACATCTAATCTGTGAAAATGATTTCACCAGACAGCCACTGAGTAGGTATCCAGAGGAAACAAACATTCCTCATTTTGATTCTGGATTAGTGAGCACTGTAGCATCCACCTCTTTCTCTGGAAGCGTTCTGGTCATGAGGTGAAGGAATAGGCAGATTAAGGTTTCTAAAATACCTCTACTAAATTAAGAAAGTAATATTAAGAAAGGAGGTGGATCTTGATACCTTCTTATGAGACACCAAACTTCAAAGAAAAGATGTACTTGCAGTCTGATTGAGGAATTAATTTTTTTTTTATTTGATCCAGTTTTCTAAGGCATGTTGGAAGGACTAACATAGCATGTGTTTTCCCTCTGTCCTCCAAATCGAGATAAGAACTAACCAAGCGGATGATCCCACTAAAACCCTACCATCTTTTATAACACTTTGCTTATCACATCGTTGCATGCAGCTTCCTCCTTTCCCGTGTACTAAGCATGTATGATACGTAGCAAGATTGAAATGGTCTCCGCAAACAAACTTTTGTTTATGCTTTTGAGATGTAACATTTCTGCTCGAGGCTCTGTTGCTTTTTTTACAGAATCCACTTTTCCAATTAAAAAATAACATTAAGAGAGTCTTCTTTTTACCAATTAGGTCAAAGTCCTAAAATTTTAAGACCCAAACCCCATGGTTTAGAGCGAACTGATTCACAAACCATAGGTGACTTTGCTACAAGAAGAAAGGGTATGTACTTTAGCACCGCATGCTGGATGGGGCTTTGGGAAATTTATTTTGTGATGTTTTTTCTTAAAAAGTACAGAAGAGCCTTAAATAGTCTTGCTGTTGTAAATAAAGTTTCCCGGCACGTTATTTCTAAAGTGAATGCTTCCCATAATACACAGCGAGTCTACTTGTTATGCCATTCACAGCAGCATGTTAAATATTTGATATGTGATATTCAGTCATGTCCTTCTGCATTATTCTTTTAACTCTATAGACATCAGTGTATTGTTTTCATTAAGCTTGTGAGCTGCCTGTGAATTTTAGTTGTCTCCTATATTTATATATAATGTACGTATTATGTTCTGGGAGAATTCAGACTAATTTCCATGGATTAATTATTTTATGCCATGACTTAGACTTTGACAGCTAGACTCTAAACATAAAGAAACACTTTCAGTCAGCACAATATTCTGTACATGTCCATTTAATGTGTATAGATGAGCAAAATTATTTTAACTTGAACTTAAATCAGTCTTGTCTTTAGAAAGTCACTTTGAGTTTTTATATTTGAGTTGACAAAAATACTTAGTTGTAAGCCCTAGTGAATTACCATAGTCCTTTAAAATGACCAACTATTTTATAGTTTGATGGTAATTACAGCATAGTTGATTAAAAGTACACATATATGGACAAAGACTGGAAGAAGGAAACTGGAAAAATGAAAAAGATTTTTTAGAGTGGCAGAATGAAATGTAACTAAAACATTTACCTAGTATGTTTAAATAGTCTCCTAAAATATAATTAATATTAACAAATAATATTCTTTGCTCATTTCATTAATTTCCGAAAAATGTTTCAGTCTTGATGTTAAGGAAAGGCTCAGAGCCCTGTGGTGTGTACTTTCATAGTAATTGTCTCCTATAATAATGAAGTAGATAAGCAAAAACCACTTATAAAGCTAATAAGAACATTAGAATTTATTTTAACTTAATTTGGTAAAGGATAATGTTGATTAAATTAAGATAAAAATTCAAGGTGATTATTTAATTATGGCCTTGTCTCAAAGCTTAATTTGAGTCTAAAGATGTCATTATTGCTTTATTTGTTTCCAGACTGGGCATGAATTGATTTAGATTTGGTCATTAATTCTTTTTTTTGGTTTTTGGTTGTAGCAAAATTTTGTACTTAATACTTTCTATACATTATTTTCTATGTATAGTTGTAAAACTGATGCTTCAATATTAAAAAATTGGAACATTTTTACATAGAAGATTAAATCTCCATATTTTAAGATAAAATTAGTTAAAAAAAGGAAATAATGAAAAGTATAAATCAAGTAACTGTAAAGGAATTGGGTCTCATTACTTTCTTATTCTCATTTAGCTTGTATTCATAAAATATTTAGTTTATACCTGTAAAAGGTTAAATTATGAAGCAACACGTAATAGAGCTTTAGGCTTTAAGTCAGTAATCATGAAACATTATCTCATTTAGCTTGTGCCACTAATTATTTAGCTGCGTGGGTTTTTTTAGGTCTAATTATTTAGACCTTGGGCAAATCACATAATATCCATGAAGTTCGTTTTATCTGTGAAACTAGCTGGTCTTAAGTATGTTCTGGCTATAACATATAAATGGAGATAGAGAGGATCTTGTTTGCTTTCCAAATTTCTATGTACTAAAATCTCTTTTTCTCTCTTTTATTTCAGCCAAGCCAGCACCTTTAGAAATAAAACCTTTGCCAGAATGGGAAGAATTACAAGCCCCAGTTAGATCTCCCATCACCAGGAGTTTTGCTCGAGAGTAAGTCTTTGTTTCAAATATGTTGCTTGATTGTTCATTATAATGGAAAGTATTTAGAACAGTCGTTCCCAAAGGATGGTGTGGGGAGCCCCCCTTTTTTGGAGTTCTTGAAGTCAAAACTTTTTTCATTAAGATACGAATGCCATTTGCTTTTTTCTTCTCTCATAAATGTGCACTGGAATTTTCCAGAGACACATAGTATTTGATGATATCGTTGTATTTGTATACTCTTGTGTTTAAAATTTTTTTCTACTATTTGTAATACAGTAAATATCAATAGATATAAGCCATATCAACAAAAGGTCCTGGGGGTTCTCAATAATTTTTAAGAGTGTAAAGGGTTCATGAGGCTAGAAATTTCTAAGAACTACTGATCTGGAAAACATGATAGTTTCTTGTGGGGATTATGTACTCAAGATTTATGTAAATGTATATAGAAAAATTAACATGAAGTTACAAACCTGTGTTGAATTATGTGTTCACGTTTCATGTATAGATATAGCTAGATTTTTTCAATAGGAATTCTTAAATCTTTATTTTATATCTGTGACTTTCTACTTATCCCCCAAATCACTAGCAATACTTTTTTTTGTTCTATGTACGTAATTTGATGCCCAAAAATATACTTTTTCGGTACATCTATAAATATTGGTTGTGCATTTGAATGTGTACAATAAATTGTATTATAATAATGTATACTATAAATGATTGTAAACTTAAATGAGTATTTCTGAAAGAATGTAAACCGTCACTCCTCTTTATTTTGGAAGAGATTTCAGAAATTTTTGCCAGGCTCCTTGTTTGCCATGATCATTTCTGTAATCAGCTCCTCCAGGTTCCCCTTGTCGCCCCGGCCGGACTCAGTGCACAGCACGACGTCCAGCAGTGACTCGCATGACAGTGAAGAGAATTACGTTCCCATGAACCCAAACCTGTCGAGTGAAGACTCGGTATGTAAAGCCTTTATCTTCTCTCTTTCTTCCAGTCTGTCAATCTTACCCTTACATCGTTCTTTATCTACTTGAGGAAAAAGAATAAAAGACACCTTTTCTAAATACTTTTGAAAAATTATATCAGAGCATCTGAAACCAATGAAGGGTCAAAGTTTCATATCAATATCTATACAATAGATATAGATTAGTTAAAAGTCATAAAAGTTTTCCAGTTATATTTCTTTTAAGATGTACTTGATTTTTTGAAACTATCCAAGAAAATACCTTATACTGAATGCTTCCTCTTTATTTATACAAAGACCCAAAGTCAGGCATTCATAAAGTGAACCCTTAATGTGACTTCTGAAATTCGAGTGACAGTACGTCATTAGTATGGACAAATATTCTTACATAACAAAAACAAAAATATGTTCAATAATTTTACATATTTTAATAGAATATTAGAAAAACAAAGCACTACTCTGTTTTTGTTGGGGTTTTTTTGTTGTTTACTTCACAGAAGACTCATCATAACTCCTAGAATCTTAGGGTTTTTCTAAACTGTTTTGAGAAAACACTAGCTAGAACAGTGAGACAGGCTGTTCCCAGTTGAGATTAGATCAAGAGCAAATAGACTTCCTTGTAGGGACATAAATTTTAATAATACTTAGAGAAGAAAAAATTACCAGTTCTAGTAACAATTCGAAAACAGTTTAACTAGCAATTCTGAGAAATTCTCTTCAGGACCAAGTTATTGAGATTTAATGTGAACCTCATGAACTCGTGGGTTCCTTTCATAGCCTTGCAATACTGCGAACACTTCTAGGTGTTTCCAATGAGGGGAATTCCAGCTATGCGTTCTTTTACTGATCACATTCAAATACAAAAAATTTTTCATACACGCACCTGCTTGATTTTTCATGTGAGAATGAAATATGGAGTCATTCGGAGAAAAAAATTCAGTCTCTTCAAAAAAAAGGCAGCAGGGGAATGGCTGCTTGTACTAAGTGAACACCAAAACCTGCATTCATTTTTATGCCCTACATGTTATCATCAATATTTTTTTAATGTTTTATTAGTAGTCGTTGATTAATTGAGTAAAAAGTCTGTGCCTACATGGCGATCATAGCTTGTACTAAGTGAACACCAAAACCTGCATTCATTTTTTTATGCCCTACATGTTATCATCAATATTTTTTTAATGTTTTATTAGTAGTCGTTGATTAATTGAGTAAAAAGTCTGTGCCTACATAGGGCCATCATATTTAGTTGTGCAGGTCGTTTATTACATAAACGTTCTGCATACAGTAGGTAGTGCACACACACTACATGCGTGAGAACTTGCAGTCCAGACCAGGTTCCGTCCAGCGAGCCGGGAACCCTGGCACAGAGCTGTGTCGCCAGAGGAAAGAGCATGTTTTTTCTAATTCACGAAAATGGGGCTATCAGCAGCCCTACTTACCAATGAGGGAATAAACACCATTTTGCTAGTAATTGTCTTTTCCCTGAGTCACAGCTTACTCTACTTGACCTGAGCAAAAATTGCTGTTCACTCTCTTCCATTTTTCTTTATATTTTTTAAGAGAGTCTTTCTTCTATTATACAATTATTATTAGGACAGAAGGGGTAAGGACAATAGGAGACAGAGGAAATGAAGTGGTAAAAATTCCAGATCGCCGAGACAAAATATACTTGCCAAAAGAGTCATTATTCATACCTTAGTTAGCATACTTGTTCTAAACTAATTGCAGTACAAAGGTCTTTAAATAAAATATGGAACTTTTTAAAATATTGAATTTTAAAGCAAGAAGAGTAAGGATCCTGTCGTCTAAAAATGCAATCGAGTGCAGATGTCATTTTCGTAATGTTCAGGCTGAGCTGTCATAACTAACTGTGACTTGGTGACCCAGTCTCAGTTTGAACGAAGTTTGACTTTTGAAACTAGTTTTGCTTGCTCTAAATGAAGTTTTAATCAGTGCTTTAAACATTACTTATTTTTCCCCAATCCTAAAAGGTTATTTAGTTTTCTAAGCAGACATTTCTTTAAGTTATATCCCCTTGAAATAAATATTTAGGCTTTAGTAGATGACAAGGGAGATACGCAGTATGTCTCATGAATGTTTGGCAGTTGATTTTGTTGTATTTTTACTTTCAGAATCTTTTTGGCAGTAACAGTCTTGATGGAGGAAGCAGCCCGATGATCAAGCCCAAAGGAGACAAACAAGTGGAATACCTAGATCTAGATTTAGATTCTGGGAAGTCTACACCACCACGTAAGGTAAGTGAAACCTCATTCCAGAAAAACAATTAGCTCACATTTTAACCCTGAAGAATTATATCTCCTTTGGGAGAATTTTATGAATATGTTTAATTTAAATTTAGTAAAGTCTATTACCTAATGCTGTTTCATAAATCTCAAGTAACAAAGTTATGAAGACTAATAAATTATTTTTTTTCCTTTCTGATGTTTTGGAAGTTATACACTTTCTATTCTTTTAGTGGTTACCATTGAAATGCTTACTTCACTTTTAAAGTTAATCATCCTCTTCACTGTCTTTCCAGTGTTAGCTCAAATTACTCCCCTTCTGTCTTTTGTGCTATTTTTGTCCAAAATTTTCATTTTTTCCTATAGTTAAACCCGAATTAGACAGTAGTAGTATTAGAATTCTTATTATACAATGTTTATTTACATATTCTTGTATGTTTGCCAACTTCTCTTTTTATTATTCCTTCTTGTATCTCAGACCTTCCTTCTCTAAGCCTTTTTTTCCCTTCTAAAGTACATCCTTCAAAAGTTCCTTCAGTGGAGGTATGTTAATGGTAAATTCTTGAAGCTTTGCTTAACTGGAATGTCTATTTTGCCTTCATTCTTGGAAAAGAGTCTGAGTTCACAATTCTTGATTGACAGTAAGTTTCTCTCATTCTCTCAGCACTTCATGGCACTGTTTGCTATCATCTGGCTCACATTATTCCTGTTGAAAAGTTTGTTGTCAATCTCATTGTAATTACTTTATAGGTAATCTGTCTTTTCTGTCTGGTCGATGGTATCTTTTCTGTATCTTTGGTATTCTGAGGCTTACTACAATGTGTCTAGACTTCTAGGCATAGATTTCTTTTTATTTATCCTGCTTAGTAGAAGTTGTACTGTTTTTATTTCTGGATTCGGATTTTCTATCAATTCTGGGCAAATCCATCATTATCTTTCTAAATATTGCTTTTCCACTATTCTTTTTATTCTCTTCTTTGAGGTTTCTGATTAGACATTAGTTAGAACTTCTCGTTCTATTTTTTAATTTAATTTTATTTCTAAAATGAAGTTCTGCTTGTTTTTTTTAAAAAAAGTATGCTTAGCTGATTTGAATAGCTTCTTATTCCTTTCTTATTTTACCTTTTACTTAGTTTTATTTTTTAATTTTGTTAAACATTTTTACACATATATATTTTATATAGTTCATGCAATAATTTCAACATCTCAACTCCTTGGAGGTCTGAATCTGCACTTATTGTTTTAGCTAACTCACACTCTTGATGGCTTGTTGCCTTGTATGTTATATACATTTTTATTACGAATTCACTTTGTCTGTGGGAATCCTGCAGACGTAAATTTTCTTCAGAAAGGATTTGCATTTGCTTCTGCTAGGAAGCAGGCAGTGCCGCCACCCTAGAACCACCTTCATGCCCTTCAGGGGTCCCTCGCTTAACAGGGCAGTCTCGGGTCCAGCACGCCCTCCCCACCCCAGGGCCTCCCTGCTCAGTGCTGAGATTGACATTGGTTCTGCCAACGGCACTACCTTTACCGCGTAGCAGCTCCCTGCTCCTTCTAACCCCTCTCACCTTGGGTATCTCCCTTACTTTCTAGTGAGCCCAGCACGCGCTGATGATTATATTTGTTTTAAGTTAGCTAGTATCTAGTCGTATTTCAGGAGTAAGAGGGCCTGTCAGCCTATGTAACTTGCCATTCTTGAAATACTGCTTTTCAAAAAACACTTCTTAGCTCTGAAAGTAAGCTACATGTTCTCAGGACTTGACAAAGTTAAGCCTCAACTAAAGGCTAAAGGGAGAAGCAAGTTGAGTGTGTCTTAATATGAACCAAGTATCTGCTATTCCTGCTTTATAAGAATTTCATCTGTGGTAGGAGCATTAGTTTGAATTCTTATATATAATAATTTTAAATTTAAGGAAAAACAGTGTACAGTTAGGAGAGAGATGATATTGTTAAATTGAGGTTATGTTATTTTTTTCATGACCCAATAGAATTTCAAGAGTTATGCATAGTACACATGTGTCTGTGTTTTAAGACTGAATTTTTTATTTGCTTCTTTTTTAGCAAAAGAGCAGTGGCTCAGGAAGCAGTGTAGCAGATGAGAGAGTGGATTATGTTGTGGTTGACCAACAGAAGACCCTAGCTCTGAAGAGCACCCGGGAGGCGTGGACAGATGGGAGACAGTCCACAGAATCCGAAACACCAACCAAGAGTGTGAAATGAAAATATTCCTCCACTGTGTCTGAATAGGAGAGAACTGAATCGCAAAGATAAATGCCGTTTAACCGAAGATGACTTGACATTTCTACTCTAGGTAGACCCTCAACTGAGTAGAGTTGAAGTCAAAGGGCCTTTCAGACATAATCAAGCAGTCGAGGCTGTCAATGGTGCTTTGTGGTATCCGAATGATTTGTAACATGTAAATAATGTGGGGAAGTAGTAGTGTTTAACTCTCAGAAAAAACATTTTGTTTCATAGTTAACACACTTCTAGTATTACTGTATTTATGCACTTTTTCATTTAAAACGTTGGTTGGGGTATTCCCAGATGTGTACCTTACCATAATTCCTTTAGGAGTTCTCGTTTTCCTCACACTACTCTATATAACAATACTAAGTTAACTAAGCTACTTTTAGGTTTGGAAATTGCTCTTTAAATCACAGTCTAACATTAAGATGAGAAGTAGGTTCACAATTTACCTGTCTTCCTGAAACTTCAGGTGGTAATCGTTAAACTACAGAGTATAGTTGGACTCATTCGTTGCCTTCAAGAATGCTAAGGATAATGTATGTACTGGTATTCAGACATAGTTCTCTGGTTCACGTACAGTTAGTTCTCAGTGTTGGAACTTTGTTATATTTTGTTAATTACAGTGTTCTCAGTTCATTGAGTAAAGATTCTTCAGGGTAGGATCTTGCACCTTGGAAAGGCAGAATAATTACACAATCAAGCCTGTAAATCACTGATGGCATGAGGTGATGATGTGCTCTCACACGTGTTAACATGTTATTAAACTTGACATTATTTGCAAAATGTAGTTTATTTAACTAATCAGGTACGTACCCAGCACTGATGTGCTAATACACTGATCAGGTTTAGACAGTGAACTTTAGTTGTGTTCATGTTAGTCTAATATTTGGTTTCCAATTTGGAATTAATGAAACAGTTAACATTCACTGTTAGTTATAGCAACATACTGTGATTTTTAATTAGACAGTAAGTCAGATTTATTACTCTAAGAAGGAAATTCTATGTTTGACACCATAGTGCCCTTTCTGTGATTTTTTTAACTTCACTTAATATTCTCCTTGGCCTTATATTTAAATCCTTATGCAATTAATATTTTATATCTGCATTTTTTTAAAAAAATAGATGTTATATAAATGATTCACATATGTAGCACCTGTTGCTTTTCCTGTAAAAGAATTAAGGATTTTGTACTGTGATTTATATTCACTGCCCCAATTCAAGAAATATTGGAGCCTTGCTATAATGTGAAGTCTTATCATCATGGATCTCTGCCAACCAGATTTCTGAAACCAGATTTCTGAAATCACCTATAACATGGTCCTGTGACATGGATATTGAGACCACAAATTTTAGTGAGGCTACAATTACATTTATCTGTCTTGGCTTTGCTACATATTTTAGAACGCAGATATAGTTGTGTGTTTGTTTGTTTAACTAAACGACATACAGTCTCTCCTGTGACATGGGGATATCGAGACCACAAATTTTAGTGAGGCTACAATTATATTTTTCTGTCTTGGCTTTGCTACATAATTTAGAAAGCAGGTATAATTGTTTGTTCGTTTGCGTAACTAAGTGACATACAATCCTTGATGTGTTGATTTGAGATTTATTAATAGTTTTGGAGGGGCACAAAGATAGGAGTGCCCACAGCTGAGGCATGACTCCCTCCATTCAGACCTCTAACTGTTGCCTGAGTACACATATGTGCCCTCATTTCTGGCCTCTTGGCCATAGTACTGTGCCTAATCAGTGTAATGGGTTTATTTCCCCAATTAGCAAACGAAAAACATTCATAACAAAATGACTTGTAGACTAGTAACGCTTGATGCTTTTAAATGTTTGCTTCTTTTTAAACAAAAACTAAAACCCAGAAGTGAATTTTGAGGTGGATTTTTAAATAAAAAAGATTGTTTGAGTTTCGCGTGCACAAGCTGTTTTATAATGAAAACACAAAATAAAATCTAAAATCATTGAAACGGCCTAAACATTCAAAACATACAGCACAGTTGGTATGTGAGAATACTAAATTGTGTTACATGGAAGATGAACATATTTTGAGATTTAGAACAAACACAATGAATATATTGTTAATTCAAAAAATAGAAATCTTTTTTAAAGCTGCCTATTAGAAGAGTCTAAAACAATCTTGAAACTTCTAGTATAATTTCTCCTCACCATTTTTGAATGTCTGCAGCACTCTAATGTGTAGAAATATTCCCATTATGCAAGGTAATTTAAGAATTGAAATGTATTCAGCAGCTTGTTTCAGAAAACAAAATCATGTGAAACATTATATTAAATTAAATTTAAAGACAATTTCTTATAGACCAATATTTTCCAAACATTTTTTAGAACTAGAAACTTTCCTAAATAAAATTTTGTGTGACCCCAATACATAAAGACTGCAAAGTTAATTTTATCAGTATAAATGTATTTTGAGTTCATATTTATGTTACTTTTTTTAGTCCATCACTAAGAATAAAATTTCTGAATAATACAGATATGAAATTGGGGTTATTGATAGTTTGAAAAACTTTAGCAGCCAATTTAGTTTTATACCTCATTTTATTTGCATACTATTAAGAAAATTTTGATTCACACAGACATAAATAAATAAAAATAACAGGTTTTAAACACATATCTCAGGAGCTTCTTTAATTAGAAATAGCTGAAGTTGTAGTCCGAGGTTCACATAAAGATACATTACCTGGTAGTAGAAGTTAATACACAAGCAGTTTCCAGTATGGTAAAATTGGGGTATGTAACAGATTAGAATGTGCATTTTTACTAAGTTTTTTTAAATAAGTACTTGCTAAAACAAAATTTAGATCACACCCTTTTAATACCCCTAATCACCTCCACGAAGCTGAGTTTTGGCCAGCCCTGTGTTGAAAACCACTGGTTAACCACGTGACAGTTATGTTACAAATCAGAAGCCTTTTTCTCCTACCTATTTGATCTCTACTTTTTATTCCTTATTTGAAAAGCTGTAAAATTTTATGAAGGTTTGAATACCAAAGTACAGTTCTGTGTTCAAAAATCAAAATTCACACTTGAATAATATAAGCTATTTAACCCACAGAGGGTATCAGTAAGCTATAAAAGGTGGTTTTTATATACACTCTATACATTTTCATCTTTATTTCTACCAGTACCATATAAGCTACTATGAGCATTTTAGAGAAGCCCATAAAGGTACTATGAGTGTGTATGTGTATATATAGCACTATATCTAATCATAGACTAAATTTAATTTGATATAGAAATACTGCTATACTTATACATTAAGGTCGTAAGTCATAATTTCTCCTGGACTCTTTATATTTAATTAATGGGGGTCACAATCTTCGTAAATGCATTTGAACTGGAAAGTGAACACCAGTGTTTTTCTGCTAGTGGGAGGTCATCTGCTTTCTCCCTTTAGTGAAATCTGTATTTTTTTATATTTTGTTAAATGTTAAAATCCTTCCAAATACTTTTAGTGCCTCTTTATTTGGCCCACTAAAAATACTGGTATTAGTATTTTGAATAAATGCAAAGTCTTTGGAATTTTAGAACAATAGATGCCACCACCACCACCACACACACCTCCACCCCGCTGCCTCATATTCTTATTATTGGGTCATTCTGATAGGTCTTTTCCTCCATTTTAAGATAAGTAATTAGGTCCATGACAGAGATTATATATATGACCAAATCAAGTGGATACGCAGAGAAAGAGACATATCCCTGGATAAGAATTATTGTCAATACATCTGATACATGTTACTCTGTACATAATTTAAAATACTGAAAACTATGAGATAAAAAGCCATGGTTAGATGAATATTGTAGACATCATGGACTTGATAAGATGAAAAATCAATTGTCAGGTTGTGGAGATAATTGATTTTAGTCTAACTAAATATGTATTACTACAGCTTGAAATAATTTAGTTTGTCTTCTCTTACATAGACTTATCTTTTTTTAGGTTCAGTATAATGTCTATTATGAGTTTCAACAATTTAGCTTCTGCTTCCTTTAAAAACACATGGCTTTGTGTGAGCTCTTGTATCCCAAATCAATTGTTGATAATTACCCCAAATTTCAACAGCAAAATCTTATGTATAATTTATTTCGCCCCTTTTTCACATCTTCTTTTGTAAAGATCTAATTGTAGATATTTTCTGCTGCCAAATAAAACTTTTCAAACAATTTGCTTTCAAGACCTTAAATAGTCACTTTGGACACTGAGGTTGTGAACCAGTAAAGACATATAAATTTATATTTTCAACTCATCTTAGAGTCTTTAAATCAAAAATCCAATCCTGTCATTAACTATACGTTCCAGTCCTCCTTCTCTAGGGTCACTCATTTTCTGCAACAAAGGTGCCACTAAACTATGCTAATAGACAATAGTCACTCTCTCACTAAATAGGAAAAGCTTCTAAGACTGTTGCCATGTGCCTGTGTCCTTGTTTTTCCTCCCATCTAGCCAGTGCTACCAGCCTTTTGTTGAGTGAAAAGGTCAACAAATAAGGATACACATGCAACCTTTACCATCAGAAAATATGTTTTTTATAAATAAAACATGATGGAAAATAAGCAGCTGGGCTTCTTCATTTCTACGAGAGTTTTCAAACACCTTTAGTACATCATAAAACCCCAAGAATTACTCTAAGTCACTCCTTTGACCTACCCAGCCCAGAGTTTTATAGCTCTGACTCATTAAATCATATTTGGGAAGTTTGGGGAGAGCAAGGTTATCTTCTCTGGGATCATTCTCTCCTCATCTGTCTTCCTATCATCTTGTAAATGGTGAAATTTCTGGATATTTACATATAACTTCTTTGGAAAAAGAACCTTCTTTCTCTGATAAACACCTTTTGAATTATAGTTTTGTTTGGAGTTTTATGGAGAATAACTTGGCAGTTTTGTGAATGTGTTATTGCGTGTTTAAAAGCTGAGTCATTGAGGGGAGGCATTTTATTAACTGTTGTGATGGATAACACTCCTCCCTTAGAATCCCCATTTTAAGGTTACAAAAAATTTTCTTAATAAAATAAATGAACACCTATAGAAAATCAAGTTTCTAAGATGTATTTCTATACTTCACTAGACAGGATTTTATTACTGCTACTAAGGATTACGTTGGTGATTAACTCCCAGTATAACGTGTCTCTGATTTTGTGACAAATGATGCTCAGAACATTTTGAATACTCAACCTATAAGATACATAGTGGTACAGAAAAGAAATCAAATCCCTCAAAATAACCCACTTTCTCAAATAAGGAATTTTGATGGTTAATGTATCAACTTAGTGAGGCCGTAGTGCCTGGGCGACAGTGCCCGTGTGGTAGTTCCAACACTGGTCTAGATGCTGCTGTGGAGCTTTCTGTAGATGTGATTAACATTTATACTTCATCAACTTTGAGTAAAGCAGATCATCCTCCACAATGTAGAGAGGCCTCATCCAATCAAGGCTGAAGGCCTTAAGAGTAAAAACAGGTTTCTCACAGAAGAAAGAATTCTGCCTTCAGGCTGTAATGTAGAATCCTGCCTACAAACTGCAAACTCGCCAACCTCCACAACTGTATGAGCCAATTCCTTAAAATAAATCTCTCCAATGGATGGATGGATGGATGGGTGGGTGGATGGATAGATGGATCAATCCTATTGATCTGTTTCTCTGAAGAAACCTGACTGATACAGGTATTAATTCATTAATCTGAATGCCTCTTACACATATACCAAGCAATATTTTTAAGGTTTAATTTGAATGTATTGGCAGTCTCTATGCCAAAATTTTTTTCTCTTCTGAAATTAAAGTGTTGATGACTTTCTGAAGCCATATACTAACAATAAAACGTGTTTCCACTTCCGGTGGCCATAACTCTTTTGTCTTTCGGGAACCATTAAATTGGCGTCTCTGATGAGGGGAACAGCATGCTAAGAGGAACAGAAAGGTTATTGGGTTCTTGCTGGATGGGGCATAATATGCTACAGAGAATAGAATTTCATTTGCTACCACTTGGGTTGTATTATTTAATTATTCCTGTTTTAAATTTCCCTTTTGTATGTAAAACATATACTATATACCTCTAAAAGTATTTTTTCATCAACTGTAAAAATGATGAGTCTGGAGGTTGCTTATTCCAATCGTTGGACAAAGAAATAATTCTAGAATTCAGATTAAGAAGAAAGTACTGCTTTCTCAGGTTTTTATTTGAGTGGATGATGGCCTATTAAAAATGAACTGATTTCACTGAAGTAGATTCTACATGTGTGGCATTACTCTACGTGCTGTGAGAAACAGAAGAAACTCACATTATCTTTATCCTCACAAATTAGTATATGTGAAATAATGACAAATGATATGGGACAGTAAATAATTACTTCCAAGGTACCAATGACGAGCTACCAAAGGAAAAACTGCCAAAGTATCCTAGTCAAGAAAAGCTTCATAGAGATGAAGATTGAGCTGGACTTTGGAGGACTGGCAAGAGGAAAAAAGGAAAGAATAATATTAACTATTTATTTATTTGTTTGCTATTAGTTTAGTTGTTTTATGAAAAGAGTGTAAAAAGGAGAAGAAAAGAGGCAGACTATGGAGAGCTGTGTATTGGGTGGAAGATTATAAATATTGTCCTAGTTATGCTATATAACAAAATGTAACAGCTTTAAAAAAAAAAGAGTCAGCTATTCTCACAGTTTCCATGGTCAGATAATTCAGAAGTGTCTTGGCAGGGCAGCTCTGGCTCAGAACCCTAACAAAATGACAGTCAAATCAACTGAGACTGCTCATCTTGGGACCGAAGAGTCTGTTTCCACTGCGGTTCCCTCACATGGCCATAGACGGGCAGGAAGCCTGTGAGCCTCTCACGTGGGTTTCTTCACAGAGCTGCTCAAATATCCTCACAGTGTGGTAACTGGCTTCCCCCAAAGCTAGTGATCCCAGGGGCCCGGTAGAGGCTACAATGCCTCTTAGGACCTACTCTTAGATGCCACACACTGTCCTGTCTGCTGAGTTCTAATCGATGGGTCATATAGTCCATTCCTGATTCGTTGTGGAAACAGACACACAAGGACACGAATAACCAGGAAGGGTCGCTGGGAGCACCTCAGAGGCCAGTTATCACAAAGACAGAGTCGAGTGTTGAGAGATGAGGTGGTGTGTTCTGCACCTCGTGGTACTAGGAGCACAGGATCCTGGATTCAGCCATTGGGGTGGTAGTTTCCTGAATTCGGATTCCTGACTGTTCCCTTGTCTGGCAGTTCTGTGGCATTGTCCTGAAAATCATTTCTAAAGGCCTTTCACATCAGAGATTGTAAAGCACTTTCCTATCTTAAATTTCTTTTTGTTTAAAATGATTAGAGTGGCTTAAATCTGTTCAAAATTAACTCAGGCCAATCCTCTTGCGTTCTGGAATAATTTTTTTCTTTACTCATATTATAAAACTGTAATGAAAAAAATTGGGGGACAAAGAGGAAAAATGCCCACAAGACTGTCACTTCCCTATCTTTGATTGAATGTGCAGTTGTAGTCTGCCTTTTGCTTCGACTACTGTCATATTTTCCCAGGTGTTAAAGATCCTAATTGTCATCTTTAAAGACTGCATAAAATTCTTTTAAATATTTAAAATACTCGGTGATAATATCTAACGATACGGGTGTGGGGGTTCTAGAACCCTGTCATATCCTACCACTGGCAGCAGCGGTACGACTTTTTTAAACAGCACTCGATCGATACAATCTCAAAGTCTTGAAACTGTACTTAACCTTGAACCCAGCAATTGCATTTCAAGGAATTAGCCCTAAAGCATTAATCAAAGGTGTGCACAAAAATTGATCTCCAAGGAGCTAGAAGCGTATCTAACAATGGAGGGGTAGTTAGATTGTACATACATGTGTATGTAGTCATTTATAACACAGAACAATAATTTTCAAGCAGGAGAGACCTCTAAAACAAAAGAGAGACCAAGTATTTGGGAGATCCAGTCTCTATCTTGCTTTAATTAGGGTATCTTCACTTGTTCTCTTTCTACATTAGAAGATAACTAAGATTTTATTTGAAAAATATGTTTCACTACATAAAAAAAGTTCTAAATGTTGCGATAAAAGAATATGTGATGTCATGAATCATTTTTCAAGATCTGCTGTGTAAAAATTAAAGCTATATAACTAAATGTAGTATAATCCTATGTTTGCATGTATCAGAATTAACATAGCAGGATATCACCACAGATATTATAGAGATTAAAATTAGGAAAAAGATATGGACAACCTTAGGCCAATAAATTTGAAAATTATATCAAATGAACAAATTGTTAAAAACAAACAAAAAATAAAAGGAAATTTGAATCGTCCCATATCAACTAAAATGAATTTTATAAACACCTTTTCACAAAGAAAACTTTGGGCTCAGATAAAATTAGTGAATTCTACCAAATATTTAAGAAATAATGCCAATCTTATACAAGTTTAGGAATACAAGGTAATATGCTAAATCAAAAAAGAAAAAAGGGAAATTATATGATCATCTCAACTGGTGCTGAAAACTGGTGGTAAATGTCAACATCTGTGCATAATTGAAAAGGCAAAACTCAGCAAGATGAAGTAAAAAGGGAAGTTTGTTACAAAGAAGATCTATTTTAAAAGTCTATCGACAAACCTCACTTAATGGTGAAATACAGACAACTTTCTCTTGGAAACCTAAAATAAAACTATTATGTCTACTATTACCACTTGTATTCATTATTGTACTGAGGGACGCAGCCAGTGAAAAGTTAATTGTATTTTTCTGTACCCACAACAAAAAAATCAAATATGAAATGTTTTTAAAAGATGGAGATTGTGACAGTATCAATAATACCAAATACTCAGTAATACATTTAGGATAGAATGTGCAGAACCTCTTTTGTAAAACATTGTTAAGAATAAATAAAACCAAAATGAAGGGAGGAATATGCAGTGTGCGTGCATTGAGTAAGTCAGTACTGTAAAGAAATCAGGCTTTTCCCCAAATTTATCATTAACTTCAATGCAATCTTATTTAAAATCTCAGGATATTGTTATTTTTTAATAAACTGTAGAAACTGATTCTTAAATATTTATAGAAGCGTGAAGGACCAGGAATAGGCAAATACTCTTGAAAAAAAGCTATCAAAGATGTACCACACAAAATTTGTGATTTGTTATAAAGACAGCAATTAATGCAGCGTAATATTGGTACAAGGAACTAAAAATACATCAATGAAACTCACGAAAGAACAGAAACAGAACAACACACGTATAAACACTTGATTTATGACAAGGCAGCTCTACAGAGCAGTGGAAAAATAATATTATTTTTAATAAATTGTGGACAAACTGGAAATCTATATAAATAAAAGAACATTGACTTCTAGCTCACTTCACAAATGAATATCAATCCCAGTAACCTATGATTGACATTGTGAAAGCAAAACTATAACAAAGTTAACAACAGGATAACTTTATCATGATTTGGAGTAAGAGAAGATTTCTTAAAGAAGACAAAAGAATTAGTCAAAAAAGTATTGATAGATTCAATTACATTAAGATTAAGAACATCTGCTCATCAATAGACACCATTAAGAGAGTCAAAGGCAAAACGCACTGTGGGTTATACTTACAACCCATGTAACTGACAAAGGGTTTATAACCTAAATATATTTAGAGCCGGAAGACAGAAATGAACAGAATTTTCACAAAAGCACATTAAAAGTCTCAAACATATAAAATGGTTCAATCTTCCTAGTAATGAGGAAATGCAAATTAAAACCACAATGTCATCTTACTGTACATCCACCAGAATGCTTAAAATTTAAAAGACTCCCAATACCAAGTATTGACAAGGATGTATAGTAACAGTTATTCTCATACAATGGTGGTGGGAGTTCAAACTGTTACAACTACCTTGAAAGATTGTCATTTTTTGCCGAAGTTGCACAAATGCATACTCTATGGCCCAATAGTTATAGTCCCAAGTACAGGCCAAACTGATATGGATGCTCATGTTTATGAAAACACATACACAAGAATATTTATGGTAGCATTATTTATGAAAACCAAACATGCAGAATAACCCAAATGCCTATTAACAATAGAAGATAATGCATACTCTTACAATTAAGTATGTAAATGAAAAAACTATAGCTATTCACCTGAACACAGATGTTCTCACAATGTTGACTAAAAGAAGCTAGACACGAAAGAATGCTTAACATATGGTTTTACTCATAAAGTTCAAAAACAAAGAAAACTAAATCATGGCATTTAATGCATGCTTACATGGTAAAATAATAAAGCAAGAAATCAATTTTCATAAAAGCAAGAATAGCAAGCACGTTGGATGGGGAGGGAGGAGTAAATAGTGATGAAGGGGTACATGAGGGATTTCTGGGGTACAGGTAATGTTCTATTAATTCTCCTTATAAAATTGTGTTATAAAGGTTATAAAAGTGTGTTTCTTTTGTAATAATTCATTGTGCATGGTAAAATAATAAAGCAAGAAATCAATTTTCATAAAAGCAAGAATAGCAAGCACGTTGGATGGGGAGGGAGGAGTAAATAGTGATGAAGGGGTACATGAGGGATTTCTGGGGTACAGGTAATGTTCTATTAATTCTCCTTATAAAGTTGTGTTATAAAGGTTATAAAAGCGTGTTTCTTTTGTAATAATTCATTGTACTGTGTATTTTTGTCTCGTACACTTTTATATGTTTTATTTCATATAAAAATGTTAAAAATAAACTATTGTCAAAAAATTTTAACCTGAATCTAACTTCCAGAGGACAGAAGAATAATTTAAATGATAATACTAGGAAGCAATTGGACAAAATACAGAACAATCCATATAAGACAACTTGCCCAGTCTCTATAAAAAGTCAGTCATTAAAAAATAAAAAAAGAAGGAATGTTCTAGAACAGAAGAGAATAAAGAGACATAACCACAATACTATGTGTAAGGGGAGAGGGGGAACTATATAAGACATTTTAGGCACAAATAGAAAATTTTAAATGGACTAGATAATAGATAATAAATTACATTAAAGAATTATTCTTAATTTTCTCAGGCGTAATAACAGTATTATGGCAATATAGTTGAATATCTTTCACCAAATAGATGCATGCTGAAATATTTAGAGTTAGAGCATCTGAAAAAAAAAATCAAAAAAATCTGAAATAAATCATCACAACACACATATACAGAAACAGGTTTAAAAAAATAAAGCAAAATATTAATAACTGTTGTCAAGGTGGTGAGTACTTATTGGAATATTCATTCAACCTTTCTATTGAAGAGTATGATAGTAGAAAATTAAAAAATAATTAAACAATTAAATGACCTTTCCTATACCTAGAAAGATAAGGGGAAAAAAGGAAGGCAGCAAGAAGGGAGGGAGGGAAGGGGG